>NC_030681.2:38783609-39089786 GCF_000004195.4 Xenopus tropicalis | reverse complement strand
AAATTAGCTAAAACATAAACTGTTTATTTACCGTCTAATGGGTGCAGGCTGTTTGTGTCTTGTAAATAAACACTGTATTTTAACAGTATGGTCAACCAGGACCCACCTCAAGTCCGCCATCTTTAGTTTTGAGCCTTGATAACCTTCCCACAAGTTTAGGGCTGTATATGTGTCTCGAGACTATGCTTAGTGATGTATCATCCACTTGAGGTATTTCTGTCTGTATTTATAGAAAACACACATATTTACCTTTCTCTTTTAATGAGTCTTTTACATAACCAGAATTGCTACATCAGTTTCTGTGTTAAGTTTATTTAAGTCTTGTGATGATACCCACAGTTCATAAATACAGTTTATAGGTTTATCCAAATGCTTCAAGGAATCTACCCCCTTCATAAAGCACTTCAGTTTAATGGCTTATGCCACATGGAACCAAAAAAACACAGGCTGAGAATCAACCCCTATGCTGGCATCAGACTGCTTCTTTGCCTGCACCTGGAACCATTGAATCAGGCCAGGTGTACTATGGCACCGCGTGCAGGCAAAGAAAGAGGCTGATACCAGTGTAGGGGCTGACTCTGGGCCTTTTTTCTGCCCCAGCCACATGTGGCATTTGCCAAATACTTGGTCTTAGCTCTTTTTTCTGCTTCGACAGATACATGATATAAGGCTGGGATATTAAATCACTTCTAGTAACCAAGGGGGGCAGGAGAAGTGGGGTTGAAAAAGATGATTCTGAAGTTTAAAATAAAGGGTTAATTTCCTACAGTATACTTTCTGATTTATGGCTGCCCAGCTTTTGCAGAATGGCAGGTTTTAGAATCCCAATGAGAAATGATACAGTCCCTGTAAGCTATAACATGGAACCCAAGAGAGCACAGCCAGATCCTTGACAAATCAAAAGTGCTCTCGAAATTAGAAGTGTGAATAACTTTCAGATTATATTATCAGCCCCACACATCTTGATCTTTGCTGTAACTATATTTTCTGAAAACTTTCCAAAAATGTACACAAAAGTAGTTTAAACAGCCCTGCACTAGATCATAGTTGGTATTTCTAGACCCAGCAATTCTGGTTTGGCAAAAAGTAAGAATATACAATAACTGACACTGTACTTGAATTGCCCTTAAAAGAGAATGAAACCCTGAAAACAAATATGGATAGAAGTTTTAAAAAAGGTTTAGCATGTCTATAACAGTAATGATCCAGGCCATTAAACTTGTGCACTGAAGGTCACCATCTTGGATTTTTTTGAGTGTCAGTGACACTGCACATGTTCAATATGCTCTGAGCAGCTGTTGAGAAGCTTAGCTTAGGGGTCGTCACAAATCATCAAGCAGAAAATGAGTTTTAGGAATACCTTCATGGAAAAACACTGATTTTTAAAAGTGCAAACAGATTTTTATATATTTTATAAATGTTATATTTAATTTTGGAATTTCTCATGGGGCTAGCCATACTCTTCTTTTCCCAGGGTGCCACAGCCATGTGACCTGTGCTCTGATAAACAATGGGAAGGCAGCAAGATTGCAGCTCACTGACATCTGTATTCCTAAAAGTGATAGATATCAGAATAGCACTCAATACTAAAAAATCCAATTTGGACTCACAAATCCTCCGGTTACATGAGAGTAGGAGAAACAATAGGTTACCTGGAAGCAGTTCTTATGTGTAGCGCTGGCTCCTTCTGAAAGCTCAGACTCAGGCACAATACACACCAATATTACAACTAAAAAAATACATTTGTTGGTTCAAGAGTAATATTTTAAATGGTAAAGTGAATTATTTGCTATGTAAACATTGTAGTTTAGAAATAAAAGGGCTGTTGTTGCCTTACATACAGCCATTCTACTCTATTTTTTGTTAGGGCTCTGGCACACGGGGAGATTAGTCGCCCGCGGCAAAACTCCCTGTTCGCGGGCGACTAATCTCCCCGAGTTGCCTTCCCCTGCCATCCCACCGGCGAACATGTAAGTCGCCATCCCGCCGTCTCCCCGTGTGCCAGAGCCCTTAAGCTTTAGTTCTCCCTTAAAAAACAGGAATCAATTGCTCTATGCCTTTAATAATCAAAGGTATGCTTATGAAATAATTGTAGTGCCAAGACAAAGCAGATTGGGTGGTCACAATGTTATCTTTACAGCTATACTGGCAAATAACATCTGTAAAATATCTGTCAAATTTAGATAAGGCCACCCAGACTAGAATTGAATTAACTTCATTGGGTTACACAGGCTTCAGACACCTAAGCTGGCCATACAGAAAGTAATAAAAGCTTATTGGTCCTTATATGGTGTTTGCTGATCAGCTTGCACAACTGAAATTGATTAAGTTCCTTTAAAAATCCAGTCGGACAAAGACCAAGGGGTGTATTAACATTAGAGACAAACATTACCGGTGATGTTGCCCATAGCAACCAATCAGCTATTGGAAGTAAACAGTCTCCTACAAGCAATAAAACAAAATACAATTTTGTGGCTGCCATGTTAGACTGTACCTGAATTGGTGTCCCGTATAGTTCATTTTAAGGAAAATTATTTCCTTTTTCTATGTAAAAATAAAACACTGTACCTTGTACTTGGTGACTAAGCTGGATGAATTTATATTGGTGGCAAAACAATTCTATTGGGTTAATTTAATATGTAAATGCTGTTTGGAGATCCAAATTATAGAAAGGTCCCAAACATTCTGGATAATAGCCTGTTCCTGTAACAGCATTTACTAGTCACCTGCTTATTGGCTGCTATGGGCTACAGTGCCCTTTAATACATATGGGGACAAGCAGCAGTGTTCCTGGGGTTGCTGCCATCTGAGGATGCTGCCCCCCCTTAGGGCTCTGGCACAAGGGGAGATTAGTTGAAATCGCCTGTGCAGCGTGTGCCATCCCACCGGCGACTTACATTTTCGCCGGTGGTATGGTAGTTCTGGGAAATTAGTCGCCCGTAACAAGGGAGATTTGTCGCAGGTGACTAATCTCCCCGTGTGCCAGAGCCCTAACCCATTCTGTGCTTACCCCTTCCATGTCTGAGCAGATCCTGGGGTGAGGCACGTCGCTAGTGCAGATAGTGCTATTGCCGAATTTCTGTTTCACAAAAAGAAATTGTGGCTCTTAAAAATTACCAGAGGCTGCTTTTTGCCACCCCTGGTAACTAGCCACTCTCTGCCACCTGAGGCAGGGTTCTCTTTATGTCAGGAAGAGCTCTGGGGGCAATTATTTAAAAATCCAACAGATATGAAATATACTGCATTTATAATTTAAGGACTTTTCCCAAAATTTCTACTTGGGAATGAATATATGGCGCGAGACAAACTCTCAGTGCTGTTTTGTAGGTATTCATAAGGGCCTTTTGGGGTCATTTAATAAACAGTTGAAGGGTTGCTATAATTCTAATCACATATAGCAACCAATAAACAGGTAGCATTTACAGATTATATGTTTAAAGGCAAACATCACATTGGATGCTATGGGTTACTGAACTTGATTTTTATTCAATAATGTGATATAGCTGAATAGGTTATCATTATACTTCTCAAAAGCGCTGGTCATTACCAATTATTGAACAGAAAAGTGTTCTGCTGTTCAAATCTCTCAACACATTGGAAGGAACTGACAAATGTCTCTTCTCTGATATGTGTCGATTTGTTAAAACTTTCCTGACTTTTGGGAAAATGTTGCTAAAAGTGAGAAAAGTTTTAATAAACAGTGCAAATAAGAAGTGGCTGTGAATACTTCAGAATTTCCTAGTTCCATACTTGATAAAGCTACCCATAACAAATGTAAATTGGATTTGCAACCTAAAAATTGGGTTACAGTAAAAAATGCAACTTAGCTTAAATGAAAATGTCTGTTACAGTAGAATTTAATGTTTTTTCTAAAGGCTTGGGGAAATCAGCCCTTAATATATTGGGGAGCAAAATGTGTTTTCTAATGTATTTGCTTTAAAAAATAATGATATGACTGTAACTCTTTATGCTGTTTACAACATATTTGTGGATTAGAATGTTAAATCATGTAATTTTAGTAATACATTCAAATAACAGCAATAACCATTTCTCCTTAGAGAGCTCCTAAATACAACATGCCGCATTGCCAACACACTCAAGAAATATGGAATCCAGCGAGGAGACCGAGTAGCTATATATATGCCTGTTTCCCCCCTTGCTGTGGCTGCCATGTTAGCCTGTACCCGAATTGGTGCTGTACATACTGTTGTCTTTGCTGGGTTCAGTGCTGAATCTTTAGCAGGAAGAATCAATGACGGTAATTAATATAACATCTTGTTTTATATAGCATCAAAATATAGTTAACTATTAATTTATAGATCCCTTACTCTAAGTAGGTAGTTTAACTATTAATTTATAGATCCAGTGGCGCTTCTAGGGCTACGCCACCCTCCAAACCACCCCCCCCCACCCCAGTCCATGTTAGCTCTTTAGCACCGGAGCAGGTCCTACTATTGCGCTCTCTGCACTAGAAGAGCTAAGTTTCTGTTTTAAAAAAGGGAAATTAGGCTCTTTAAGTTACCAGAGGCATCTTTCTCGCCCAAAAGAACGTCATATGAGCTGATAAAACTAATTGCCTGTTCACTGAGAAACCCCTGATAATGAGCAGCTCAAAGACTACTGCTTAGAAATTGTCCTGTTTAAACAGGAAGGGGGAGGTGAATTCAGTGAACAACTTTCAAATTAATGGAGTAATGGATTTTTTATTACAACAAAAGGCAGAATGCAATTTCAAGTCCTATTTAATGTGCTAATTTTTAGCAAAGGTGTTTTTAGGTATATACTGTCCGTTTAAACCTGATGTACAAGGCAGCCCTCTCTTAAACATGCCCACAGTGTTACCTTAACAATAGAGGGCAATATATAAACAGGAGAAATGCATTTCCATCAGCCAGTTCCTCTTCAAACCTGATGATTAGTAGCCTAGAGTCAGTTCTACTACCCTAAGGTGGCCATACATGGGTCGATTTTAGCTGCCGATGTCAGGCAGCAGCGACAGGCCTGCCTGACCAACATCTGGCCTGAAATCATCCAGATATCGATTGGGCCGCTTAAAAAATTCAGTCGGATCGGGGACCGCATCAACCAAACGACCAAATAAGCCTAAATTCCCCCGATATCACCCACCCATAGGTGACGTGTATGGCCACCTTTAGCAGGCTTCTCCCTCAAAGCAGATGACGTACATGTCCACCATAGACTCCTGTGCTGGAGTGCTGTGGAGTAGCTGTTTCCTACCTATATGCGTGCAAGTGATACAGTTTGTCTCTATTGTGCTTTAAGAAGGGAGTTTGCTTCTTCAGTTTTTGTAAATAGCTTTGCAATTTTCTTCCCTAAATAGCTTGCTGCAAAGCTGTTATCACATTTAACCAAGGGCTGAGGGGTGGAAGAACAACAGAACTGAAGAAGACTGTAGATGAAGCTGTCAAGAATTGCCCTTCAATAAAAAACGTCTTTGTAGCACAGAGGACAGAAAATGAAGTCCCCATGGGTAAAATTGACATACCACTTGAAGAAGTACGTTATTCAAATATATACTAGTGCAAACAAAATATCATATCTGTATACGCATATGCCATTGTTTTCTAAACTTGAATTAAGAAGATATCAGAGGTCAGTGGATAATGGATACTTGTATTTAGGATATTAATTTACTGACCCCCTGACCCCTGGTTTAAAAGCCAATAGTGAATGCTATTAACACACGTATATACTTAAAAGATATAATACTTTTCCTTATTTCTTTTTGCTTGTGGATTTTTTCTTCTTGAGCAGGAGCAACTCTTCTCCTTGTTCCGCTTTGGGGCAGCCCACCCAAAGGTTCTCCCCTTGCCTCTTGCGGAAGTGGCCCTGTCACTTTTTAACATCCCTCCCATCCCATTTTTTATGTACACTGGTTAGCTCTGGTCAATAAGTTACCAACACAGACTCGAGAGGCTGAGTCTAAAGCTTTTATTGGCCTGACTCCTAGTTTAAAAACCAGTAGTGAATGCTATTGACATACCAATATCAACTTTTTTCATTTGTGAATTTTTCCTGCTTAAACAGGGGAAATTCTGCACTTTGCACCACCTCTTGGCAGCCCACCCAATTTTTCCCAGCACATAAAAATAAAAAATGATTGAACTTTGTATAAAATACTTGCAAAAAAAAAACTTTAGTTCCTAGTTGTTGCTCTGTGCTGCAACCAAATACAATTGTAGAAATCCAAAAAATAGGAAAAAAGCTTCAGCGGGTTTACTGCAAAACATTTATTGTGGGTAGTGGTAACACAACATGTTTCGGGTCAATACCCTTTATCAAGAGCACTTTGACCACCTTGAGGCAGCCCACCCAATATTTCCCAGCAGATGTGGCCCTGCCCTTAAAGCAGGAGGTTATCATAATGTCCCTATTTTACAATCCCCTTTTAATTTGCAAGCACCTTGGTTAGCTCTGGCCATACACAGGCCACACACACACAGTCTGGAGAGTTGAAAGTTTTTATTGGCCTGACGCTTAGTTTAAAAAACAGTAGTGAATGCTATTGGCATACCAGTATACCTAAAACACATTTTACTTCACCTTTTTTCACTTGCAGATTTTCTCCTTAAACAGGGGAACTTCTACACCTCGCTCCACCTTAAGGAAGCCCACCCAATGGCTCTCCCCTTGCCTTTCTAGCAGAAGCGGCCCAGCCCTTAAAAGGGGGGGTATTATCCAATAGTGTCCTCTTTTTTACATCCCCTTTTAATTTCTCTGCACACTACATTGGTAGTTTATTGACATACACAGGTCAATAAACTACCAATACAGCCTGGAAAAGCTGAGTTGACCTTTAATAGGCCTGAGAGTGGCCAGGTTTAGCTTGGTGAAAAAATGCTAAAAAATTATCAATTTACCTGTATAAGTTGTTATTAGACAAGTGCAAAGGGTAAATAACAGATGATGTTGGTGAAATTCTAGTCTTTCAATAAAGATACAGAAGCTTAAGCTATCATAGAGAAAATATTATTTTCAGGCAACTGCAAAATTAAGTACTTGTATGTACATTATCATACAAGTTTGAATCTGTTTTGTTAAATGAAATATTCTCACATGTATTGATTTCAGGAGATGGCCAAGGCAGATGCTACATGTCCTCCTGAAGCTATGAACAGTGAAGACATGCTTTTTCTGTTGTACACATCTGGCAGCACTGGAAAGCCTAAGGGCATTGTGCACACACAGGCAGGGTATCTGCTCTACGCTGCTTTAACACATAAGGTATGGAGAATGTTTTAATACACCATTTCTAACAATGCAAGAGGATTTAAATGTATGTAAGTATGTATATCTTTATTTATAAACCGCTACTTATGTACGCAGCGCTGTACAGTAGAATACATTAATACAAACAGGGGATTATTAAGATAATAAAAGATAAATACAGAGAAATACAGTTGCAATAAGTTAAGAGTCAAAGACACAAAAGGATGGAGGTCCCTGCCCCGTAGAGCTTACAGTCTTTTTGGGAGGGACAGAGTGAGAGGTGTGTAGACAGACAGACTCTGTACAAGGTCAAAGGTATATTATACAGATCTTTGTGCCACTGATCTCTCTTTTAATATTTTGATATCTGCGAGAGTGCATGGTGCATTATTTTTTTATAGTGCTCAGTGACTCATCACTGACTCATCAGTGGCATCACTAAGCTATATTTTTGACTGATTAGATCATTTAGCATAATTATTTGTATAATTTGCAGGTAATTCAGGGGTTTGTTTAACTATGTATTAGATGTCACCTCTTTGTTAGAGGAGTTCTTTTAAGGCAAGAGGTTGAAGGTTGAGTGTTGTCATACAGGTTCTGACCTGTATTTAATGGTGACTTCCTTTCTTGGTCTTGTAAAGTAGGAGGTACATGTTTCTTATAGTCCACAAGTTACACTGAATTATGTGGCACAGAGATGTCAAGCTTTTAGGCTTTTTTCCCAGATTTATACAGGTGGCAGGCATATGTGGGTGGTTTATGGCTTAATTGGGGGGTAATGGTTTGGATCAGGGTCTAGCCAAAAATAATAAAAGGTAGATGCTTCTTCTAAAATCACAAAGTACTAATCACCAAGTACTCATTATAACTGGTGACATTACTAAGTGCCATATATAAATAGTTAATAAAGTTTATATTGCATACATTATACATATTTTAGCAGTGACAAGGTGGTCATATACAATGAAAAGGCCACAGACAGCTTTATCTCTCCGTTTCTCCATTTGAGTAATTTTGGAGTTCCAACATGTACATTCAAATGAATAAAATGTATGCTATGTATTTTACATGTAGGCAGGTTTCTTTGGCAGTATAATTACACCAGTAAATAAACACAATCATATTCAACCTAATATCGGCCAGGCACTGTTTCTTTTACTTTTTTATAATGAATTCAAATTATCAATAACTACTCATTCCCTGTGAGTTATTGTGTTTGCAAAGTTGGTTAAAAGTAATGACACGGGACACCATTACAGGACATGTAAAGTCTGTTTCACTGGGGGGTGCCCCCAGTGGGTCCCTTTTCTCCAGGCTGGTGCTTCTATAAGAGTAAATCTTGACGGGTATATTATACTGTGCATGTGTAAACAGGAATTCATGCAGGGGATGCCTGGGTGCCGGTAGAAAGGAAAGCAAAATAGCACAGCTCAGGCAGCCTAGCAATCTATTTTACTGGGGGGGTGCCTAAAATTTTGGCAAAATTAAAAAATGAAAGGCCCTGCACTGTTTGCCATTTTTATGCCCCCCCCCCCCCCATCTGAATTGTATATGCATTGTTGATGTAAATGTGCTGCCGAGGGAATTTTAAAAAATGCAGTATACACGTGTGTCATTAGACTTACAGTCTGTACAAATTTGTTGCACAACCGTTGCACAGCTTAAAGGATGTGAACTCCCCCCATGCATTAACCTCTGTATTAGTGGAGCTTCATACCAGCAGATTTGCTTTCTAGTAAAGTCTACGCTGGTATGAATTTTCACCTCGTACCCTTAAGTAGTGGGGACTGCCTGAACTTATGAGTGCTGTTAGCAGTCTTCCTTCTCCTACCTTAATCAGACTGCAGATGAACACACATCTAAAGACTGGAGTTGTAACATACCAAGCAAAATATGTGCCTAACCATACAGTGTCACGCTTAGAGCACATGTTGATTCATGTAAAATATGCTAGTGGAAAAGGGGTTTGTGGAGGTGGGGGGAAATAGTCACATGGGGAAAGATTTTTAGTATTTTACTTCAGTACTTTGAGACAGTTTGTGCTAGAAGTATGGTCAGTTTTATTTTGTTGGATGGAAAGGCTGTTTATACCTTCTATCTTCTGCTGATTAAGAACATGGAAAAAATCAGCCACAGTAGTACAATTTAAGGTGGCCATACACGTAGCAATAATGATCAATAAAGATCATTTGTTTCCCCCATTGACGTTCAGGACTGAATCATCAGATGTGGATGTAGAAACAATAGGGATTCGACCTCCACCTGCCGATTCAGCCCTAAACGTAGATTTTGCTTGGGCACCTTCAACGGCACACAATCAAAATTTTTTAACCCGCCCGAACAACGAGACGACCGATATCCGCAGCCTTTGCGATATCAGTCGCCTTGTCGATCTGCCACTGAATATCATACGAAACAAGGTATCGCACAGTAATTTTGGTGCATGTATGGCCAGCTTTAGTGTGCACCTAGAAACTTAGTCTGGTGAAACACGCTGAGATCCACTCGTTTGGCAAGGCATCTGGCAATTTGGGTCTTTGGCATCTTTGGTTGTTCATTTCCACAATCCAAATGTTGTTTACACGTCTGTAAAACAACTTGTAGTACATCATCATTATTATCGCAGCTTCTATTTATTTATATAGTGCCAAAAATAATTTAATAATAAATTAAAAATATTTTTTTAATAATAAAAATAACTTTACTACTATACTTTACAACAAACAAGAGTCTTATGATAATTTATCAAACATTGGTTACAAGTATATTAGGAAATTACTTTGTATTAGCATTTAGGGAACACTAATAATATTGCAACATTTTTGGCTGTTGAAAGAACATTGTAAATGGTAACTATACCTTTCCAGTAGATCTGGTTTATCATCAGTAAGCACTTTATAGCTGATAATTCATTGACTGTGTGGTTGCTCTTAAGCATACATGTAGGAGGCTAGAAACTGAATAACCCTTCTCATGGAAAAGTCTTTCTCCATAAATTCTATTTAAAAAAAAATGTAAAAAGAAGTATGGCAGATCTCATATACACACATTCAAATTCATATCTGTCTTTGGTTAAGACAGGGCATACACAGGCTGACCACGGATCTTCTCCGCCCAATTGTCCCATGGACGAAACGGATGGAGACTGTTGCCTGATAGTATGGACAGCTTCCAGCTGTGCCGTTTGTTGAAGAACAAAGCCCTGGCCCAGTTGCAGGCACATTGATCATTTTGGTGCCAGAATTAATACTCGCCTGTTTCTAGCCAAAATCCACTTCCTGTGCCTGCCCCTGGACTGATGCAATGGCTCTGGGTGCAAACACAGGGATAGGCTGATGCCAGCGTAGGGGCTGATTCTCGGTCTGAGTTTATACACAGGCTGAGAATCATCTCCACTTGGCATTAGGGCAAGGACACGGCATTTCTTCAGTAGGCTGCAGATTCATCTGAAGCAATCTGTGTCTGTTTTCCTAGCAGATAAGCAAAAAATGCAGAAAATGTTATCTAACATACATACAGAAAGATAGGTACCTGACCATGAGATAGGAAGTTTAGGTCCCAGTTGAATAATGCTGATTCATGTCTTGTTATATGTGGTAACAGAATAGTATTCTTTATGGAAACAAAAAAAATAATCTGTCAGGCACATTCTTTGTAACATATTTCCAACATTCTTTTAACATGAAAGGGATTCTGTCATGCAAAAATATGTTTCTTTACAAAAGATCAGTTAATAGCGCTTCTCCAGCAGAATCCTGCATTGAAATCTGCTTTTTAAAGAAACAGATTTTTTTTTTTTACATTTAATTTTGAAATTTGATGTGAGGCAAGTCATTTTCTTACATTCCCAAATGCCCTCAGCCATGGGACTTGTGCTTTGATAAACTTCAGGCTCTTTTTAATGGTGTGCTGCAAGTTGGAGTGATGCTACCCCCCTACCCGAGCAGCTAATCAGCAAAACAATGTGAAGATAATAGGTCCCTGACACATGTATTGCCTACATTGAGTAGGAGAAA
The DNA here is from genome assembly GCF_000004195.4 of Xenopus tropicalis. Classification (NCBI taxonomy): domain Eukaryota; kingdom Metazoa; phylum Chordata; class Amphibia; order Anura; family Pipidae; genus Xenopus; species Xenopus tropicalis. The sequence continues at coordinate 39,078,540 of NC_030681.2, read as the reverse complement.
CAATAACTTAGCTGCAAGCAGTTGCATTGTGAAGTGCTGGCTCTTTATGAAAGCTCAGGACCAGGTACAATGATTGCTGACTAGACACCAATATAAAAAAATAACTTTATTGGTCCAAGAATACAATTTTTATAGGTGCAATGTATACAGCGTAATTTAGTAATAAAAACTACACCATAAAAAGCATGACAGAATCCCTTTAAATGAAATCTATACCCCCTAACAATGTAGGTCTCTATAAAAATATATTGCATAAACAAGTTCAAATGTAAAATCCTGATTTATCTAAATAAACCATCTTCATAAAAATATACTTTTTAAGTAGCGTGTGTTATTGGGTACTCCTAAATAGAAAATTGCCATTTTAAGAATATAGGGCCACCTCCTATACTTGCATCAGCCTTTCCCTGTGTCTGTACCTGGAGTCATTGCATAGGGCCGGTTACATGTACATGGAGTAAATGCACCCAAGTCAATCCGTGTGCCTGCAACCGGGCCAATGCAAAAGCTCTGGGTGCAGGCACAGGGAAAGGCTCATTCCAGTGTATAGGCTGATTCAGCCCTGTGTGCCATTAGCCTTAAGATATTTTTATTAATGACTAAATCACACATTATAACATAAAAGTGATTGTTTTGTAGTCATATATTTCTTTTCTATTTCTTCATAGTATGTGTTTGATTATAAACAAGGAGATGTATTTGGTTGTGTGGCAGACATTGGCTGGATTACAGGGCATAGCTATGTTGTATATGGTCCTCTCTGCAATGGGGCCACAACTGTACTATTTGAGAGTACCCCAACATATCCAAATCCAGGTAAGAATACATCATTCTTCGTCTCAGTGACTTACAATGCAACAGTTAACCAATATTTCAAGAAAGCTTTTGTCAAAAAATTGCCAGGGATTAATGGGAACTGTAGGTGTACATGGTTGCGTGAAGGTTTGTAGGTAGGTGTTTTGGGACATTACAATTCTTTATGTGGAGGAAAAATTATGCTAGAAGGGGAGAGTGGCCCCTAGCATAGTAACAGGTGAAGATCCTTTAAGTGGACACCTGGCTATCTGTTAACTGGTGCTGCTGCAAAGAAAGATTCTTTAGAGGACAGACAGAGGGGCTAAAGTTTCAGTAGCATCAAGCTGGGGTGTGGGAGAATTAGCTGTGATTTGAGTGGTTTGTGGTTTAGGGGTTTCTTCAGAAAGAAATGGTTAAAGGACATTTCTTTAGGTAGGGTCAGCAGTGAGAGCTCTTACAGGCAACCTACTTTTAACTTTTATTTTTCTAGCTGGATAGAATCAGTTAGGTGGAGCTACCTTTGATGGGCTTAGATTCTTTTACTTAGAAATAAGCAAAATACTGTGAATATTCTTCAGGTGGTGCAGACTGCTTATTGGTTGATAAGTATTCTATAAATACCAGTTGGGGTGGCGTGGTCTTAATTACAGCATTAACTATTGCCACTGGGGAAGCTGTTCTATTGATGTATTTGGAGAATGTACTGTACTTTTGATGGCATACAGTTTGCTACTTGCCACTTAAATGAAATCGCAGATATGCATAGTAGATTTCCAAATACGTTTCATTACTTCATTACCCTCTATCTAAGGAAAGATAATGAAAGATAAATAATAACTAGGGATTTTTTTGTTCAAATGTTATGGTTTTATGGCATGTGTAGGAAAACTATATCTAGAATGAGCATTTAGTGATAGCTAAGGGCAAGGTGTTACCAGTCCCTATGAACACCAGTTAATAAAGACATCTTCAGGGGTTATAATTTTGATGCAGCTTCAAATAAATGTAGAGCAAAACAGGTAATAAAGAAAAAAACTGATGAAAGCTTAAGAGTATGATGCCCAGGTAAAGTTATTTGCAAACAATGTCCTCATGACTAGTAAATGTAATACCGATAACACTGTATCTTATATAAAGTCCATGGTCTCTGTACAGGTCGATACTGGGAGACTATTGAGCGATTAAGGATTAATCAGTTTTATGGAGCGCCAACTGCAATCCGCCTGTTGCTGAAGTATGGGGATGAATGGGTGAAGAAATACGACAGGTCTTCTTTAAAAACTTTAGGATCAGGTAGGTCCTGTATAAAGGTAACAGTGTTATACTGTCCCACAACTTGTAGATTATGCAGCAATCTATAGCCATTCACAATGAATTAACTGAAAACTATAAATGTTCTAAATGACATTTTGTGAAACATTAACCAACGTCAGTTAAAAGTTAACCACTGTCAAGTGATATGGATACAGGAATCAAGAATGCATGCACGCAAATTCATTTAAATGCAGCACTTATATACATGATGATTTTCTGCTTCCATCATTTAACATATTATATTATATGGGGGGATGTGGCAGCTTTTAACAGTTGTTACTGTAGTGAAAGTGGGGTATTATCACGATCAATCTTTTACTAGCCAGTCTCCACAGTTTGCTCAAACAGCATTGTTCTTAGCCTTTGCTTCCATTCATATATAAGAGGTTAGGATGTTGGGCGAACAGGCCTAGTCTGCACTTGATGTTCAGAGTCATTGCACAGGTGTTCAGTTGGGCTGAGGTTATGGCCCTGTACTCTCCAGCTAAGTTCTTTTACTGTGTCACTGTGTGCTGTAGTTGCACCTGTGTCAGCAATGATGGCTGTGGTTTAAATAGTCAATTCCAATCATTAGAAAGGGGGTCAGCAAATTTTTGTCCATATTGTGCATAACTTAGCATTATTTTTATAGTAGCCACATATTCATTGGAGGAGATCTTGTATACAGCACACTTGCTACCACTGGAGGGCCTAAAAGGCAGAGAGGTCTGAGTGGACTTACACCACTGCCTACAGGGTATCTTCACACCTGCAAGTCTTTTCTATCACCTTATTTTTTGAATACCTATAACTTTGTATGATGTGCTGTGTTATAAATGAAAAACATTCTAAAGGAATGCGCAGTCTTTTTAACGTGGTCATACAATGAAAGATATGCTGGTTTTGCCAGGTCACCAGCCGATCGTATCTTTCTCTATAATGCCACCTTGAGGTGGGCATTATGGGACTGAACCGATCATTTGACACTCGGGGTAAGAACCCCATACATAGGCCGATAAATGGTCTGTCGGCAGCTTTTATCAGCCAGTGTATGGCCCCCTTTAGACTCATTAGAGTGAATCATTGCTTGACTTGGTTGTGGCATTCTCCATAGAATCCTTTAACATAATCATAGCATAAACAGATAGTCCTACAAAAATAACTGTACATGAAGAAGGCCTTTATACGACTAAAACAACCAGCATTATATTGTGTCGCTTTACTGTCTATAAACATTTTTGCTTTTATTGCCAGGAAGAATTTTATTACAAACATTGCTTTTGTTTTCTCCTCGTGACAAACAGTTTATATGAAGCTAACACAATGTAATGCAGTGGTTATAAAAGGGTTAAATCAACTGACTGGATTCAACAAGTTTAAAGATTGTCAAATTCCAAAGGCTCCTGTAACATTCAGCGGGGAAGTCACAATCCAGGTTACTAGAGTTTAACAACCTGTACACCTGTTATATTCACAGCCAGTTAGATACAGGAATTCCAGCAGGTGCTATCATAACACTAGAAAGCATAGTTAATCTAGCAGTCCAGCAATGCCTTGTGATATGTGCATCACATGCTGTGGAAAATGCTGCCCTGTGGCACTTGTGTTTGGCAGCCCTGTAAGAGAAGTCATACCGCTGATAACGACAAAATGGTGATACACTGAATTGACTTTTCCTTTGTGATTTGTTTTAGTGGGTGAACCAATAAACCATGAGGCTTGGGAATGGTTCCATGACGTGGTGGGGGAGAAGAGATGCACACTGGTGGATACCTGGTGGCAAACAGGTAATTAAATATGGAGTCTAAATATGGAGTACTAATACACTTGAAAAGGGCATGCAAAGCTTAAACATGTTGTAATAGTTGTGTGTGTAAGGTGTGTGTCCCTTAGTTCCTGACTAATATACTCCCTACTGGTTATTTTGTATCCAGGATGGAAAAGAATGGAAGCTGCTTTTCTAGGACAAAATATATTCTGTTTTAATGTGTTAGTTGTATATTGGTTGGGATGCTGCTTTTCATGTTTGTTCCTGAGACAGCTACAGTAGTGTAAGTGCAAATATGCCACGAGCCCTAGTATTATACAAATAGGAAACATGAACAAATGAAGGAAAATCTAAAAGGCTCATTCTATCTATCAAGAGATTAAAGCACCATCTGAAAGCAATAACACATAGAATAAGACTTCATATAATCTAGATGGTACCATGAAGTTATATAGACCCACGCAGAAAAATAAGAATGATGTTAGATGTATCATTGAGTGAACAAGTACAAAATCTACAATTATTCTTGCCAAGCAGAAAAGCAAATGTTACTAATGGATTCTGTACCAGAACTTCTCCCCGTTACTGTACTTCTTGAGCCATTAATGTGAAAGGTATATATTTTGTCAGCACACAGATAGGATACATACAAAGGTGTTCACCCTTGGTAACGGAAACATAATGAATTCCACTTTATCAGAATAACGTGACAACTCAATGGATCTATAAGTAAAAGATTTAAAATAAGGTTGCTTTTTGGTCAGGTCAACAGTGAAAGTGAGCATAGTGAGAGACGCATAGCAACCACTACAACGTTGCACATCTTCTTTTTAGCCGCAGGCAGAAAAAAAGACCAGGCCTAAAGTAGCAGCCTAAAGAGGGTAGAGAGGTATATTGCAACTAAAAGTAATCTTTTAGTATAAATATAATATAATAAACACAGCCAGAGCTATGAAAGGCACGCCAGGGTAGTTATGTGTATGTGCACGAGTATGTATTACCCCTAAGATATATTATTTTAAATAATTCTAAGAAGATTTAGTGTAAATCCCCTGTACTATTGCTACTCTCCTAATCCCTAATTCACTTGCAATCTGCATGTTAGGCCCTTGGATTCATGTGCTATCTGCAGGGCTGCTTTAAGGTACCAGCAGGCCCTGGGCAAAATTTCATTGGTGTGACCCCACAGACCCAAAATATTTGTAATAAAATAAGCTTCAAGCACTTGAAGATCAATATAGTAAGGCAGGCATGGAAAAATGGATTGATTACTAAAGTAGGCATGCCTCCCTGCCTAACAGCCCTGGGAGCAGAACAATTATAAACAGTGATGCCACACAAAAAAATTAAAATATCTATACTATAGAGCTTCTAGATGATTTAAATGAGGGGTCTGCCATCCCTGTAGGATGTTTCTGCTAAAAGTTATCCCAGATGAAAGGTGTGCTAGTGGGCCCCTTATTCTGGTGAGCCCTGGGCAAATGCCCCCTTTGCCTATTTGTTAAAACCAACTTGCAGTGGAGGGGTTTGGCGATACCCTTGTCTCTACCCAGATGCTTGATAAAGGGGTTAATTTGCCCTGAAACGTTGCCCCTCCGCAAAAAAGATTTTTAAAGGGCTTGCCCCGTTCTGCAGCTCTGAGTGCCAGTGCTTTTTCATTGCTATTGTGTTCTGGGAGGGTGCCGATCCCTCTAGCAGTGTGCACCGAGCGCAAAAAAAATTTCTGGAGTGCTAAGGGTGTGCGAGGAGGGTCTCCTGTTCTTCTCTACCCAGTTCAACACATGACCTACAACCAACGATTGGACTTTGTCCAGAAAGTCCAGTCTCCTGACTTCTCTTATTAGAAGATGAATTGTGCTTTTGCCTCTTATTAAATTATTCTACAGAGTTTAGAGCATTTCCAGAAAACCTAAAGTACAGCTAGCACAGTCAGATGTTGTTAAACCACAGCCATCAACAACCGTTGGCTCTTAATGGGAGTACTTCATTATCAACTATAGGGCTGCTGGTTGCACAACAATGACTGGCACCATCTTGCCCTGCTATCACTCCCCCACTCTTCCTACCTACAGTGGCTGTAGGTATCCCTGTACAGTATCACTAAAAACAGCTCTATTTACCAGAAAAAAATATATCCTGCTGGGTATTGCTACACTCATATTATAAATGGGTTAAAGTTAATTGCAAGGGGATAGGCAGAAAAGACATTAAGCTGAGTTTTCTTTCAACTGTACCAATTACAGCTGAGCTCCACTTAAGTAGATTTGGAATGATTATGTTACGGTAATTAGTGTGGTCTCATTTGCATGTACTTAGTCAAATTAATTTGCAGAGATTTCTGTAATGAGTTTTTTTTAATTTAGTAAATGCAGCCCATGAACAACAATTGCACTCTTATTGACACCATGCTTTTATATACTGTGTACAGATTTGCAGAAATAATTTTGGCTACAGGAGCGTTTATTATATAAATGGATCAATTAAGTCTGATACAGACTGATCTCAGAATGCATCTAATTCTCAAAACCACAGGATGAAAATGATTAAGAGTCTTGGTTCAAGAGCAGCATAATCTCAAAAAGCAGATAATGGGCCACGATACCTTAATGCTTTGTAATAAAAGTCATTTAGCTTTGCAAAGCTCTTTATACATTCACTTTGCTTCTTTTCTGATAAGGTTTAAGGATAATTCTTCCTCTAAATAAATGAGTTCATATTACCGTGGCTTTGCTTGTTGTTAAAAAAGGCTGCTCAGAAACACTTTAAAAAGAATGGCTGCTCAGGGTGCTTTATGTTTTTTAGGGTCATAATCTAAAGGGTGATTTGTAAGCAAAAGGTATTAGTGATCATTTACGAACACAAGCACTAAGTGCAAAGTGGAGCTTCTCATAATTGTAGTGTAAGTGCAGTCACCCTCTTGAGTTGTGTCTGTGGCAATTTCATTACATTTTGATCCAAAACGGTTGCAAGTTGCGTCTAGCATTTCAGAGTAGGGCTAACATCACTTTTGAAGCATTCGCATCAGGTTCACTGGGCTGTGTGGGATCCCTGGGGCTACGGGTAGCTCCAGGGTTCCTAAACACAGTTACATACTATTTCTCAGTAGAGGCAGGATAGATGCATTGGCAACCATGTGGAAGTACAGGAGCATGTTTGAATGCAGTTCATAATTGCATGGGTACCCTGCAGGTTACCAAAAGCCATTCCTGGTAACAGCCAAATTTCCAATTTTTAATTCAGAATTTTGGCTTTTCTAGTGCAAATAGCTTAACTGAGCTCTCTGCACAAGCGATTCCGCCTCCCCTGCCCTGCTCTGATGCTGTAAAGGTAGGGGGGCTAAAACACCCATGCATAATTGACCCCTGTAGTCTCAAGTGTTGGCTACAATTGTCCACCCCTTTTAAAATATGGGATCCAGGGAATGTTAAATGCTATTTTGGTTTTACGCAGTCCACTCATAACCAAGATACTGTTGAATCAATGGACCCTCTCTCCTATTGAGCTAGTAGTTTTCCACTGCTGTCACTTTTCAGGGCTCTTCTTTGCTTTTTAACATCAATGTTTTAGTCCCTGCTCCCCTGCCAGGATTTCAGATGATGCAGAAACAGAAGAACTGTTTTGCAGCTGGATAAAAATTGTATTTATTCATACTTTTTGAAGTAACAGATTACAGCGATAGGTATATTAGGGGTTTCTGTGTTGTGTGGGGCTCTTTAACAAATGTTGGTTTGAATGCTAAAGTTCCATTTAATAATACATTTTTGGTTTGCTAATTATTTGTAATTTCTCTTGGAAGAGAGGACCTTATACTTCAGTTTTACTTTATGATTGCTAATTTAGAATATATCTTCAGATAGTGACCTATTCTCAATCCAGTTAGTTTTTCTTTTACACATACAATTGTAAACATATATTCAGATTAGTTCAGATGTGGATTCATGGAGTCAAGCTAACCAGTAGGATAAATGAAAGATTAAGTGTGAATGTCATACTTTGCAATAAGAAGAGGTTCAGGAAGCAGAGGATTACTGAAAGCACTTTATTAAAAGAAAAACCAAATGTTTCAGTAAGTGCAGTAATGTTAAGATATATCAGCAGGGATGTTTTGTCAGGGAAGGGCAGAGAGGGCATTTGCCTCAGAGGAAAGAAATGGATTAAAGTACTATGGAGGTATAACTACATGTATTAGATATTTTCATTGTTTCTGTTGGTAAACAGCAAGTCTATGCATCCTGCCTTCAGCCACAGGCTCAGAACTAAAGGTTGTTACAGGCAATTCGTCTAAACTAGGCCTACAGCTGGCCATACACATACGAATAATATTGTATTAATATTTATATAAAGCCATCATCTGGCACAGCGCTTTATAGAGTAAAGGATACAAATACAAGACACAAGGTGCAACCACCATGATTTTTTTCCCCACAGTGTAGTGTTTTTTCCAGAATTCTGGTGTCATTGTGATCACAGGGGCACAGTTGTGTTGTGTGATTCAACAACATTAGTTGCATGTGCACTTCAGCACAAATTGGGCGCAGTTAAGCCATATATGCCTGATGTAATTTCCAGAGTTTGGCTTGCTAGTGATGAGTGCTCTACTAATGATGAGCGCACAACTAAACTGCGGTGATGGATGCAGTGCGCTGAGGAAACCCTGGAGCTATCACCTGGTCCAGAGATGGCATTAGCTCCTGCGTTTCCCTGCATCAAGGCAGGAAGGACTGAGCAGCTACAAGCACAACTATAGGGAAGAAAAACAGACGAAAATATAAATTTTTTTTCATATAAAATGCCTCTTTTACTTCCCTTACCAAAAAATCTGTATTATGTTGTAGAAACTGGTGGAATCTGCATTTCTCCCCGCCCATCTGAGCAAGATGCTGAAGTTATACCAGCCATGGCTATGAGACCCTTCTTTGGGATTCAACCTGCACTTCTAAATGAGAGTGTGAGTACAACCGAAAGTAGACTGTTAAAGTCAAAACAATTTGCAGAATCCCAGTTATCTTCATTGCCAGTAAAGACAAGTTTGCAGGGACGAATAATACAAAACTCAAGAACAAAGAAAAACAGCTATATAGTGATACAAGGTGAAAAGCTCGATCACGGTGGGTCCGGGTGCTCAAGCCCCAGACCTTCAGCTTAGGGAGTCAACTAGAAATACAAACTGGACAAGCAGGCTGGCACTCCGGATAACCCGAAAGTATAGAAGTTCAAAGCAGGTTAAATTATGTTAAAAGCATTCTTAGTTTATTGAATCTATATACAGACAAAGCCTTACGTGTTTAGTACTACAGGGGGCACTTAATCATAGGCTAAAAAAATGATTAAGTGCCCCCAGTGGTACAACACGTGTAATTTGAGCTGCTTTGAACTTCTATACTTTCGGGTGATCCAGAGTGCCAGCCTGCTTGTCCAGTTTGCATTTAATATACATGTACTATGAATATTGGTTGGTTTGGGAATTTGGCTGGTTTGAAACTTTTATCTGCTGATTTACCATGATGGCCTGTGCATGGTTCATAGGCAGATGAGAAAGTGAGGAGGAGCCACAGCTGTTACACAAAGATTGGTACAACAGAAAGATGGCGTACTGTGTGTGGCATTTTAGAGGGACAAACTTCAACATTTGTTATGTCGGTAACCAAGCCATGACATTTAAATAATATAACATTTTACTTAAAGGCATGTACCGCATGACAGGATATTTATGATTAAAGAGGCTGAGTACAAAGTGTAAAAAACAGACTAATGCTGCCATGTTTTGTGCACTCTACAACAGCAGTGTGCATCTGTGGGTGCAGGTCTTTGCACACCAAAATGGAGTACAAGGCCATGTGCTTCCCCCATGAGTACAGTGCTGCTTGCAATTGGCAGTGCTGTATTTGTAAGGGGTGAGTTGGCAGAGGAATATAGGCATCCACCATCCCACCCCCTAGCTTGCTTATCATGCAGATGCACCAGTCAGGCATGTGGTAAAGACAAGGCTGCCTTGCAAAACTGTACAAATACCCCAGATGCAAGTGCTGGGTAAAGAAGTACTAAATGGGCTGGCTTTGTGCCCCTTAGTGCTCTAGCACTTGTGTCTGGGGGGTTGGTAAATGAATCCATAGTGTGTTTAAGGTGAATCTGCCCTTTCATGCTTGATTTTTTTTTAATATAGATGAGACATAAAAGCATTTCAGCAACAGTACAATCATAGACACATTTCTTATTGTTTGCTGCATTTGGATTTGCAGGGAAAAGTTATAGAAGGGGGTGATGTGTCTGGGGCCTTGTGTATTGCACAGCCATGGCCTGGAATGGCCAGAACCATTTATGGAGATCATCAAAGATTTGTTGATGCTTACTTCAAAGCATATCCAGGTAAGGAATGTTACACCAAGGCTGCAAATTGATTGGAAACTACCAGATAACAGTGTCCTGGGGTGAAAGCTCACTGGCACCTCTCTGATCCCAATAATTACATATCTAATTGCATTGTTTTGAGTTCAGTGTTTTTTAAACCCCTTAAGGGCCGTGGCAGATGGGGAGGTCGCGGAAATCGCGGTAGTTTCCTCTCAAGGCAACTTCTGCGATTTCGGGAAATTGCAGCGCCACATATGCCATCCAACCGGCGATTTACATTCAAGCCCGTGGGATGGCATATCGGGAAGATTAGTCACCCACGACAAGGGAGACTAATCTCCCTGTCTGCCACGGCCCTAATGTTCTACCCAAATTGCTAGACAGTATACAAATGCCTCCTTGAAGCAGTACATACCTGCATTCTGCATAAGTTCAGTAAATAAGTCTTGCACTTGACTTGCACTTAATTTCTGCCCAATGTTGAAATCAGGGATCCCCAACCTTTTTTACTCATGAGCCACATGCAGATATAAAAAGTGCTGGTGAGCCACACAAGCATAAAACAAGTTCTTTGGGGATGCCAAATAAGGACTGTGATTGGCTATTTGGTAGCCCCGTGTGGCCTGCTGGCCTGCAGGAGGCTCTGCTTGGAGTGAAACTTTGTCTCTGTGCTACTAAAACTTGCCTCCAAGCCAGAAATTTAAAAATAAGCACCTATTCTGAGGCCAATGGGAGCAACATCAAAGAGGGTGGTGAGTAACATGTTGCTCATGAGCCACTGGTTGGAGATCACTGGTTTAAATGAATAAAAATATAGTACAGAATACTATGACAGAACTTTCATTTTCCAGCTTACTTGGTTTTTCAGAGTAGTTGTGGGAGAAAGAGATCAGTTTATGGTGTCGGCCTGTGTTCACTCATGAAGCAGATTATGGCTCCAAAAAGCATCAATTCATGTTTCTGCATTTTAACCCACTTAGTGTTTTTGTACACTGGCTGGCACCATGTTTATCAGTGTGCCTACAGAAAGGAGCAGATCCATCTCCTACATAATGAAGTTTTCCTTATCTGTAAACCTGAGACACAAGGGGTCACAACTAGGGTAAGGGTGGTACTTCTATATATCAAGCTCGTTATCTGTATTTTATTTTTAATGGTATGCTGGAAGAGATAGAAAGTTAAAAAAAACTTTCTATTTTTTTTTTTTTTCTTATTTTTTAATAAGAAGAAGGCAACACATTTTCAACATAAGTTTTGAATATTTTACTAATGTGGATAACAGGTGTATATTTCCCCTTTTGCTTTAGTAGAAAGTCTCAAAAAATGATTGATGTATATATTCAGCAACAAAGATGCACATTATTCTGAATACATGCAGAAAGGGGACCTACATTCTTCCAGAATCATTAGGCCAGATATACATTTATGTTACCATATCTTTCAGGCCATTATTTCACTGGAGATGGAGCCTACAGGTCAAATGACGGTTATTACCAAATAACAGGTCGAATGGACGATGTCATAAATATTAGTGGACATCGCCTGGGCACAGCAGAAATTGAAGATGCCATGGTAATAATATACAACTGTGTGTGTGGGGGGCGGTTGTTGTGCCAGGGAAGGAACACATATGCTTTTCCATGCTCTGTTCTGAGAAATTTTATTTACATAATACATTATTGGGTGAAGATCTAAGGGTGGTTTCATTAAACCACCGGGGGTTTCATTAAACCAGCAGGGAAAAGCGCAAGTTGCCCACTGTGCTTGTGGGCATAACTGAACCCTAACATTTAACCCTTTGCCAACCACTGTAGAATCTGAACTGCCAGCATAAGACTACCATTGTAAAATCTACGATACCAATACATCTAAATGTACTAATGCGCTGCCCTGTACCTTCTACATTTCCGGGTATTTATTGGTAACACACAGCACTACAAGATCAAAAGATGCCACTACATAAGGGGATAAAAAATTGCCTAGATTGAGAAAGAAAGCTGGGCAAGGTGAAAAAATTGTAAAATATGTAAATTAACTAGATATATTTAGTAAGAAAAAACTAATGCAAAGTATGTTTTGAACTAATTAGCAGTGCATAAAAATGAAGCAAATACAAAAAAATATGAAAACGTTAAGATTATTTAGCAAATAGAAACCAATATGAATGTTAAGGAAAATACTAAGCTCTGTGGCCTCCCTTAAGCAGTTGCATTGAAAAAAATTGTCCCCTGTGGAATAAACCCAGATGTAAGGGGGTATTTATTAGGCATTTACTAAATTCCTAATTCTTGAATTTGTGTGATTATGAAACTAATTTTCATTTTTTTCATATTATATATAATAATTTGCATTATTTCACTTAAACGATAAGGTCACATATGGCATTAAGAATTCACCAGTGTCTGGGTACAGTGCATATCCTTTAATATTAAAAAATAATATCTGTAATTAATTGCACTCACAAGAAACTTGGGCCACATAACATTGAAACCTCAATTCTTCCCTGCAAAGTTCCTGTACCTGATAATGTCAACTAGTCCAGAGAACCCTTACAGACTCCATTCACTTGGTCAGGCCACATCTTGCTCAGTTGGAATTGAATCCTTGCCTGGGTCCTGTCAAATATTGGATTTCTCTTCATTTATAAAAACCCAGGATGCAAATCCAAGAGCACTAAGGGGCAAAACATTGTGTAGTAGTGCTCATTTAGTAAGCACTTGCTGCACCATCTGACTTTAATGAGCTCTTATGGCTTGTAACAAATTAATACTTTACTGTGGAAATGGAGTTCAGTAGTTTCCCTAATAATCTTTATCATTTTCATTAAAGGATGAACATCCAGATGTGCCAGAAACTGCTGTAATAGGGTATCCACATGAAATTAAAGGAGAAGGTAAGCTTTTATAAAAGAGTAGGCTGTTACATTGTTTTTATTGGACAGCTTGAAATATCCAATTAACAAACTTTGCTGGTGTTACAGAGATATTTTTAAAGCTACTCCATGTATTATGCTGGAGAGGTTGACCTTTGATGGCTTTAATGGAGCACAGAGACCTCTGTGTGCCCCATGAGTATAGCACTGCTATGACCACATATATATTTTGGTTATAGAAATATAAAATAAAAAATATATTTTTTTGTAGCCAACATTCTATGATTCAGTGATTGGGATGGAGCTGACATCACTAAAAGGAACTTAAAGGGATACTGTCATGATTCTTATGACACTTTTAATTTCTAAATTACACTGTTTACATAGCAAATAATTTACTCTACCATTTAAATGTTGTTCTTGAACCAACAAATGAGTCTGAGCTTTCAGAAGGAGCCAGCACTACACATTAGAACTGCTTTCAGGTAACCTATTGTTTCTCCTACTCCCATGTAACTGGAGGAGTTCTAAGCCGGACTTGGATTTCTTACTATTGAGTGCTATTTTGATACCTACTGGGAGCTGCTATCTTGCTCCTTTCCCATTGTTCTGCTGATCGGCTGCTGGGAGGGGGGTGATATCACTCCAACTTGCAGCGCTGCAGTAAAGTGTGGCTGAAGTTTATCAGAGCACACAACACATGGCTGCGGCACCCTGGGAAAAGAAGAATACAGCTAGCCATAGAAAGACAGATTTCAATGCAAGATTCTGCTTGAGAAGCTCTATCAACAAATGCATTTTTTTTAAAAAACATGTTTTTCCGTGACAGTATTCCTTTAAAGCATTTTATTAAACAACTTTCTCAGCCACCCCTGAGCCCATGTACATGTACAGGAATACAAAATCTTTCAGTCAAATAGGCAGAAATAGGCTTGGTCTTCCTATATCCTGATGTACATATTTATACCCAAGATATTGCAACCACCAGCTCAGCTTGACTGATGGACTAGTTTGAGCAATAATGGAATTGCACAGTTAGCATTGCTGGGTAAATGTAAAGTAAATGACCCCTTAAACCCTCTAGCTGGTGTCTGCAAAGCAAGGCCCCTCCTGTTTAGAAGGAAAAGTAAGCACAATGTTCTCTGTGTCTTTGAGACACCTACTTTATCAGCCCTATCTGTTTGATCAAATAGTTGCATTTTGGGATGGGGATAGATATATGGTGCGTATTTGTTGCTGTTCATGTGATCTCTGAGGGAGCACACAGACCATCACTAAATGGTGAATAAGGGGAAAGGATGTAAAAGGGCAATATTTACTGATATATATATTCCAGTTTAGTAAGATTCTTTAATAGGTCACTTAACATAATATAAACTATCTGTTGGTTAAGTATTCATTCTGGGGGTATAGTGTTCTTTTAAGAGAATTAATATATAACTTTTATAAGCTCTGGAGCAGCCTCTTTAATGCTAAACGCTCTCATGCTTCACTTGCCAACTCCTCATTTTCATCTTAATGAACCCAGAGCTGGAAGAATTCCATCTCACTACTGTGAGCAAATCTTCAGCTATACACACTGACCATATCTTTCAAATGAGCTTTAATTGTTCAGTTAGTTGAGATTGTGGATTGCAATTATTACATCATTAGGGGCACCAGGATGCATGACTCATTATATTACAGTTAGGGTCATATTTATTAACATTGGAGACAAACATCACTGGTGATGTTGCCCATAGCAACCTATTAGGTTACCTACAAGTTAGTTACCTACAAGTTAGAAGACAAAGATCTGATTGGTTGCTATAGGTGACATCCCGGTGATGTTTGTCTCTAGTGTTAATAAATATATGCCCCATAGTGTAATATTAAAAGTATTGCCAAAAAAAGTGTCAAAAATAAATGATGATGATGGCGAAGGCTGAAGAGACGTACATACTTTACATGTAGGTTAATAGTTGACATTGTGCTTATTAGAGAAATATAATGTACAGATGTTTATATTACTAAACATGGGCATCCACAGAAAATTTTCTGGGGGGGCAAAGTCATTGATCAAAAATACCCTGTTTTTGTAGACTAAGCTTGTATACAATAACTAGGTGCCAAGTTTGTAGGAAATCAATTTACTGGCAAAGCCCATGAAGTCGCTTGCAATTTGCATGATTGTATAACAAGGGGGCTGTTTAAGTAAAGAGTATAAATTATGAAAATCTGCCGCGCGCAGTGCTGTGAAATTTTTTTGCCTGTGCACACTTTGTGGACATACCCCTAAAGACCATGCCTATTTTTCTAAAATAAAATATCAGGAATTTTAAGCCCAAACATGGCATTATAATTACTACAAAAAATAGATAATCTGCATATTAACCCCAGTCATGCCAGTATAATTATTACTGGAGATGGATAATCTGCATTTTAACACCAGATGTGCCAGTATAAATACTACAGAAAATGGATAATTGGCATATTAACTCCAGACATACCAGTATAATTACAATAGGAAATAGATGATCAGCATATTAACCAAAGTTGTGCCAGTATAATCAAAGTAGAACTGGCCAATGAGCACTCCATTAACTCCAGACGTGCCAGTAAGATGAATACAGAAATTCATAGATTGAAAGCATTCCCTCACCTACACTCATAAAGGCAGATCACCAACACCAACGTTCTTCTTTCCTGCTGCTCACACGCTGCTTTTCTCTCTCTTAAACTCTCTGCCTCCCTCTCTCTGGCTCCTGTAAAAAATCCAAGATGGCCGTGTATCTGTAGTAATAAGTTAAATCAACTGGACTTGCTGTGTTTTTGCAAGTCCAGTTGATTTGACTTATTACTATAGATATACCATGACCTGGATGATTGCGAACCTTCACAGACAAGATGGCCGTTCATGTCACAGTGAAATGCACAACCATCGTGGATTTCTTTTCTCATGGAGCAAGAAGCAGAGAAGAACCAGGACAAGCAGGATCATTTAAACAATGATCTGGGACTGTGGGATGTGAGGTATACAAAATTCCAGGTGGGGCAAGAGTGCCCCCTTGCCCCCATTAGAGGATGCCCATGTTACTAAACTGTAAGTGTAGCCTGACAAGTTAAATAAAAACATTAATAGTTAAGAAGAGATAGCATTTAAACAAAGTTCCATTTTTGTAATATAATCTGCTGGGATACAGAGAGATTTACAACATAATACTGTCCCTACCTCACAGTGTGAATAACCTAGTGTAGGAAAAAGTAAATAGTAAGTTCTCTGCTTCTGACACTGGATCTCAATGTGACCCATTACCCCTGGTGTTCTTGCATGGTTTGTGTTATTGCTGTAAAGGGCTCAGGTTACAATGGCAAAAAGAAAGTTATATAAATATTCACCTCAGTGGCATTGGTCTAAGCATACTTTTTCCATGAGTGTAGGCAAAGCAAGGACTTACTGTTAATATTTTACTTAAGGCAAGCAAGCTCTACACAACTCTTTGCAAATGGAGGCCAATAAGGTACACAGTACATTTACTTCACGCTGCCATTTATACTGTCAAATACCATTATTGCAGAACTCTCTTATTAGACTTTGTTCATGCAGAAGGTTATGTGGAAAGTAAAGCAGATTCATGTAAGTAAGTAGTGGTCATATTGGGTAATCATCCACTTGTTTGCCCATTTTTAGGGGCATGGAAAACATGACAACACTTTGTTTTGTACATTATTGGTAAATATATGGTTCCCTGAAAAGCCTGCCTGATATCAATGTGCTATGGCTATCGGTTGGTTACAAGAATTAGGCAGGTTAGAAAACTTTATGTGCCGATGTCCCATGTCAGCCAGTTCATCATGAACTTGCATTTGAGGGTTGAAGAGGAGCCACATGTGCTGCTTAAATAATTGGAACATGCGTGGCCCCTCATACACTCTCAGCCCCCTCTTTGTATGAAATCTGCACCATGGGCACACTGACATGTCGATTTCCTCTCTGTGCTTACTGATGACAGCAAATTGGTGTTTTCTCCATGAGTGGAGTACCATGACATTAGTCTAAGGCAATGCTGTCCAACTTCTGAGGTACAGAGGGCCAGAATTTTTCCAGTCTACATGGTGGAGGGCCAATAATGGAAGCCAGTTTTGACCACTCCCCTTTTTTAAACCACACCCACTTGAAACCACACCCATGTTATCACATGACCATACCCATATTTATTTGTGGGTTTCTACTGCTCCTACAGTCTGTCTGAGGTGTGAACTGGTGAACAATGTGGGGCTTTCAGTCTGAGCCTGAGGTGTGAACAGTGCAGAGGATGAACAATTTAGGGATTAAAAGGTGTGAACAACAGATTACATTTTTTAAACAATACAGGGGGTCTACAGCCTGAATCTGAGGTGTCAACCATGCAGGGGGCCAATTCATCTTAGTACTGATACCATTTAAATCTTACACAAAGGCAAGCCATCAAAGCAGCCAGACAGGTGGGGGGGGCATGCAGCACTAGGTATATTTGACCAAACTAAACAAACTTGCAGTAAGAAGTATACATATGATGTATCATTTAAAATCCTAGCAGAAGAGAAGGGACTAAAACATTGATGTTACAAATTGTAACAACTTCACAGCAGCTTACAGACAGCATGCAAGAACTACATAACCACAATGCATTGCACTGCAACGTTCCCTTCCTAATTGACAGCACGTGTGCAGGGGATTGTGGGATCAGGAGGATGCAGGCTAAGGACAGGCAACTACTGTTACAAAGTAGTCAACCAGATCAGCAGGAGAACAGGGGGCCAGGCTTAGGTAACTGTTCCAAACCATGTTATTACATTAAAAGTCATGAAAAGGCAGCATATTTTATAATAATTGTATATTGCAAAGTTGCTTAAGTTTTCAAAAAGCTTAATTTGTGTTTGGGTGGAGTTCCCCTTTAACTAGATGCTGCTTATTACTTGCCTTTTCTGATACTAGATGTAACTGTAAAAATCAATGCAAGTCACTGTAAATGAGACTCTGGATATAATTTAATCATAAGCCAGTTATCACTGAACCAGCTAGCCTTGGAATCTAGCCACACTATAATCTGAAATCACTTGACATTCATTAAACTTGCCATTAATCGTCTCATAGTCATTTCTTCAGCTCGATACACAGTAATTAAATGACTGATAAGAAAACTACAGTCTACAATGCTAAACCAGTAGGGTCAGTCCCAGAGACAGAATTATATACTGTATATATTTTATATGTATCTGTCTAAAATCATCTGGGACACTTCACAGTAAAGTTAAAGGATGTGCTCATTCTGAAAAGGACAAGTACAGTAGTTAGCAACCCCACAGTCTTCTAGTGGCTTATCTCCTACTCCAGGGTCAGCACTCCTCTTTTTTTCTGGCCTCCCTGGTAGCACCTGGCCACCCTAAGTGGCACATAAGCAGTATAGAACCTTTTCAAAGATTTCTGTACTGTTCATGCACCCTGCCAAAATGGGCACAAGGGATACCTGGCAGGTTGGACATTGCAACATGGTGCTTAACATAGAGTATGCAGGCTAGGCACGTGGAATAAAGAGGTTTTAAAATTAATCATTCATTTCAAACTGTTTTTCCAGGATAAATCATTGTACACATCTTAATAAATAAACCCCTTGATGTGAGAAGACCCTTTGTATGTAAAACAGCAGGAATCCTGGGATAGAAACTTAAGTTGTGGAGTAGCGTAGTTGTAGAACAGTAGTATGTAACAGGTAAACCCATGATATGACATCTAAGTATGCCTGATAAATGAATTGCTCTATTATAATAATGGTCAAGAGGACCTTTACTATGTTTTCATTAGTTAGAAAGCTAGTAAGAGTTCCTGCCTGAATCATAGTAGGAATGGTTTGAATGCTATTCTGGTCATACTTTGCCCATGTTTTATCACAGTGTGATTATAGCAGGTACTAAATAGCACATATGTGGCATAACTCATATCATGCTGACTGGCCATACATGGGCCAATAAAAACAGATGACACTGATTTGCCAGAACGATATCTCGTTAAGAATCAAATTGATATCAGGCAGGGTTGAAAATGCTGTAAGTCATTCGACAGGTCTCCGTAGGTCCTGACTCCTGCTGTATAATCTAATCATTTCTTTATAATAAAAATGTAATTCCCCACAGTAGAAAGCACTCACAGTGGCAAATGTTGTTCTCAGTGTCTCACTTCTTCTTGTCATCCTAGTTACTCATTTAAATGAATGGTTATTGCTGACAAGTTTAAGATACTAACATCAGTATCAAGTTTCTAACACTCTGACATTGAGCTGGAAATTAGTTGCTTTTTAAGGGTTTTCCATTAAACCTTTGATATTACCTGATCTCTTGTATTTTGGCTTTTCTACTAGCTGCATTCGCATTTGTGGTATTAAAGGAAGATCTCAAAATAGCAGAGGAAGCTATTAAAAAAGAGCTCCAAATTATTGTGGCCACGAAAATAGCAAAATATGCTGTTCCTGACCATATTCTGGTGAGTAAGCAGGCTTGGATATGTAATGGAATAATTCTGCTGATTCACATAAATAATAACCTATATGTGTGTTCATAATGAATATTCAAATATTTTTATAATTACAGGTTTCGCCATGATTTTAGAATGTAAGGGAGGCCTACAGTAGCATTCAAAGACTATACATTTTACCAAAATAGGATGCATATCCAGTTCTTAGCACTCAGTATGTACAATCAGATCTGTCAGGGTGTGTATAATTCAAGCGTTTCATTTAAAAATAGCTGGTTATGTAATAAAAGTTGCAAACAGGTCTAGTAACCCATGGTAACCATTCACCAGGTAGTACTCACCAGTCATCTGTTTCAAAGCACACTTCTGATAGTTATGCCAATCAGGTTGCTATGGCTTACTGGTCATTATTTTATGATCCTATTCATTTCCATTCTTCACAAAACTCCCATTGCTAATAACTATGAAGATTTTCATTCATCCAGGTCATGGTATATCAAGTATTATACTAGATATCCCATTGCTAATGGGAGATTAAACTGAGTTAGTAAGTAAAAGGTGTCCTGCTTTAGCACCACTTCCTTTATGATGTAATAAATTTGTGCCTTAAACTGTAGTATGTATGAATGTATCCCTCAAGATCTGACTGGGCCACAGAGCTAGCATGCAGATTATATAAGGCTATTTATTATAGCTAGTTATGACATAATTAACTCAGTACATGTATCTGTTTTTCTTAGATGGTTAAACGTCTCCCTAAAACCCGCTCTGGAAAAATCATGAGACGAGTGCTGAGAAAAATCGCCACTGGTGAAACAGAGGAGCTGGGGGACATAACCACACTGGAGGATCCTGGTGTCATCCAGGAAATACTGGAGGCCTATACAAAATACAAGGAAGCAAAGGTTGCACAATAAAGTGGGCATGTCCTTTATAGCAAGCCACAAGTGAAGGAGTAGGAAGTCTTTAGGTCATCAGGGGTTCTCATCGCCATTTTTCCATTTGGAAAAGCCTTTATACCAACATTACAGGCTGCATTTTGTAATGTTTGTTTTGTTAACTCATTTGAGGGGCTTGTAATATGTTACACTAAAGTAATACTCATGAGCTGGCAACACATGGGCCAACAACCCCCCCTTCCCCTTCATTTGATATTATTGAATATAGGTCCATAGGGCCCCAAACAAAACCTTTGAACTGTCATAATTACACCAGAGTTCTTTTGTTTTAAAAGTCTGTGTGCCTACACTTACACCACATACAGTAACTGGTGAATTTCTCCTGGTCAGCAACAACTGCAACAGGCCAACTTCACATCCGATATACAGACCAGGGTAATATGTTTTGGGCAAATCACATGCAGATTTTAATTTATGGTAATGTATTTAATGTACTGTAACTCAGGAAGGAGTCCCAGTAGCACTAAAATATGGGTATGATTTGCAAAAGATCATTTGTTGCTCTGGTGCATAAATCTGATGAAAGACAATTTATTTAACTTAAATGTGTTTGGCTAGTTATATCTACCAGATTGTATATGCAGCTATCTGCCAACTTTCTATACCAGGGGTGCCCAGACTTTGTCACCCTGTCATTTATTCTTGCCACCTGGCTTCTGTCATTAAATCTACCTTAACAAAAATATATATAATCCAGTACCAAATTCAAATTTAATACCCACAAATATGTCCCAACATAGTTTTAACTTCCCTTCTTCATGGCCCACTTTGTAGTTTGCACACAGAAACATATATAAAGTGGGAACAAATGTATACAGTTGCCAGGCGGGGACAATTTTCTATGCCGGGATGAAACTACAAGGACGTATGGCACTTAAAAGCTCTGATATGTTTGGGTAAAAAAAGAAGTGGCGGGATGGTATACTGCTGTATCCCACCTCACAGACTACTTTCAAGAAACTTTTAAGTGATCTGCCTCTTGGGCACCCCTGATCTATATGATTCTAGCATGCTTCCTGTACTGGGGGCCTAGAGCCTTTGCTCATGCAGATTCTGCATGAGCAAAGTGCCCCCAACCCCCCTCCCGCCAGTGCAGTGATTTGCACCAGCAGGAACTGCCAGGAACCAGAATGGCTGCAACCTGTAAAGGGCTCAGTAACTTGTATGCAGGAAACGGGGGGGGGGGGGGGGAATAGGATGCAGAGGGGCAGATGACGACTGGAGACCGGAGAGTATGAGGGACACAGTGAGAGTGGGGAGGGTGGGTGTTAAAGTGAGGACAGATCGATTGAAGGGAGGAGTATGAGGGACAGACAGAGAGTGGGAACAGATAGCTTGTGGGTGGGATTATGAGGGGCAAAAAAAGATTGGAGGTGCTCAAAATTTTTGCTGGGAAGCCCATACAAATCATGCAGTTGGCCTATTACACAGTTGTATTTTCCAATAAATGGCCTGTGTTTCACCAGCCCTAGTAAATGAATTATTTGAAAGCCAGGGTACCAATGATAATGAATACTGGACATAAATGCACTTTAGACACTCGTTCAGAAACAGGCAGTGATTTTTGGGCTGATGATAAACTACATCTCAGGCTTAAAGTTTTGGTGTTCGTAGTATAACAACAGCCTGACATTTGTGACTGTCCCAGTAGCATTTTCATGTTATTCACAGCAGAAACAGAGTGATTTGAATATCATACAATGGAAATAGTACAAACAAAATCAAAACATTAGTATATAAACACAGGTATAATGAAAATGGTTAGCGCCAATAATTCTCTGATTTCTCTCTGTTCACGGGGCAGGTATATTTGTTTCTCTGTAGAGTTAATCAAAACTAGTTCCCAGCTGTAAATATCTGCGGGTAAATTATACAAAGGTGGCTTGAGTATTTGTGCTGCTAGGCCAAGCTTAGCTCACAGAATGGGCCAGTTATCAACATGTTTCTTTTAATTTACGAAACATTCACATTAGCCAGTAGAGAGAGTACTTAGGTGGAGCATGGGTTCCACCCAGGCCAGACTGACAATCTGCGGATTCTGGCAAATGCCAGAGGGGCTGCTGTAAGATGCCATAGACAATCACTATTTAGTGAACTGATTGGGGGCTGTTTGGGCCTCAGTGGATTTGAAATGCCAGGGCCTATTTGTATCCCAGTCTGGACCTTCCTCCACCTATTAGAACCAAGTATATTGCAGCTAAAGTGGCAAGCATTATGGCAACTCCCATTACAAGTCGGAAAACAGCTTTCTCTTAAAAGGGGTATCTACTGCACTAATCATATCAGTATAGCCTGTGTGCTTATGTTAGTTACTTTTGTAAAATGAATTTGAGTTTTGTGCAAATATCACTGCCCCTTTAAAAAGAAAAAAGGTGGACTAATGAAAAGCTAGCAAGTCCGCAGGACACTGTCAAACTTACTTTTTTGAAGAAAATAAAAAAAAAGGTGGTATAAGTATTTACTTGTTGTTTTCTTTTCCTAATTTGCAACTCTCACTGCATATAATCCAGAATTATAATTCAGCCTTATAACAGTAATGATCCAGGCCTTCAAAATTTTACGCAGCAGATCCTGCTTGGCTTATTCTGTTTGCCCATCTTTAGAGTGTCAGTGGCACTGCACATGCTCAGTATGCCATGGGCTGCTGTTGGCAAGTTAAGTATAAGGCTTGTCGGAGATCATTGACACATTAGCAGAGTCAGGTTCCATCTATCATAGGATCTGGTGCTGCTAAGCTGTCTATTCAGTCTATCAGTTGTGATGCAGAATGCTCTGGTTTCTTTGGTGCCATGTAATGTGAATTTGAATACACTACTAATCAGCCTTATATCATGACATTTATATTCTACATATACAGTATATTGTGAGTGGGTCCCTAAGCTCAGTAGCTGACAGCAGCATAGAGCATGTGATGTAAATCAGCAGAAGAGAAGACACGGAGCTTTTGTGGGCATCTTGGGTGGCACAGATCTCAACAACAAAAGGACCATGGCGGTAAAGAAGTCCAAAACATTTAGTTTTCATAGCCTAAGGGTTTGACAGTCTTAGGGTGTCCTACTTTTAATTGTGACACAAAGACACCCCACCCATCGTTCCCCCCAGAGTGACACACAGCCCAAACCCTCGGCCGAGAGATTGCCTCGCTTATCACCAACTGTTACTTGTTTCATTAAGATCATGTTACAGTTTAGAATCATTCCATGATTCTTGTTCAATGAAGGTCTCTAAAAATCTAATCTTGTGTGTATATATTTATATATATTGCAAAAAGTAAAACTGATACATTTTAAAATAACCTATAAATTAAATTGTACAGAGCAAACACAAAATATCGTGCAATTCTTCTGTGATTAAAGATTTGTTTACTTAATTCATTTTGTCTCAATGTTTTTTTTACACATATTGACTGCATATAATTGAGCAAAGAAATGCTATGTGACATAATTGGGTGCAGAGTCAAAAAGCACAGTATGACACAATAGGGTGCCTAGCCAAAAAGCATGGTATGACATAACAGGTTGCCTAGAAGCGTGATATGATATAACTGGGTGCAGAGCCAAGAAATGTGGTATGATATACCAGGGTGCCTAGCAAAGAAATCTGGTAAGATATACCTGGGTGTCTAAGCCAAGAGGAATTATAGGAGATCACTGGGTGCACAGCCAAGAGGCATTGTTTGGCATAATTGGATGTTTAGTCAAGTACAATGGTATGACATGACAGGGTTCCTAGACAAGAAGCATGGTATGACATAACTGGGTGCAGAGCCAAGAAGTGTGGTATAACATAATTGGTTGCCTAGCCAAGAACCATAACATGGCATAATAGGGTGCCTAGCAAAGAAAGATAAATTATTGCACTTGCATTGCATTGTTTTGATATACTATATCAGTGCTGTCCAACTGGCGGCCCGCGACCCCCCTCTGTGTGGCCCCCCACCTGTCTGGCTGCTTTGATGGCTTACTCTTGTGTAAGCTTTAAATGGTATCAGTACTGAGATTAACTGGCCCCCTGCATGGTTCTCACCTCAGATTCAGGCTGTAATCAGGCTGTATTGTTTAAATATGTAATCCCCTGTGTTTTTCACACCTTTTAATCCCTGCATTGTTCACCCCCTGCAGTGTTCACACCTCAGGCTCAGGCTGTAATCACCCATATTGTTCCCCTGTTCACACCTCAGGAGCAGTAGAAACCCACAAATAATCCCTGCACACTATAAAAAGAACATATACTGAGGTGGTACTGCAATTAAAAAGTTTTTTAATATATAGTTATTGTGCAGACTGTAGGAGCAGTGCCAGCATTTTGTCACTGTAGGCTGCCTGTGTGTGCCATACACACAGGCATCATAGGGCAAGCAGAGTATGGCACACACAGGCAGGGTAGGGAAGGCAGAGTATGGCACACACAGGCAGGGTAGGGAAGGCAGAGTATGGCACACACAGGCAGAGTATGGCACAAACCAACCAAGAATGGCAAACACAGTGAAAGTATGGCACGCAGGCAGGGTAGGGAAGGCAGAGTATGGCACACACAGGCAGGGTAGGGTAGGCAGAGTATAGCACACACAGGCCAAGTATGGCACAAACCAGCCAAGTATGGCACACAGGCAGGGTAGGGAAGGCAGAGTATGGCACACACAGGCAGGGTAGGGCAGGCAGAGTATGGCACATACAGGCAGGGTAGGGAAGGCAGAGTATGGCACACACAGGCAGGGTAGGGAAGGCAGAGTATGGCACACACAGGCAGGGTAGGGCAGGCAGAGTATGGCATACACAGGCAGGGTAGGGAAGGCAGAGTATGGCACACACAGGCAGGGTAGGGAAGGCAGAGTTTGGCACACACACGCAGGGCAGGGAAGGCAGAGTATGGCACACACAGGCAGGGTAGGGAAGGCAGAGTATGGCACACACAGGCAGGGTAGGGAAGGCAGAGTATGGCACACACAGGCAGGGTAGGGAAGGCAGAGTATGGCAGGTTTTTGCTGTACTACAACCATTAATATGGGTATGGTCATGTGATAACATAGGTGTGTGTTCAAGTGGGTGTGGTTTCAAAAAGGGGAGTGGTCAAAACTGGCTTCCATTATCGGCCCTCCACCACGTAGGTCAGAAAAATTCCGGCCCTCGGTACAACAGACGTTGGACAGCACTGTACTATATCATTCATCAAAACATATTACAGAAAGTGTCTATGAAGATTTTCATTCATCCAGGTCATGGTATATCTAGTATAAATAAATCTAAAGCAACTGGACTTGTTTGGTAATCATTGAAGACGTTTCACTACTCATCCGAGCAGCTTCTTCAGTTCAACTGACTGGTATGGGAAGTCCTCAGCATATATACTCTTCCACTAATCCAATCACAATGGCACTATGTAACTCTTCAGAAAGGCCAGGACTCTGCTGCTACAGGCCAGGACTCTGCTGTCTTTCTACACCTAAAAGACAAGGGACACTCCTTTGAAAATAGCAATGTCCAAATTTTGGACAAAGAAGACCGCTGGTTTGAAAGAGGTGTAAAAGAGGCCATTCATGTCAAAGTGGAGAAACCATCCCTTAACAGAGGCGGGGGACTTCGACACCATCTGTCTGCTACATACAATGCTGTTCTAACATCTGTACCCCGGCAGTTTCAGAACTCTTCACACATCCATTCATGCAACTCTAACAAGTAACACCCGTTTGAAGAGTTGCATGATACTTTGGTAATCCTTTCAAAGTAACTCCACAGCATTCACACCTCTGTGAGTTTCAGATGTCACCTTTCTGAAGAGTTACAAAGTGCCATTGTGATTGGATTAGTGGAAGAGTATATATGCTGAGGACTTCCCATACCAGTCAGTTGAACTGAAGAAGCTGCTCGGATGAGTAGTGAAACGTCTTCAATGATTACTAAACAAGTCCAGTTGCTTCAAATTTATTTGTACTAGATACTCTTCAGAAAGGTGACATCTGAAACTCACAGAGGTGTGAATGCTGTGGAGTTACTTTGAAAGGATTACCAAAGTATCATGCAACTCTTCAAAACAGGTGTTACTTGTTAGAGTTGCATGAATGGATGTGTGAAGAGTTCTGAAACTGCCGGGGTACAGATGTTACAGAAAGCTTAACCCAACGCATTTCGTCCAGGTCCAGACTTCCTCAAGGGCACAAAATTGTAAAGGCTTGGATGATCCCCCTGAGGAAGTCCGGACCTGGATAAAACGCGTTGGGCTAAGTTTTCTGTAATATGTTTTGATGGGCAATCTATTATGTCATATATGGTTTGACATAACTGGGTGCAAAGCCCAGAGGCACGGTTAGACATAATTGGGTGCCTAGCAAGGAAGTATGACATACCTAAGCACCCAAACCCTGGTGTTTGTTTCAGTAGAGATGACCACATTGTACCGGTAATTTCTTCTTACAAGTCATACTTGATTATTGGTGACACAATCTGGACTCTGAGATATAGGAATACAGGCAACTTTCTCTGCTGATAACTTGACATTTGCCCTGCTCCATTGCTGACAATTTGCCATAGTTCATTCTAGTTGTCTAATTACCTTGGCTTGATCTCCACATGTGTACCTTCCAAAGTTCCCAAATTTGTAAGAATTCAGGCCATAGTCCTGATCTGCTCTGGCTATGCCCGTTTATACCAGGACACATGATTGATCTGGCCAATATTCCACCTACGATTTGAATGCCTGCAGCCTTTTTGCTACTATTGTTAATCAGGCACAACTGGGAGAAATGTTGGTGGGTTTGATTTGTGGAGCTTCAAGGAACACTGTAAACCACTTTTAACGTGTGCTGGGTGGCTTTCAGCAAGTACTGAATTTTGCATGCTGTAAATGGTTTTTATGGTCCCTTTTCCCATACAAACTCTTCTTTGTTCAACAAAATTTGTTGTGTGTGCCACAATTTATGTGCGGGGGCATGAGAGCAAAGGTTAGAGAGTGCACTGCCATAAGGGAAACTTCTCTGGCATACACAGATCTGTATCCCTATTTTTAGGCTGCAGCCATGGTAACAGAGGCCAAAATACTCATGGGACGCAAAATGGAAAATATGTATCAGTGCATAAGTGATGGGGAAGGCTGCAGCCTCTGGATATATTTATATACATACGCCTCATCTCTCAGCAATGTTTAAAGCTGATTTGGTTTCAGTCAAATGTGTGGTGTGTAAGGATGAATATACAGGTATGGGACCTGTTACCCAGAATGTTAGGGACCTAGGGGTTTAACAGAAAAGGGATCTTTTTGCAATTTGGATCTTTATACCTTAAGTCTGCTAAAAAAAAAAAAATGTAATTTACATATTAAATAAACCCAATAGAATTGTTTTGCCTCCAAAAAGCATTTATTAAATCTTAGTTGGGATCAAATACAAACTACTGTTCCTCTTAAAAAGGAAAGCATTTTTAAAAATCAGAATGATTTGCTTCTAATGGAGTCTATAGGAGATGGCCTTTCTGTAATTTGAAACTTTCTGGATAATGGATCCCATACCGGTACCTGTACCCTTACCCCCAAGGGGTCCAATTAATAAACCCACAGCCCACTGGGTATCTGGGGGTTGGGCCCTGACAACTAAGCAGGAGAGAGCCTCAGTGAAAGGGACCACAGTCTTATCTGCCCAGTTCAGACCTGTTATGCATAAACATGCATCCAATCCACCAAAATCCTGGCCCCCAAGTCAAGTCCCACCCCATACAAGGTCCGTATATTTGGGCTATTGTCAAGACCACCTACCAGTCACAAACAAGACCGCTGCCTGTTCCCTTCTGATGGTGGCCCTGCACATAGCATAGCTATAAATACAATCATTTAGTTCCATGGGCCCTCTTTACCAAGAAAAAGTAGAAAATGTTGCAATCTGTTAGGGGACCCTAAAATTACTTTAATCCTTTGCATTAGTGTATGCACTTGTGTTATTCATCAGCAGGCTGTAGGCTCCCACAAATACATTGAAATGCAAAGACCAGGTTTGGGTGCTAGTACCTTTTTATGAATAGTGTTGGCATATACACACTTTCGGTCCATTTTAGCATTTAATGAGCCATATAATCCCTAGCACAGTTATTGTAATAAATGTTATTGTAATAAAGGGCTATAGTGAGATTCCCCATTACTATAGCATTCACAGTCACAGCTAGAAAGGTGGCCCTTTAATATGTGCAGGAATGTTGAGCTGAAACAATACCACTGGCATGAAGATCTACAGCCACGTGCCACAAATTCTAAGTGACCTTGGTGAGCACTGAGTAACGTAAGGGAAAATTCTTTCACAAGGACAAAACAAAATTCCATAACAAATTAACTGATTCACTTTTACTGTATTTTAAAACCTAACCCCTGTCCCCATTATATAAATCAATACATATTGTACATGGAGATGGCTGGCTGATACTGTACTGCAGAGCAAAGGTTAAGCCAGTATCCCAGGACTAACAGTAGCCTTTAACAGTCCAGAGGCAATAATGAATATGATGTGCTGCAAAAACATTAGAGAAAATAAAAGCAGCAAAGTGAAGGCAACGAGCCACTGAAAGGGTCAACAAAAAAAAATTTGGGTACCATATTTTAGGGTTTCCTAGATAACAGGTTTTCAAGATAATAGATCCCATATCTGTACTGGCACATAGGAGTACATTTTTAAAGAGGAACACCTTAGCTCTCTACTGATGACAGATTCTATTAATGACTTTAAAAGGGGCTTGGATGATTTCTTGGACACAAAGGTATATACATATTGCATATATGTGAGTGTATAAATAGGCCTGTATAAGTATGTGTGTATATGTTCACTGGGGGGTTATTTAAAACTGATGAACTTAATGGGGTTTGTATAGGATTTGAAGAGACATATTCTTTAAAGACAAAGGGCTTTCTTTGTGTGTTTGACACAGATCTGAGATGCAGGTTTGAGTGCACCTAGATACATCAGCTTATTGATTCCATTATATCTGGTTTTACTCATGAGCATTCAGGGTTGCTGTTTATCTCATTCTCATTTTTGCAGACACAAAATACTGCATCTTCTTTCTCTAAATGTGACATAATTGGGTGCCTAGCTAGAAGTATGACATACCTGGGTGCCTAACTATGAAGCATGGTATGACATTACTGGGTGCAGAGCCAAGTAGCATGGTATGATATAACAGGGTGCCCTGCCAAGAAGCATGGTATGACATTACTGGGTGCAGAGACAAGTAGCATGGTATGATATAACAGGGTGCCCTGCCAAGAAGCATGGTATGACATTACTGGGTGCAGAGACAAGTAGCATGGTATGATATAACAGGGTGCCCTGCCAAGAAGCATGGTATGACATTACTGGGTGCAGAGACAAGTAGCATGGTATGATATAACAGGGTGCCCTGCCAAGAAGCATGGTATGACATAACTAGGTACAGAGCCAAGAAGTGTGGGATGACATAATTGGTTGCCTAGCCAGAAGACCTGGACCTTAAATACCATTCTTTAAACTAGGGGCAACTCACTTGGTTTTCTTACAGCCTGGACAGAGCTTTTACTGGTTCCTGTTTGGATCAAGCTATTAGCAGTGCCATTCTGCAAGTTCATTTTTTTAGATTGCGCCCAAACCCTGGTGTTTGTTTCAGTAGAGATGACCACATTGTACCGGTCATTTCTTCTTACAAGTCATACTTGATTATTGGTGACACAATCTGGACTCTGAGATATAGGAATACAGGCAACTTTCTCTGCTGATAACTTGACATTTGCCCTGCTCCATTGCTGACAATTTGCCATAGTTCATTCTAGTTGTCTAATTACCTTGGCTTGATCTCCACATGTGTACCTTCCAAAGTTCCCAAATTTGTAAGAATTAAGGCCATAGTCCTGATCTGCTCTGGCTATGCCCGTTTATACCAGGACACATGATTGATCTGGCCAATACTAATACTTTTTGCAGACACAAAATACTGCATCTTCTTGCTCTAAATGTGTGTTCAGAAACCTACAGAACAGAGGGCTGGATTTGTAAAAAAAAAAACATGAAAACGCAATATATGAGTTTTCATGTGTTCAGTAGGCATTTGTAAACACATAAAGAAAGCCTGTGTGTAAGAGGCCTTATCATTGTTTGCTTTATTTTTACCCTTTGATAAATAAAGCCCTAAAAATACAAGTGAAAATAGCTGTGCAATTTCCCTTTGGTTAACTGTTGCAAGGTCTAATCTCTTATAGTTTGATAACTTTGCCCAACAAAGTGCACTGCTACAGTCACAGACCATAAATATAAATCAGACTGCAGGCTTAAAAATTGGAATTTGGATTTTTTTTTGAATATACAGGCATCCCATGGGCCACCCTCCTGATGCTGCCACCCTAGGTACGCCCCTGAATGCTTATATAGAAAATATATATATATTTGTATTTCTTATGCACATAAATATCCCCATTCTCAACTACCCTGATCTCCTTTCTAAGATAAATTTTAATATAAGGAGTCCTCTTGTGACACCTAGTGGATAGAAACTAGATTGCAATAACATCAATTTCTATCAGTGCTATTGCAAAAGAACTGTACTGCACTGTAACTGTCTTTTTTGCTCATGAAGCCCTACTGAGGCCACCCAATCCTTTTCTCATGGCCCATCTAGTTACCCAGTGACCTCCACCATTCCTCAATAAATGCCCTAATGTTCCAGATGAACAAATCCAAACCTTTCTCGGACAAATGAACCCCGCCATGTCTGTAGAGCTGGGTTTGTCTACACTTTATATTCTCATGAATTTCTGCATGGCCCTGTTGACCTTGCCACTCCATAACTTATCTGTTGGGTCCGCCCTTATGGCTTCAGTGAGTGAAGGGGTCTTTTTTGACGTAAGGTCATTCCTCCTGCATGTATGATGACCAAGTGAGTGGTAAAACCTAGTTGTTCCCATTTCAAACCTCTCCTACCCTGCCAAGAGATCTTCATGTGTTCGGTAACCCCATCTGTTGACCCACTGTCTCTGCATGTTTCTCTGACCAAAAAAATAAATGAATGCCCTAAGATGAGGATGTTGCAAGCTGGTTTATCCCCTGCTGTAAGAGTAAAGACAGATCACAAGTTAGGCTCTATATCCAGTTTTATTTAAGGGACGTACATATCTCTTGTATGGTTTTGATTTCCATCTCCCTATCACTTTTATCCTTTCAATACCTTCACCTCCCATTGCTGCTTTAGTTGCTGCTCCAATTCTAAATGAATGAGACCCAAACCTTTTTGTATCCCACCCATCAGTAGTCACGGCCTTTTTTTCTACCTAATTGAATAGCTGACAGGGGGGATGTATTAAGAACAGCTCCCTGATGGTCGTACCGACATATACTCCTGTGCTAACCTAAAGGGGCCTGATATCTCCGTAGTTGCCGCTATGCTGACCCATTTCCCCTTTCCCATCTGGTCTGTGTTAGATCTGATAATATATAAACTAAAATGTATTTTATCCTGCATTAACACGTGTTTGTACATTAAATCCTTTAGCTCCCCCAAATGCTAACAAGAAAGCCGCTCTAAACAGTATAAATTTGAATTGGTCAAAACTTATTTTCTCTAATGACCCCAATATCTGCTGTAACCTACTGTTAACTATTGTCTACTTTAGGTCCCTCAACTCTTGCCCATCCCTTTATTATTTTCCTAATTACAGGGCTATGTGTTATCCAGTCTACCTTCCGCCATGGAAAAGTGTTTGACGCTAATACTGTATTAGCCACCACTTTGGATTTTCCTTCCTTATACTGTACTATCAGAAATGACAGAAAATCTTTAAAGGACAAGGAAACCCTTCTCCATAAATTTTATTATACTATTTAGTACTCCCTGCTGTAGCAAATTGCTAGCATTTTTTGCATAAAAACCTCATGTTTTGCCTGCAGTCGCACTTCATTAGTTCAACTAAGACCAGTCCGATGCGCCATTTTCGCTTCCGTGACTTCATAAAGATGGCTGCTGCATCTACTACTGCGCATGCACAAGCTTTTCTCCACTCGCTGCCCCTAGCGCATTATCGCATACTTGTGCGCTGTTACTAATACATAGTATTGCTTAAAGTGGACCTGTCACCCAGACATGAAAATCTGTATAATAAAAGTCCTGTTCAAATTAAGCATGAAACCCAAATTCATTTTTATATTAACACATCCAAACCCATTATAAAGGCATTTAAGAATCCCAGCTGTCAATCATATATTGCTTGCCCCGCCTCTATGCCTTAGGCATAGAGGCGGGGCAGACAATAACTTTAGCTTTCCGTTCAGCACTACCTAGATGTCACTGCACATCTCACTTTCCCCCTCCCTCCTCCTCATCTAATTGTGTAGCCAGTGCATGAGTATGGGCATCAGGTCCCCCATTCTGGCACATAAACAAGATTTTGGCATGATACAAAGCTTGCCTTCATAACAGTGTCCACAAAATGGTGCCTGCCTGCTTGCTGTGACTGAGTAATTCCAAGACGGAAGGAAACAAGATTTATATTATTTATATAGAGTAAGTAAAGTTTAATTTGCTCAACTAACAATATAGAAAATAATTTGGACTTATTTCTTAGGGTGACAGGTCCGCTTTAACAAGTCCGGTTGCTTTAGATTTCTTTATACTAGATATACCATGACCTGGATGAATAAAAATCTTCACTCATGTTACTAATACATGTTAGCATCAGAGTTAAACAAGTGTAATTGATGTAGAAACTTTATTTGCAATGACTTTATGTTAAACGGTTCCTGCCTGATGTTTGTAGAGACAAACGCTCGCTCCTGATTGCAGGTACTCTGCATGTGCTAATTCCTTGTCCTTTAATGCTGTAATCACTCTTACTGCTATTGCAGAATAACTGCCATCTTTTCCATGCCTTCTGTAGCTGGAGAGAGTTTTTTCTGCTACAGACCCTTCATACGGTTCTTTTAGGAGGGGTTCACCAACTTATCGGGACATGCATGGGTTTTTGATGTATTAGGTGACAGCTCAAAGAAAAGATCCCCCTTTTCTCTATACTGTTCTCTCCCATGGGAACAATCTGCAGACTGCAATAAAAACACGCAGACTTTTTACAGAGTTATACTTGAGTGATACGCAGTGATATTACCAGGGCCGGATTTCTCTTCTGGGCGCCCCAAGGCCGCCCCTGTTGGTCCCCCCCCCCCCCCCCCCCCGTGCGCATGCGCGAACGAGCGCCCCCCCAGTGCGCATCCGCAAATGCGCAACAACCCCCCCCTCGCGCGCAGCCGCGAATGCGCATGCGCTCTATTAAACTCCCATACGGAGCAGTGGGGAGAGGTCCCTACTGCTCCGTATGGGAGACAAATTTAAAAATTTTCTTGCGGCAGGGCGGCATGCCAACTTCTGCCACCCTAGGCCCGAGCCTTTGTGGCCACTCCACAAATCCGGGCCTGGATATTACACTCTGAATTAAGAACCAATAGTAGGAACCTAGACATGTAATGGATGTCTACTACACGTATTATGTATTTCTGTTCAGAACCGTGTCTAAGAGGCATTAACTGATTAGTTTACACAAGTAGACAGATACACCCAAGCTGTGCTGTCCTAGACAGTGCCGGGGCAAACAAGGCATCCCAGCCGGCCACGTCACCTCATCCCTGACCCCCCCATGCAAATGCAAGTAAGTAGGGGAGGTAAACAACAAAAGCGGACAGTGGGGGGTAAAGGACCTGGACTATGGGTAGACAACAGTTCCAGCCCTGGTCCTTGGCACCAGACCTCTTTTTCCCCATTGGTAATCAGTATATGTGCAGTACAGTCTGTGCATGCAGAGATCCTGATGACACAGGTTACCCTCCCCTGCTTGGTCCAATTTTTTTTAATTTTTTTTTTTAAGCACCTGATGGCCTCCTTAGGCATTGTTTTATAATATCCTGCAAGGAGCATATGGATGAAGGTACCATGAATGGTGTGAGGCTATGTATCTCCTTCAGCAGGAACCCATTGGGTAGGAGCATGAAGACCTAGCTGATAGGGCTGGTTCAACAAGTAGTAGGTCAGATCTGTTAAACATTGCCTAAGAGATGAGAGGCTATAAGTGCAATGCCTTTTCCCATTCTATAATTGTAAGTTTCTTGACCCATGCCAAGAAATATGTATGAACTAACTTCCTTATGGGGTCTCTAAATGCCAGATACTTGGTTATCCTATGCACAATGGGCATCAAACAGTTCAGTGGACCCTTGGCTTTTATATTTATGTGTTTTCTTGAAAGTGGAAGGTTTGATGAAAGTTTTGTAGAATTTTCATAATTTTTTATTGAAACTGCTAAATTCAGGAAAGCATTGCTGTTTGATACCTGGGAGCTGAAAGTCATGGCTACCCATTTTGGATTCAGCAAAATATGTACTTTTCCTGGGGTAAACCTAATGTTCCAGGATTTTTGGCTTTGGGATCTAAAGTGTGTTGTATTCTGCTGTAATGCTTTGAAAATTTAGTAATTTACTGCTGGGAGTTTTTGATCTATAGAAGTCAGAAATCTCCATAAAACTATACATATCAGGTACTGGCACGTTCGGGAGACATGAGGCTTTCCAAATATTTCTGGTATAAATCTCTATATCATGAAAAATATCAATTTGTCTTTTTTTTTGTATTTAGAGCTATATATCTTGTTCCAGAAGTGGAAATACACAAAATTCAGCCAGATCTGGAAAACTCAGTTTCTCCTGAAAACAAAAAAAACCAATAGAGTTTTCCTACCTAAACTACACCCCCCCCCCCCCCATCCCCCAGTAAATGCTTCTAAAATAAGAGAGCACAGATTGTTTACAAAACATCTGGCACTGAGGTGAAACGAAATGTGAAATTCTGCTGGCACTTAAAGGGTTAAAGTACAAAATAAAAATTAGGGTGGATGAATTTTAGAGGTACATGTTTATGTAGTCATCTAGGAATGGCCATTACCTGCTCCGTCCACAATAACCCGTTGAAGTTGAATGCTTCTCTTATATACACTTTTACCTGTAGGTGGCAGCAAAACCCCATAACTATGAATAACAAAGAGAGCCTATAGTCCTGCCCTAGAGTTAAAGGGGAAGTAGACACTGCAGCTGCTTGGGGGGGGAGTGGAGGTGTCCAACCTATAGTGCACTCCCACAGGAAACCCACACAGACAAATCCTTATACTGCCTGATGCGTATAACAGTCACATCCGAGCCCAATGTAGATAACTGGCACACCTGACAAGGCAGAAACGATAATTACGGGGCCTGCTGTCTCAGGCAGAAGCAGCACCAGGAATGGCCCTGACTGAAATTAGATTTCTAATCATACATTTCATTTTCAACTGCTCTTTTGTTATTTATTATCACCGAGGTACCTAATTATAGCTACAATTAAGTTGCTGTGCCATCTGTCAGTGTTCCAGGCAGGTTGTGCACCTGTTTTGTTCAAATGTTGTTTACAATGTTTAGCATTTGCCATTTGGTGTAATCATGTCCAGAGTAAAAATAAAGCAGATACCTTCTCAGGGGGAATTCTTCGCTTTGTTCCAGAACTACAGGGTCATTTAGCAACACACACCGCTTATGTTAGAGATTTCAGACCCTGGAGTCACAACAACTTTCTGAAAATCATTTATTTTTCAGTGACATGGATCATTTAATACTTTTCAATTAATACAAATTCTAGAAAAATACAACTGTAAAGATTAGCAATGTGTAGGTAGGCCCAAATCCTATGGAATCCTATGGAGTTTACTCATGGGTTGGGTGGGCTTGGACCAACTCTCACACATTCTTTGTGGTTCGTGGGCCAAACTCTTCCTACCGCCCACCCTGCCTGCGACCTTATACCCCACTTTCACCTCTGGCAGCCTCTATTTATAGGTGTGTGACTGTCCCCTCTGCCCCATTTAGAATAGTAGCAATGGGTGTGTCCGACATGGGTCTAAAAATACTTGTTGGGTTAGGGTCAGGTGCAGGTTGATTCTGTTGTTGGCCTGCACATCACTAGTAAGGATACAATCAATACACTGATGAAAAGGGTTAAGCAAAAATGACACCAATTTTTTTTAGCAAAATTCTTTTTGATACTTTGATTCTTAAAATGGCAATTTTCCATTTAGGAGTACCCAATGGCACATACTACTAAAAAAGTATATTTTTATGAAAATGGTTTATTTAGATGAAGCAGGGTTTTATGCAATATATTGTTATAGAGACCTACATTGTTTGGGAGTATAGTTTTCTTTTAACTCCATTTTCTGAATCTGATTTTAATTCCAGCAATATGTTGTTAATAATGAAAAACAATTTATACACACTACAAACTGTTGCACTTTAAACTTGTGTGTAGAAATTTCGTACAAGTATGGGACCTATTATCCAGAATGCTCGGAACTAGGGATGCACCGAATCTAGGATTGAGTTCGGTATTCGTCCTTTTTTAGCAGAGTTCGGATTCGGCCGAATCCACAGTGATGGGCGAACCAAATCCTAATTTGCATATGCTAATTAGGATTCGGTTTTCGGCTAAATCCCTTACCATGGATACCATGGGTTTGGCTGAACCCAAAAAAATGGGTTCGGTGCATGCCTATTCAGGACCTGGAGTTTTCCAAATAAGGGGTCCGTAATTTGGATCTCCACACCTTTAGTCTACTAAAAAATCATTTAAATATTGAATAAACCCAATAGGGCTGTTCTGCCCCCAATAAGGGGTAATTATATCTTAGTTGGGATCAAGTACAGGTACTGTTTTATTATTACAGAGAAAAGGGAATCATTTAACCATTAAATAAACCCAATAGGGCTGTTCTGCCCCAATAAGGGGTAATTATATCTTAGTTGGGATCAAGTACAGGTACTGTTTTATTATTACAGAGAAAAGGGAATCATTTAACCATTAAATAAACCCAATAGGGCTGTTCTGTCCCCAATAAGGGGTAATTATATCTTAGTTGGGATCAAGTACAGGTACTGTTTTATTATTACAGAGAAAAGGGAATCATTTAACCATTAAATAAACCCAATAGGGCTGTTCTGTCCCCAATAAGGGGTAATTATATCTTAGTTGGGATCAAGTACAGGTACTGTTTTATTATTACAGGGAAAAGGGAATCATTTAACCATTAAATAAACCCAATAGGGCTGTTCTGCCCCCAATAAGGATTAATTATACCTTAGTTGGGATCAAGTACAGGTACTGTTTTATTATTACAGAGAAAAAGGAAATCATTTTTTAAAAATGTGAATTATTTGCTTATAATGGAGTCTATGGGAGACGGCCTTTCTGTAAATTGGAGTTTTCTGGATAATGGGTTTCTGGATAACAGGTCCTAGACCTGTACTTCAGATTCACTAAAGTGGCATTCTGGAATAACAAATTAACTCATATGTGTGCAAAAACCACTGTATTCACAAAATAAACTAACTTTAATTTTAACTCCAATTTGACTTACAATGAAGAAAGTACAAAGGAAATACAAAGGAAGCGTAACATGGCAGCTGCATTGGAAGTTACCTGAAGCAGATTCTATAGTTCTAGTTGAGTATAGCAGAGGTTATACTGGCCAGCATCCATCAGGCGAAGCAAAATGTCTTTACACACTGGTGTTTCAAGATGGGTTCCTGTGGCATCTTGATGCATTCCACCACAGAGGAACACGGAAGTTAATGTAGACCATTATTTTCTATGCAGGTTGCAGGCACAGGGCTGCACTGTAGGCAGGTGAGACACTGCATGTACTAAAGCTACTATGTTATTATTACAGAGAAATAGGAAAAAAAATAAAATGGAGTTTACAGGAGATGGTTTTCCCGGAAGTCACAGCATTCTGCATAGCAGGTTTCCACATAAAGGATCCCATATCCGTAAACTATAGAATATTTTTTACATTTTTTTTTTCTAGAGGATTTAGTAGATACTATTTAATATTTCTTTGTTTATGCGGTCAGGTTTATTTTGTATTGTGTTGTTTTAAGTATAGTGTGCCCAGTGGATTCATATTAATGTAATAATAGTAAATTAGGTAAAAAAAAAACACATCAAGCTTTTATGTCTATATAAAACCTGCCTTACTGCTAGATGATCCAGAGGAAGGTAAAAAAAACCCATCTGAAGCCTCTCTAATTTGCCTCAAAGGAGAAAAAATCCTTCTCACTCCAAGATGGCAATGGGATTAGCCCTGTTTTCCCTCACTTGCTAACAAGCCATTCAGCCCCTTCTTGAAGCTATATAATGTATCAGCCAGTACAACTGATTCAGAGAGGGAATTCCACAACTTCACAGCTCTCACTGTAAAAAATCCTTTGAATACTTAGATGGAATCTCCTTTGTTCTAATTAGAATGGATGCCCCTATGTCTGCTGGAAGTATCCACTCGTAAATAAAGCATTAGCGATATTATTATATGATCCCTATGTATATAAAGTTATCATGTATAGAAGATCAGTGTATAAAAGATCTCACTGTCAGAAAAAAAAATAAGGTTGTTGGTTTCAACTTTATTTTGCACAAAAATATTAACAGTTAGTAAATGTGCATAAAAATGTATTTTGACAGTATATAAGTCAATTCAGAAACAAGGTAGTCACATAATCTGTATCACAGAAAGGACGCGCACCATTCTTTCAAACAGGAGGAACACAGCTCTGCTTGACGTGAATTGGCCCCACAGGAGTCCTTTAGCCAGTCTTTGAACAGGTCGTCTGCATCTTTCCTCAATATTAGAAACTGCCCAAGAAGCACATAAGCCTATAACATAATATCCAGCACATTTCTCCACTTAATATGTTATTCAAATATTAACTAAGCTATTTCTAATGTACACTGCTGAAAGAGAGACTAAAACACCACAACTTTTGACCAAATAGGTTGTTTTGCTGCATAGGGCCGCTATACATTCTCTGTGTTCTGCAAATATAGAGGAAGCTACCATAGCTCTCCCAAAACTCCCCCATAAACTCAATTTAAGTTGCTAGCACTGCTGTATATAAATAGTGCAGTCTATTTTGTTAACTGTTGTGGGCTTTAGTTAACCTTTAATTGCAAACAATTTTACTGTATTTTATATTACGGTTTTTGAAATGAAAAACTATAGCATCTTTAGTAAAATGTTTATTTCGATCTGTTTGCCAATAAGTTCAACAATATCCATTTGACCATGTCTTTAAAAGAAGGTTAAAAGACATATATGACTAACAGACAGTAAAATGTTAGGAAAAAATGGAAGAAGCACATAGAAAATTATAAAATATTCCATAAATATAGAAGCCATGATAGTAGCTAGGGTTACTGGGTTATTTTCAAACAACAGAAAATGGTACCTTATCAAAGCCTTGCTCTTCTAGTTTGCCGCCAAGTACTTCCCCAATGCCTGCCAGGGCTGTAATTGGTTTATCGCCCATAGGCTCAGACACAAAGTCTCTGTGCTTCTGAGAAGTATTAGACATTTTGCCTGCATGAAGAGAGCAGCATAAAAATGAAAAAGAAAAGTTAACTTTGTATTTTTGCTACACATAGGGAGGAGCAGGAATTTTGATTTAAACACATCTAACACTTGGGCATTTAGATTGTAAGGTACATAAATGACAAGCTGCCAAGAAATATGACATAGTAACTCAGGTTGAAAAAAAGGTTCAACCTTTTATATCTAAACAAATATTTGTGTAGTTTGAGGGACATGTGTGTTGGTGTAGTCTTTTGGATTCATATGCTAAGAAGGGGATCTACCATTTGCAATGTTGAATTAAACTGTTACCTTATGTCAGTACAGCCCCAGAAATGTCAGGTCCCAACCCCAAGCATGCCTACAATACATTTACAAATAATATTGTTATTTAGGGAGGTGTTTATGTATGGGGATGTGACCATGAAGTCTCTCTGTCACAGAGCTGCTGTATCCATGGGTTGAATCAGTGAGCAGTTTCTTTAGTGTAAACAGCCCCAACTTTCCCAACTTCAACATGGAACCTTCCATTCACTTTATTAACCCTGGACTTTAGTTCCATACTGTATATAACATTAACTATTTTTTTAATCCTAATGCCACATATGGCGTATTCTAGTGAATAAAGGCAGGCTGAGAATCCACCCCTACGCTTGAATCAGTGCAGGCACATGGAGCACGAGTATGCATTTCGACAATGAAATCCGCTCCATGTGCCTGCACCCAGCCCAACACAGTGGCTCTGGGTGCAGACACAGAAGAACGCTGATTCAAGAGTAGGGGTGGATTCTCGGCCGGCATTTCATAGGCCAAGAATCTGCCACAATGGGCATAAGCCTAAAAAGTTATATTTGTTTGTGCTATAAGAAAGGAACACAAAGCTGTTCTGAAACATCTGCAATATACAGCTCTAAAATACAGCTTTAAAACTGTAGTGCCCCGGGGAAGATTTTCAATGTCAAAACCAAGTTTCCTCCATCTGTACCACCATAAAAAGAACGGGAGACAGGGGTGCAATTGGTGACATTATTTGAACAAAAAAGTACAGATAGAGGATCCTTAGCTGGAAACCTGTAATTCAAAATGCTCCAAATTACAGGAAGTCCCTCTCCCAAAGACACTTTTAGCAAATAATTTTTGTTAAATTCATAAAATTATTCCCTCTTCTCTGTAATAATAAAACTGTACTGGGTTTATTTAAAGTTTAAATGATTTTTAGGCAAGCAAAGGTTGGTAACCCAAAGTACAGGAAGATCCCTTATCCAGAAAACCCCAGGTGCCAAGCAGTGCCAGGCCAAGCCAACCAGGCGCCCTAGGCAAGCTGTTTGACTTTGCCAGCCCCAGGCAGCACAAATGAGCACACACAGGGTGGCGGGGGTTGCCGGGCCGCTGCAGTAGGAGGAAAGGGCTGGGAACTGGAGATAGGTAAAAGAAAAGGTACCTGGCACCCCTCAGCATTGCGCCCTAGGCAGGTGCCTTCTCTGCCTACCCCTAGTTCCAAGCCCTGGTCCTAACAGTGTTTCCCAACCTTGGCATGGAAAACGGGAAACTGACAATGGCCTTTGGAAACACTAGCCCTAAATGGCCAATATGCAATAGCGCATAGGCTTACTCTCCTATAGAGTCCATTTTATTCTAATAATTTGAATTTGGTTTTTAATGATTGATAAAGCTTTGGATCACCATACC
The DNA here is from genome assembly GCF_000004195.4 of Xenopus tropicalis. NCBI lineage: Eukaryota > Metazoa > Chordata > Amphibia > Anura > Pipidae > Xenopus > Xenopus tropicalis. The sequence continues at coordinate 39,036,922 of NC_030681.2, read as the reverse complement.
TTATGTCTAATAAAAAATCATTTCAACATTAAATAAACCCAACAGGATTGCATTGCATCCAATAAGGATTACTAAGGATTCATTTGTAACTTTCTGGATAATAGGTTTCTAAATAATGGACCCCATACCTGTATTGCAAAATTGTGCCGCGCTGAATATTCTAGCAGCACTATAGAAAGTTACATAATTAACATATTCCACAGCATTTTAGCAAGATTATACAGAATTCACGGGGGGGGGGCCAATAGCAACGCAGGAGGTTTGGAGCCCATGGTGACATGGTGAAGAGCAGTTGCAGTTCAATAGAACCCGGAAGGGACACAGTTGACAGGGACACATCCCTGCAAGCATATACTTGACAAATATATAATATAAATATATAATACATTATTGGAAATATTTATTATTGACGCCAGGCTTCAGCATGTAAACATCTGATGTTTTCATCAAGATCTGAATTGATTTTAGGTGATCACTAGAAAAAAGTTTTTCTTCCTGTCTTAGTTTTCCCTCTGACTAGAAAGGTGACATATTGCATAAATGAAAATCTCCCCAGTCTTGTAGGCGATAATGAACAATATATGGTGCTGGATTCACTCTGGACTAAACATTACTATTATCTTTAAAATGACACCTTTATTGGAGCTCGAAGAGTTCCTGAGAGTTACAGGTTAAAGATCAGCCACAGAAACTCATACTTATACACCCCAATATCACATTACAAAGTACAATTACAGACCAAATACAACAGGTAGAAGGTTGTAGGTTAGTAAGTTTGGAACTGAGAGCCTGGAGTTGCTGTAAGGAGGGGGAGAATAAGGGAGCTACACTTGTCAGTACCATTGCATGCTGGGTATTGTAGTTTTACATTAACCTTGGCTGCAGGTAACATGTATAGAAAAACTACATTACCCAGCATGCACTAGGAACACTGGGCCAGGCACACTAGGCATAGTATGGAAAACAAAAAACTGTTGCGTTTCCAAAGTACAAACAGCTCCAAAAAATTGCCCAAAACCAGCCTTGATGGCTGGCCTGGACTGGCAATCTTAGGATTCTGGCCAATGCCAAAGGGGCTGCTGTAAGATGCCATAGACAGTCACTATTTAATGGTCTGGTGGGGGGCAGCGTGGGCCTCTGTGTATTTGCAATGCCAGGGCATATATTGAGTCCCAGTCCAGACCTGCTTGGTGGGCATGTGCATTAAAAACAGGCCACAGCTTTAAAACAGTAGCCCAATTTAGCAGAAAACCTGCCAACCTGACACACACCTAGCCAGCATAAACAATATATCTCAGCTAACTTAGCAGCAGGATACTAACATGGAACTACCTGTCTTTATGTGATACCTCCACTCTACCGCCAAACCAATATAAGCCCCGCCTCCATGGCTCCTATATAAAGCATAGGTTGGTGACATCACACCTACTATCACTGTGGAGCAGGGATGCCAGGTTGGTGGGTTTTCCAAATAATTTTACTTTTTAAAAGCTGTGGTGGGTTTTCAATGTTCAAGCGCACCAAATATATTTTTGGACTAGTTTTTGAAACCTCCACAGTTTTGTAGTTTGGAAAGCCACCAAAGTTTTAATTTTTTAAAGAAAAACTTCCCTATACTCTCCCTAGTGTGCCTGGCCGGTGCTCCTAGTGCATGCTGGGTAATGTAGTTTTTCTTTTACATGTTGCCTGCTGCCAAGGTTAATGTAAAACTACAATACCCATAATGCAATGGTACTAGCTGGTAACTGAATGTTTCCTGGCCCATTATTTGGTAATACAAGCACCCACAGAATGCTGGGTAATGCAGCACATGTTGCTACATGTCATGTGTGTAACATCATATAGATTATTTTCAGGGGAGAGTGACACTAGGGGGCCGATTTATCAAAGTACGACAGGTCCAAAATACCAAAAAAATCGTATTTTTTCGTACTGTGCCACTTTTTTGTATATTTGCGCAACTTTTTCGTACTTTGTGACAACATTTCTGCAACAAAATCATATTGTCGCACCGAGTACGAAAGTTTCGTATTCATTCAAGCTTCGGTATCATGACTTTCCTTGGGCCGGGTTGGAGCTGCAGAGTGCCATTGAGCCCTATGGGAGACTTTCCTTGGGCCAGGTTGGAGCTGCAGAGTGCCATTGAGCCCTATGGGAGACTTTCCTTGGGCCAGGTTGGAGCTGCAGAGTGCCATTGAGTCCTATGGGAGACTTTCCTTGGGCCAGGTTGGAGCTGCAGAGTGCCATTGAGTCCTATGGGAGACTTTCCTTGGGCCGGGTTGGAGCTGCAGAGTGCCATTGAGCCCTATGGGAGACTTTCCTTGGGCCGGGTTGGAGCTGCAGAGTGCCATTGAGCCCTATGGGAGACTTTCCTTGGGCCGGGTTGGAGCTGCAGAGTGCCATTGAGCCCTATGGGAGACTTTCCTTGGGCCGGGTTGGAGCTGCAGAGTGCCATTGAGCCCTATGGGAGACTTTCCTTGGGCCAGGTTGGAGCTGCAGAGTGCCATTGAGCCCTAGTGGAGACTTTCCTTGGGCCAGGTTGGAGCTGCAGAGTGCCATTGAGCGCTATGGGAGACTTTCCTTGGGCCAGGTTGGAGCTGCAGAGTGCCATTGAGCCCTATGGGAGACTTTCCTTGGGCCGGGTTGGAGCTGCAGAGTGCCATTGAGCCCTATGGGAGACTTTCCTTGGGCCGGGTTGGAGCTGCAGAGTGCCATTGAGCCCTATGGGAGGCTTCCAAAATCATGCACAGAAGGTTCAAAGTCAGAAAGGTTTTCCCGCCGTTAACGATCGTTTGGATATGAAAATTTTGTGACATTCGGATCGCCAATACGATATCATAACGAATACGATTTTTTTGTACGCATTTTTGTGATATTTGCGATCATCACAAATTATCGTATCTAAACTGAATTTTACCCATTTGATGAATGTGCCCCTCGAGAGTGGGCTTGGGCATGGGCAGTGATTCCTGGCTTGACAAGCCTAAGAGAAGTTTATATTTTCACATATATACTTAAATTGTTTAGATTTTTTTTACTGCACAGGCTTTGTTCTTTTACTTTTGAACTGGCTTTTGCCTACTTTGTAGCTGTTTCTGGCTGATTTTGGCTGTTTTTGTGTGTTTATGATGTATAATGTATTTAATAATGTATACCTAATACTGTATTTAATAGTGCAACAAATAGCCATATTTTAGAGGCCTCTGGTACATATTAGAAGTACTCATGGGGATGCAGGCCTATGAAGTAAAATGGGCAACAAAATGAAAAGTGCAGTAACCCTATGCCAGCCAGTTACACTTTTTCTGTTTAAATTATTTTAAGTTGTGAAAAAGAGAATTACATATTTTTTCACAAAAAAAGTATATCTAGCAAACCTTAGTTTTTGTATATCTTTCAACATTTACTTATGGCATCTTAGGGTGCCATTACAATTATGACACATATTAAATATTAAAAAGTAGTGCAGAAAGCATAATTGTGATGATGGGGTAATAGTAAAGAACTATAACTCACTGAACTGTGAAAATTGAGAAACTTTGTGGATTTTTTTTTTCTGTTTATTTCTCAGCTGCTTTTACTTGTCCTTTGGCTACGTCTTATTGCTGCTGCTGTTTACACACCATGGGGTGGTATAAGCCAAGTTATTCAGCTGCCACATTGTGTCTACCCACCTATGGGAATCTCACTGTTATCCCTTTACATGTGTATTTGTGACTGTTCTTGAAATGGCATCTTTACTGTAGATGGTGTCTGCTTTTTAACTGGTCTTAATTTATTTATTTTTTGTGATAGTTTTTAATTATTTGTCTTTTTTCTTCTTTCCAGCTGTCAGATGACCCCTGCAGTCAAAAAGAAAAAGAAACGATTGCTGTAGGAGGCTACAATTTTGTTATCATTATTATGTTTTATTGCTTCCCTTTCTATTCAGGTCCTCTCCTGTTTGCTAGGGTAAACTAGACTCCAGTCACCAGTTAGCTGCTGGAATTCCAAACTGGATTAACAAAATGCTAAATAATTTTTTTTAAAAAAGAGATTAAAGAATTAAAACTCAAATCCAATTTCAAATTGTTAGAGAATATAAATGTCTACTAAATGTCAGTTTAATGGTAAACATACTTTATTAATTAATTAAAATACCCATGCAATGATGAGGAGTTAAGGATGAAGAATTAAGGACTCCCCAAGACCTCCAGTTTGCATGTGGCTGCAGTGGAATGACTGCATGAAAAAATAAAATAATGTGAGTAAGGGCACTTATAAATTGCGTCTATTGACTTCTGTTGAATTCATATGCAGATTCCAACATTATTTTTGTATGTTGCTACATGAATCACTACACCAATGCTGAAGCATACCATACAGGATACATGGGAAAGTATACTGTTTTACTGTCACAAATGGCATGTGACTTCAATACAAATAAATTGATGTTATTTTTGAGTACCCTTGTAAACAGCTGCACACACATTTATAAGCATTCATTGAAGCTGCTTAACATAGAGATCTGCACAAGGTGTAAAGCAGTCCTAGGGGCAAATAATGGCACTATTGACATAAAATACTGGGGGCACAGGCCTAAAATCATGAACAGCACGCCTAATGTGTATGACCGCCCATTTATGACAAAGGGTTCTTTCCTGCCCAAATGTCCAACAATCTGACCCAGGAGCTGCCAGGTGTGTCTAACACAAGGACGGTAACTAACTCTCACTTTCAGCTTGTATGGAATGAGTTGGTTAAGCTGAATTCTGCAGCTGCTACAGGGACATTTGCATAGCAAAAAAAACCTATCAGTTCCACCTCTTTTTACTACTTTATAGAATGGCAACAGGTGGGGCTTTCATGGGAAGGTGAAAAAATGTGATGAGCACCCAGTGAGTGCTTTGTGGTGCTAATGATGCAGACAGTAAGGCTTGCTTTCCCGTCTCTCTCCCTTTGCATATTATTACCCGGTAACAGTGCTACAGTTTCTGGAGGAACATGTCACCTGCCCACATAAAAGAAAAGAAGAGGTTATTATTGTTCTACACAGTGAGTAAATATATGCAGGAGGCCAGCAACGTGTCCTACTGAGCTGTGCACATGTGCATTCCCTCACCTGCAGCAGGGAAAATGGTAAGGTCCCATCAGTCACCACTCCGTATGTGGAGAGACATATCTACCGTACCCTACCGTTGCAGGGCCTGTTGTATGTTAGTTCACCCAACCCTCCTGCAATTGAAACTTCTCCACATGCTTTGCTGTTTGCTGACGGCCGCAGGCAGAAGGAAAAGGGGGTTCATGCGAGGGAGCATGCTGGCCCCACCTAATAAAAATTTTCAAGGGGTGCCTGGCATGTTCAAGGTATGCCAAAATTGTGGGGGGGGGGGATCTATGAACCTACTTTATAAAAAAAGATGAAATTCAGCATGCATTGCCATCTGAATGGGCATCACTGTGTAAAATCCAGCATATTTATCAAGCTGTGAATTGGTTTGAAGCTTCAAAGGTCTCTAAAAGACTTTTTTTACACTGAGCATCTGCCAAAATTTACCTGCCTCCTGACTTTTTCCTATTTATTTCAAGGCCTTAGGAGAGGTCTGAGGTGGTATAAAATAATGGTGTAAAATGTGGCCTCTGGCCCATGTAAAATAAAATGCACACCTTTATAAATACCTCTACCAGGCATTTCTAATGGGTAATTGGCCAGCAATTATTTTGCCATTATTATTTTACACAGGTCAGTAAATTGGCTTTTAGGTGTATGTGTTGTGGCACTTTAAGCTGAAGGTGATGGAACTTATAGAAGAAAAGGACAAGAAGAGAAAATGTAGGAGTCATCAGGGGTCAAACCTTTTATTTACTATAAATATATACATTAAGGATTAGCCAGGAAGGAGATTGTAAGAGACATGTAAAAAACAACACCTAACCCCATTCACAATACACACTGTAAAACACTGGCACTAGAAATTTCTGTCTGAGATTGAGAAGGCCTCATTACCATCTGTATCTGCCTGTTACAATAGCTGCTCCCATTCATATGGTTGTTTTCCTCCACTATCTTGTGCTAAAATGATTCAACAAATAAAAATACAAACAGATTATTTAACTTGCTTTTCCACACAGAATACTGGTATACATATATACTGTATGTGTGTGCGTGTATACATTTATATAGTGAATAATGTAACATTTCAGGATATTATAATTCACCGAGGAGTTTTATGACCATATAAAGGCAAGAGGCCAAAGGCCTAATGCTTTTACACAGGTCATGGGACTCTGAGGTGACTTCTATTATCCTCATATTTTTCAAACGGGGTTACTTTTTTCATATGGAAATTCCATTACTGAGCTCCAACTATAACTAATGACATCACTAGGCACCATTTATATGGCTATAATTTACAGGAATTTTGTGGCTCTTGTGTAATATAAATATAGTGTATCTAAAGTTTGCATGGATTGCTCATCAAGTTAGACCTATCACACGTGGCAAGAAAATGTATTACAATGAGCTATGAACAAAAGCCAGTGTAAGTTGAGGTGGCCATACATGTTAAGATCGCAAATAAAGCAGATCCTCTCCTGATATGCTCACCTTTGGTGTGGGATATTGAGCCTAGGGCCAATCTAATCAGAATGAAAGGAATAGGGGCATTAGAGCATAAGTGAGCTGATATGGTCCCTGATCCCACAGGAAAATCAAGCCTGACCAAAAACTGACCAGATATCGATCAGAGAGGACCATCACGGGCCCCAAACACGGGCAGATAAGCTAATGAATCTGTCTAAAAGGGCTTGAATCGGCAGCTTCAATTTGGCCACCTTTATCCTATATCTCTGTTTGCTATAAAACTCTCAGACTTATGACTATAAAAATACTGGATAAAATCTTTAATTCTCAGGAAAAAAGCATGGTAAATAGGAAAGTCTCTAATTATGACAGAGGTCTACAGACAATACATCTGCCAACTCAAGCTCCCACTCATATGTATACAAAAACCACAATGTTCTTTTTAATGACACTGTCTATTTACAGTACAGTGCATAGGAGCAAATATTTTTATTAGCTAAGTTTATCATGGTTCCCTGCTTTGCACTGTAAATAGCCTCAGGTGTCTGTTCTTGCCTCAGGCCAATAAAGGCTAAACTAATAACTTAGGAAAATAGATGGTTGGTAACAGCTGCATATTTAGAGACAAATGGCTCCCATTGATAGTATGGTACTAGTAAATCACAGAAGAAGGCTGGTGACCTTGCTAGGGGTGACCCTGTTAGGGATGAACAAATGCTGCCCTATCATTCTATATTTGGTGATGATGGTATAGCTGCTTCTACTGTATTTAGCCACAGTGTTTTAGTAAATCTGGAACTTCCAAAACCAATAGTAAATTATGTACATGATTTGTTTTGTTGGGTTGTCTACGGTGAGAAACTCAGTACAGTATGTAGTGAAGTACCACATGGTGTGGGTGCTCTAAAGCTTAGCAACAGTCAGCCAGGCTCAGTTTCTCTTACAATGTTGTATTAATAAATAAAATGGGGGGTTGCACCCGGGCCACTGAGAGGAAGTGGTGAGTGTATATCTAACCGTTCACAACTGTGTGTGGTATATCAACTGCATTAAAACGAAGATTGAATATTTACAGTGAGAGGTTTGGAAAAAAAGAATTATAAGTGAATAGGAACGACTGGGAGCCTCCAGACAAACAGAGTGAAGTTAATAAATAAAATACCATACAAATTAGATGGGATAATGGCCCTGGCACACCGGCTTCATTAAGGTGATATTTGTGTTAAAGTGCTGATGAACACAAATTGGGGTACTGCTCAAAACTGGTCTTTTTGGATAAGGGGGATTGTGTTTTGCTTGGACTCCTAACATACATTGATTATGCATTTGACATCTGCCATTTCTGCAGCTGCATATTACAATTTGCTGGATTGTTGGGTATTGTTACATATTTTTTAATTAAAAAAAAAGCAAGAGAGGCCCCAGCAATTGAACCCACTTCCAGCTATTTTTGGGTAACAACTCCAGGCCTCCCCATGGTGGGAGGTGTAAGTGACTATGCTACCCCTTCCCCATGCATCAACTGTAAGTCTTAGACAAATCATGGCAAGTTGCAGTTTTGCACTTCTATTCACATTAATTCTCCACAATGGTACATTATGATGCTGTGGCCTATCTACCCCAGGTTTCCTGCAGTCTGTCACCGACTTCCAATGAAAGGAAAGTGGCGCAAGAAGAATGTCCCTGTCAGTCAGCAATGGAAGGGGATTAGTGTGTGCACTTGTAGATAGGCCTGCAGGGTTGTATAGGCTGCTGCAGGCTGCACTGGCGTGGGCATTCCCCCCATTACAAGTCACAGCAGCACTAGAGCCACTGACGAGCCCCAGAGGCTTCTATTTCTCTCCTTTGGCAGCAGCAGGGGGCGGAGCCGGCCTAGGGATCCGCCTACATATGATTGCTCGGCAGTAGGAGGCGGAGCCATGTTGCATTAATAAGTAATGGAGAGATGCTTGTCCCTGCTGTACAGTGAAAGTGAGTAGGAGGCCGGGGCAGCTCTGCGCATGAACATCCCTCCCTCTGCAGTTAATAAGGCTTTGGGCACCGCCAGAGCTGCGCTCACATCTCCCTGGTAACCCCTCTCTGTAGGCAGCGACATGGCCGCCCCTCTATCCGACTCCGACAAGAAGAAGCAGATCAGCGTGAGGGGCATCGCCGGCCTGGGGGATGTGTCCGAGGTCCGGAAAAGCTTTAACCGGCATCTGCACTTCACCCTAGTGAAGGACAGGAACGTGTCCACCCCCCGGGACTATTACTTCGCCCTGGCGCACACTGTGCGGGATCACCTGGTGGGGCGATGGATCCGGACGCAGCAGTATTACTACGAGAAGGACCCCAAGGTAAATATGTCCCCTGCATAAACATGTCCTTCATGGCAGTGCAACAGGGGGAGAGAAGCACTGCTCATTCATCCTGCTGCTGCCATCCATCTTGGCTCTTGTTTTGCTGAATCAGTGCAGCATCTTCCTGCTGTGCGACAGACAGCGCTTGTATGCGTCAGGTCGCACTGCCTCTGCTTGTTTACTCCTTATTTAGTGACATAGGGATACATGTAAATAAACTGTTGCTGGCGATGCAGCTGATATTTTGCAGGATGTGCTTGGGGCACAGGGCTACTGTTTGGTGCATCATTGATTCTAGTTTCTATGCGATTTATATGCACCAGGGATGCTCTGCTGCTTATCATCCCAGGTGCTTATGTGTGAGTACAGCTAATGCATGCTGATTTAAATGTAATTAAATATACTAAGATGGCCTTATCTGCAGCCTCTGGCTGTTTCTATTAGTGCTCTGTGATGGGAGCAGGGATGCATTCATTTTATCTTTCTCCTCTTTTGACCTTGAGGAAGTCCCTGTGGCTTCTGTCCTGCACAGCCGTCACCATAATTAGATATCTTATACCTATAGACTGACAAGTAGAGCCAATGCGGTGTTTCCACTTAGAATTGTTACAAGCTGCACATTCATTACTGAGCTTATATTATAAACCTCTGAACCAGGTCGTGATCTCATATATTATCTTTATACAGATAGAGGCCTGCTCACTGTTATGTTTGATATGGAAAACAGAGTCCTCTTAGTAACAGACAGTTGGTATAACGAGAGAATGCAGGACATAAAACATAGCCATAAAACTCCATATATTCATAGACTGTGTCTGTTATCTAGTTCCTTCTTTTGTATAAGTATTTAGACCTTTAAACATAACATTCAGGGGCAGATGTATTAAAATGTGAGTTCAGAGCTTAAAACATTAAAACTCACCCGCGTTCTATTCATTCCTATTGGATTTGTAGAAGCGTATTTATCAAATAGTGGACTCATCTTCATTATATATATATTTTTGAGAAAGGCTGTGGAAGCAGCCGAAACGTTAGATTGACATGTAACAATACATTTTCTTTTTTTTTGCCACTAAGTCCTGTGAGTGCGGTATTTCATCTAATATGCTGTATAATATTCATTGATACTGCACCCGGGCTCGCTTTATATCTTTAACGTGAGTGCCTGTTGCCCGCGATTTATATATATAAGATATATATAAGATTACATTTTATCCCCTGGCTTGTTTACTTATAGATTTTTTCCCCCTTGCACATCAAAGTTTTCCCTTTCATGAATATCTATTTTAGATTTTTGGCCTTTTAGATTTTGGCCTATTTATTAAAAGTGTTCTTTTTTTTTATAATTTCACCTCTAGTTGGAGATTTCACTAGTTGTGAGATGACAAAAACATTATAAATCTTATGGGTCATTGTATAACCTGTCAATCCAGTCAAAAAAAATTAATGGAAAAAAAAATATTGATTTTTTCATATTAAATTCTTCTGAAGGAACGTATATGGTTGATAAAAGATTCTTGCATTAAGGTTAAATTTTTTTCACAAATTAGGGTGACAACAACAGGGAAAAAAAAATATTTTGTTCCTAAGATGTAAGAAGAATTACGGAATTTTGCAAATTTACAGATTCTTAACCTTACTCATAAGAAGGGGGCTTACATATGAATTTGACTCACTCATGGCCACACTTAGAATCTAAGTAGAACAATACCTCCTGTGCCTGTTTGTATTAGGGTTGTCACCGTTTCTAAAACAAAAACAAAACATATATATTTATCTTTCTTTCCTAATAATAATATTGGGATAAAACAACATTTTTATCAGCTAGTCAGTAAAATACCAACCGGTTAGCATCACTAGTTTGTATATATGTAGTAGGTGCTACTGTTGTCTATAGAGAATTGCTATGTTTCCCAAGGCAGGCAGCATGGCGACCTAACTTGTATAAATGCAAATAATGTAGCTGGCTAATGGCGCTTGGTGGCCTTGGTATGGGAGAAAACACACCAACCCATGCAGTGTTATATTTATATTGGTGCAGATGATTTGGCTGCTTTTGCTTATTGCTATTTTTACCCACAACTGAATGGGAAGATCGTTAGCCAATTCATTTGCACAGTGGTAGCCAAACTGGCCAATACAGTACTCTAAAAATGAAATCAATTGGGTGATCCCATAACTCTGTTTAGTCATTGTTTATGATATACCTTCAAATACTCTCACTGATTTACCAGCAAGTATAATAAGAATAAATCAAGCATTTTTCACTTAATCTGATCATAATTTGACCAACTATGTTTGCCTGTGTGTACCCATGTTTTATCATTTACTGTATTCTAATGTGGCAAAGCAGACTGAACAGCAGTGGAACACAGGGTTCTGTCCTCCAACCAAGCCATAACTTTTCATTCATTTATGTATTTGTCCATTATTCATTTTTTCATTCAACGGAAGGAGAGAGGGAAGGTGATAGGTCGACTTTTAATGTCACTGTTTTCTATTGCTGTTCCTTCTGCTGTCCAGGCTTGATCGCTACCCCTGCTTCAGGCTGAAGCTGACAGCATTTATTTAAAAGAGCGAAGCCTGTGTCCATTTTTAATACCTACCAAGGCTTTGACAAACCAATATATACATAAGTACTTGTGCTTATGTGTTCTTGCAACTAGCACAAATGGGCAGTCTTACCTATTAGTGTGAATGAGGCCCCGCAGGCAGAATCTTTGCCTTTTTTTCCTAAACTTGTGGCAGATGAGAAAAGTAAATATTGCTCTGTGCCCATGCCTTGCCACTTACATTTAATTACACATTTATGCTTATATCGTGGATGAGAAGAAGGAATTATGGTAGAAATGTTTGGTGAAAAAATTAGGACCTGAACTGATATTTTGCCCACTTAGTTAATGTAGACCTGAAAGGAAAAGCAGCACAGTGCTATTTGTAAAAAAAAAAAAGTTGAGTTAAAAAAAAAGATATGTTCTTTTAAATAATTATGTAGACAAATTAATTCATGGAGATTGTATTGTAGCTCTAAGCTCCTAATTGGATTAAGGTTCTTATGTGTTTCACAGTGCGAGCCTATACTGAGCTACAAAATGACCTTGATGGGTTGACCTCAGTGAAGTCATTTGCTGGGCATTATGCCTCGCTCATCTATCTTTCATTGTACAGCTCTTGTTCAGACAGTTAAAAGGGAATTATTGGCATCCTGGGCACATTAGAATCCATTTTACTGCTTCATCACTAACTTGGAAGCCACAGTTTTACCAAACATAAATATTTGATTTTGCTAATGTTTGTGTGAATTTTTCTTCTCCAATTTTGTATCTCTCTAGCTGCTGCTACTACTTGTAGCAGGCTAGAAATGCTTTAAAGGAACAGTAACACTAAAAAATAAAAATGTTTTTAAATAATTAAAATATAATGTACTGTTGCCCTGCACTGGTAAAAGTTGTGTGTTTGCTTCAGAAAGACTACTGTAGTTAATAGAAATAGCTGTTGTGTAGCCATGGGGGCAGCCATTTAAATTGAAAAAAGGAGAAAAGGCACAGGTTACATAAGAAGATAACAGATAACTGTGTAGAATACAATGGGAATCTGCTACTTATCTGTTATCTGCTTAGTAATCTGTGCCTTTTCTCCTTTTTTCAATTTAAATGGCTGCCCTCATGGCTACACAACAGGGTATTTATATAAACTGTTGTAGTGTTTATGATTAAGTGCCTTAATGGGCACGAAACGCGTCAGGCGTTTATTGTTTTAAACATGAAGAAATGAATTTTTGGATTTTAGCAGTCTTCACGTGTCCGGAGTGCTTGATGTTCCATATGCTAACTCATCAGATAGAGTATTGTGTCATTAGAGGGAGTATTGAGTCTTCAGATGGAATACTATATAATTAGACAGAGTATTGAGTCTTCATATTGGGTATTCTGGTGGAGTACTTTGTCATCAGGCAAAGTCTTGAGTCTGCAAGTGGGGTATAGAGTCATTGTGATTTGTGCAGCATTTAGAATATGTACTGCCTGATTTTATAGAAATAAACCTTCCCCCTAGAGTCTGCTGTTTTCCTGGACACAACTGAGGGTTCCTGGCTTGTAGTCATAAAAAATAACCTTGAATGGGCACATCCAGCTTGAGGTCCTTCAGTTTGACCAGCAATCTTTAGCCAAAGGCACACACATCTAGCTACTAGAGCCTGGCTGTTTGCTGGGAGTTTAACAGAATGTAATTATTTTGCACATGAAAAAGAAACTTGAGAATCAGGTTTTACATTGTGCCACCTTTCTGTTTGCCTGGAAGGCTGGATCCAGTTCATCCCTGGCAGGGATATTTGCCAGAGGAAAGAAAGACAATTAAGGAGGAGTTGTTTATTGGAAAATATAAAATATCCCAAAGCTAAAATAAGCCAGCTCTGTATTATGTAAGCGCTGCAAAATGTTGGCTCTTTATGAATAAATGTTAATAAAAATAATAATGGGTATAGTGGCCATGGCCTTAAAAAAACTTTCCCTGTATTATGCAGCACTCGGTTGTGAGATAATAGACACCTCATTTGTGTCGGAGCGGGTCCAGGGTAGGGCAAACGCTAGTTTAAAAAACCTGAAATTCGAATTTTAAAGGTATCAGAGGTGGCTATTTGCTGCCCTTTGTAACCTGCTGTCCATTGCCTCCTGGGGCTAGGTTCTCTCCTTTCCTCATGAAAGAAGCATCCCTGGCAGATTTATTGGTTTCCAGCCTTAGATCCCTAGGGACTTTGGATTGTATGCTCCGTTGGGGCAGGGAATAATGAGAGGAGCTACTGTGATGGCACTACACAAAAAAAGGGTAGAAGTACAATACACAGGAAACATCAGCAAGCAGTCCTCATTTACTGCAATACATTGTTTCCCCTTACTGAGTGATGAATCTAGATATGTTTGGATTGTCAACCAGATTGACTAAATTGAGTGGTCACATCTGATAAGACTGGATTGGCTATTGATCCATCACACCAATTAGCTGACAGGCCCAGTCACAGACTGATGAGGGCTACTGCATGTGTGTGCCCACAGCTATTATTTTGCCTGTTACAATCCTTATGCAGCTATCTTTGGCAACAGAGACAGAATAATTTATTTCATTAGGTCTCATTTAAGTAATGTCTTTAAAATTTATTTTATGCCCAATAGAAGTATCTGGGGGCTCATGTCATTTGGCAAGGCAGAGATATTGATAATGTTATTTTATAAATAAAATAAACTTTTATTTCAAGTCCCCTCAGATTAGTGGTAATTTATTACTACACACTATTCTGTCAATAGTTATATATATACTGTATATGAATAAGTATGTACTGCTATTACATGTGTTTGTAATACAATTTCTATTTTGTCCAACAGCGAATTTATTATCTTTCCCTGGAATTCTACATGGGTCGCACCCTGCAGAACACAATGCTAAATCTAGGACTGCAGCATGCCTGTGATGAAGCCATTTATCAGGTACGGATATTCCTGAATACATGTCTTTATATTAAGTTAAGTAGAAATGCACATTTTAATAACAGATTCAGTCCTGTGTATTTTACAATATGAAAAGCTCCATGCACCCAAAATTCTTTTAATTCTGCCAAAGTACACCCACTATACCTTTTGTGCAACAGAAGTTGAGTCTTCTGGCAGATATAGACTCACTGTCCTATCAGCAAATAGGATTCTGACTTCTGCAACTTTGTTCAAAGAGACAGAACCAACAGTGCAAAAAATTCCGTTCAATTGCAGTTATATTTACAAATAAAGGTACAAACATTTGGATATTTTACTAAAATAGATGTTAAATTGTACAAGTGCAATTACAAGTAACAATCACTATTTAAGTTTGAGCAAAATGAAAGAAAATACCTGATTGCTTGCCATGGGTAACCAGTAAGCAACAAGGCCAGCTAACCAGTCACACAAGCTCCATCTTGATCTATTAAGCTATTCTTTGTTATTTTTCTCTGTCTGAAAGGAAACCTTTTCTTGCTGCCAAGTTCTGTATTATTGCACTGCTGCCAGAGTTATTGTTTTACAGCATTTTTCCAACTAACTAGCACAACCAACTTGTCCTTAAGCCTCTACATAGATTAACCCTTGCTCTGAAACATCATTTTCTATTAAGGTGGAAATTATTTTCATTTGCATAGCTTTTTCCAGCTTCTAAGAACTCTTATTGGTTTTTCTTGCCATTTCAAGCTTTCATTATTTGAATGGTGTGTGGTCACATCCTTTCTTTAGTCCCAGTTAAACTCCCAGTATAATTTAATACTCTATAGGGCTCATTTACCACCGTAAGTGTAGTTGTGCTCCTGCAGATATCCCCACAGTTAGTTGGCCTTTCAACCCCTTTAAAGGTACTTGCATCAAACCGTGCTCCTGGCACTTCTGTATAGCTGCGCTTAGTCTTTCTTGCCTTCCATTCTGAAATGAGTGCTATGCTTATTGACACTGGAGCTACAGCTACCTCCTGATTAGGTAGTAACTCCAAGTTTCTCTTTGTCCCCAGAGTCACCTAATTGGCAGCAACATCTTTGCCTATAAAACACCATTACTTTTTAGCAAAATAAATGTCATAGTTGGGTTACCATGCCCTAGAAGTTTCTTTACTGTAGGGTGCATGGGGGGGGGGCGGGCACGACCCAGGGTGCAACTAACAATCTACCCTTGCACTGTGTAAAGGGTGGTTTTGCCCTTTGACATGTCATGTTGGTGTCTTCAATAAAAGGCAATTTTCTTGCACCTTATATTGTGCAGTCTGTACCCTGAATTAATAAAGTTGCTTTACAGAGATGCCATTGTACAGATACAGAGTAAACACTGCTTTCCAGGGAAGTGACTAAAGATTAACAAGCTCAGCCCCACATCAGTGCACAGGAGGGAAGCAACCTCTGCACTCTCCGCTCTTCCTCGGTGCTTGTGCTTTTGTCCCTATGTACTTGTGCCAAAATGTGCGAATTCCAGGAAATGGAGGGACTGTGGGAGGGTGATGGAATTCTCTTAGACTCTGCTAAACTGCAATCTCTGCCTCTTCCTATAGAGTAGCTGTGTTTTCTTGATACTCCTGCAAAAGGTTTTTTTCTTTTTTTATCAATTTAAGGAAAAATAAAGCCTTTTTAATCCCTAGATTTACACCAGAGGTGTGGTTGTAAAAGTTGAGGTGCACCTTGCCAAATGAGCAGATCTTGCCACATATGCCACCTGGCATTAATCTGGTTTGCCGGAAAATGCCATTGACACACAGATTATTTTATAATTATCTTATCTTTGTATGCCCACCCTTAGCCCCACACAGTGTGTGTTTTATAGGTATTATTAATCAGAGATTAGTAGGTAAATGGTAGTTACCCCTCAGCTTACAAATCCATGTGAATATCCATCCTCAGGCACTGGAAGGGATTGAGGATAGGCTTGGGGGCTTTTTCTATGATTAGATAAGGATAAATATAATACTAATATTGCTAGTAGAGCTGAAAGGCACCTATCATCGAAAAATGTTTTCTTCTTCCGGGGGTGCAGGCATAATAAGTGAGCCAGGAGACACTCTTAAGTGAATACGTGCTTGTGTCTAACCAAAATCTTTCCCGGGGCAAGCGGCATAGTTCTCACTACAAGCGTCCTTTGGCCAAAATAGAAATGTTTCCCCCTGAGTGGAGTGTGGGCTCTATTAGCCTGCCCCTCTGTAGAGGCCAATTTTCCTTTAATCTTATCAATTTCTTGTCTCTTGATGATAAACAGCTAAGCTTAGTGCTGTGTTACGAGCCTGGTAAAGCGTTGCCACACAATTCCCCCACCATTAAATAAACCAGGCAAACCCTACCTTCCTCCCCTGTCTCCCTGCCGCCTTAGATCTACCTACACTTCACCTAAAGGTGGCCATACACGCACCGATATTATCGTACGAAACCTCGTTTCGTACGATAATCGGTGCGTGTATGGCATGTCAGCGAGCCGACCGATATCGCAGGAAGCTGCTGAAATCGGTCGGCTCGCTGATCGGCCAAGTTAGAAAATTTTGATCGGGCGCAATAGAAGGCGCCTGACCAAAATTCTCCCTTCAGAGCTGAATCGGCAGAAGGAGGTAGAAATCCTATTGTTTCTACCTCCTTACCTGCCGATTCAGCCCTGAATGGTGTGTGGCGGATCTGACGATGTTTCGTGCGACCGATGGTCGTACGAAACATCGTCGGATCGCCACGTGTATGGCCAGCTTAAGTGTCCCACAGATTTAGGAAATGGGGTTTGTGCAACATAGTGTCCATTAACAGCTGTGAATATTGAACAGACTTCTATCTTCCTGCCCTTATGAGCGCCCATGTAGCTGCACATTGCCAGTGAGATGAGGCACAGACAGGCACTATGCGGTCCAACCATCAGGTTACCTGTGGGCTGTCCTCTGCTTACTCAATCAGTCCTTTGTTGTAGCAGCAATGTAATAAGCTTGTCACTCAGTATCTGATGCAACGTATGCCTATCTCAGCATATTTTCATTTAATGAGATTTGTTTGAGCCATTAGAACTGAACGTCTGTTATTCTGGTTAAAAAAGCAGAATATGACTTTTTTGTGTTACAGGGGTCAATTTAATTTTTGAATAAATTTAATAGCCTTATTTATCTACAAATTCATATTCATTAATCTGCAATGAAGCTACAGTATTGTATTTAACGATTAAGTAAATTGAAATAGCAGGACACATAGTGAAACAGTGCCCCCAATGGCTATATTGTTTTTAATGCAAATTAGGGGGGAATTAGGGGCCTTTTTTGGTAGGCAAATGTGACAAAAATACTGACACATTGCTATTAATGATAGCACCCCAGCCTACAGCAGCCTCCCCCAGATTTGACTCTCAGTGCACTCAGCAGTTCAGCAGATTATGAATGACAAAGAATCAGAACCAACTCTGAGTTAAAAAAGGCACAGCTGCAGGGTAAAGGGGTCTGTTCTTGGCTCTCAAACATGAAGGTCAGCCCTAGAACAGTCATGGGAACTATGGAAATAACAACAGGAAAAAGTGACCTTTTGAATAGACTTGTAATTCCCTGTGGCTGGGTCCACCCTTAAGCCCCATACAGTATGTGCTTTATGGGTATCATTACAGCATTACAGTCCAATCAGACCTTAGCAGGTGAATGGTAGTTACCCCTCAGCTTACATCCATGTGACAGGCACTGGTGGGGACTGAGGATAGGCTTGGGACTTTTACTCTGATAAGACATGGAGAAATATAATACTAATATTGAATTTGAAAAAATAGCCCCTATGTGGACTGGCAGATTACAGAAGGCTCTGTTTGGCATTAGATACACAGAAGGGAGTTGTGGGAGCACTCCAGGGCTAAAAAGAGTATACAAATACAATGGAAGTGCGACTGATCTGGCCAAATTAACTACAAGCATACAAAAAAGAGAGGAGGATTGATCAATGCACATTCCCTGGTCCCCTGTTTCATAAGTAAATTAAATTATCTATGCTAGTGCATGTATTGACAAAAAACAGGGGTTTCTAGTTACAAAATTATGATCATAAGATTGGTAAGCCACATACCACAGGAAGCTGCTGATGTCGGACGACTCGCCGATCGGCCAGGTTAGGAAATTTTGATCGGGCGCCATAGAAGGCGCCTGACCAAAATCTGCCGTCAGGGCTGAATCGGCAGAAAGAGGTAGAAATCCTATTGTTTCTACCTCCTTATCTGCTGTTTCAGCCCTGACGGTGTGTGGCGGATCTGACGATGTTTCATGCGACCGATGGTCGCACGAAACATCGTCAGATCGCCACGTGTATGGCCAGCTTAAGAGTTTTTAAGTCTCATGGCTTTAATGATTTGGTGCAGCTAAACACTTAGGATTTATCCAAATGCCACAAAATTTACTTGGATTCTGCGTTTAACTGTTCTAGGATTCTTGATGTTGAACTGATTACTGCATTAGTTACATATCTACTGAATATGCCCTATATGCGAAGATCTGTAGTGCTAAAAATAGAAAGTAGCATGTATTTTTAGGTGACTAGCAAGGCTTCTTGTCTCAGGTTTTCTTATCTTGTCTCTGCAGCTGGGCCTGGATATGGAGGAGCTTGAGGAGATAGAAGAGGATGCAGGTCTCGGGAACGGTGGATTGGGGCGCCTGGCAGGTAAGGAGTTCACTTTAATTTCCATTAGGCTCCACTTTTCAACCAGTCGGGCTAAAGGATTCAGAAACATAACAGTTTTTCCAAGCATCTGGTACACAAATGGTATTGGTATAGCATCCATTTTCCCTAAAATATATATATATCCCCCTAGTAGGGACTGTTATCAAGGTAACTCATGGGACCACTTCAGGACTGGCAATATCACTTCCTCAGTATATAGAAGTTTTAGCCATCAGTGCACTCAAACAATTATGAAGGTACTTGATTGGACCCAACCACCATTATAAAGTCCCTATAGTGCACATGGCCTGAAGGCAGTTTGCCATTTTGTTCCTGTGGGTGAGATTAAACTGTGACATATTGGTTCTCTCCATGTTTCAGCTTGCTTCTTGGACTCTATGGCAACACTTGGACTTGCGGCTTATGGGTATGGAATCCGATATGAATTTGGCATATTCAACCAAAGGATTTTAAATGGCTGGCAGGTAAATACAAACAAAAACACAAACCATGCTTTTATTTACTCAGTAATGCTGGTTGCTGCTATTGTTTTGAATATTGAATTTATTTCAGTGGTATCTTTGCATAATAGGGATATTTCATTTTTATAGAGTTTATTTTCTGTCCCAGGTATTAAAGCATAAGCATACAGTGATGTGAAAAGGAAAAAAATGGTGGTTTTACATCTCAGGACAGACAAACAATTAATATTACCAAAGTCCTAAAACAGATGAAATGATTCAGGGCTTTATGACAAGTAACACAGAACAGACTTCATTTTGTCATTAATGTTTAACCAAAAATAAATTCATATGAAGAAGCTTTGTGTAAAGCAAGTAGACCTTGACTGCTTCCTTGTTAATTAACACTGTAATTAGAGCCCATTGCAGATAATGAACTGCTTATTCTATGACCTAGAAGTGGTGTCTCCTGTACATAAAGCAGATGCTTTGTTGAAGACTAGATGATTGTTACTGATGTCCTGATGTGCCTTTACACACTCATTTAATCTGCCATGTAAAGCTGGCTATACACGCACTGATATAATGGATTTGTATGGTTTTCGGACTGGGTGTGGGCTCCGAATTATCATCCAGTAATTTTCGTACCTTGGTGATTGGTCATTTAGTCATTCAGACAGGTTCAAAATTTTCGGGTAATGATAAAATCTGCGTATGTATTGTGTCTCTGAAGATATTCTTGGGGGACCCACAATGCATTCCTACAATTTCAATCTGAATGTTAGTTTGAAATCGTTGCATTTAAACATACCAAAATCTAAACGTGTATGGCCACCTCAACTTGTAGCACATAATGTGGTCTGTACACATACTCATAAAATATAACTTTTGTACAATTTTCAGTATATGTATATTGGGAGGACTATGTACATTCGGCAAAATATAGGAGAAACCATACTGTTCCTTGTCAGATCAACCAGTCTCACCAAATGAATAGAATGAAAGAATGGCATCTAGTGGCCAGATTGCCATGAAATACCATTACTTGCATGACTTGTGATAATCTGCTGCATGCAGCATCACTCAGGCATGAGAATGCCCATCAGTAACAAGGTCTTAGGGCTCTGGCACACGGGGGAGATTAGTCGCCCGCGATTAACTCCCTGTTCGCGGGCGACTAATCTCCCCCGTGTGCCAGAGCCCTTAGCACTAACAAAGGTAACATAATGCCCCTTTAATTAAGACGGGGTGATAACTTATACTATTATTTTCCCTTTGTTTTAAGTGAAGCAGTTATCCTACCATTTCCTAACTATCATTACGAAGAGTGGCAGATGCTGGATGAACTAGTTCTTATTGTACATGAGTTACAATTAGGGATGCATGGGATCCAGGCTTCGGTTCAGGATTCTGCCAAGATTCGTCCTTTTTCAGCAGGATTCGGATATGGTAGAATCCATGTGCCTGGCCTAACCAGATCAAAATCCTTAAAATCACATGACATTTCGACAAATAAATACAGAAGTTTTCTTTCTTCCTTTCTGTGACCTAATTTGCCTTTCACAAAGGATTCAGGCCAAATCCACAAATAGTTGATTCGGTGCATCCCCAGTTACAATTTGTTGTATCCGTTGCAGGTTGAGGAAGCAGATGATTGGTTGCGGTATGGAAACCCTTGGGAAAAAGCTCGCCCAGAATTCATGCTCCCTGTCCATTTCTTTGGCAGAGTGGAGCACACAGCTGAAGGTGCCAAGTGGGTTGACACTCAGGTATGTAACAGATGTACTTGTAATTTTGACCCAGTATGCTTTCTTTATAGGAATGAGAAGAATATTTAAGAGTGGATTCTGAGATTTCCATATTAACTAGATTTCTACAAAAAGCATTCCCAAGTTATATGTTAATGGGGCAATTTACAATAATAAAAGCTAAAAGTCCCTACAGTTCTTGCAACCCAAAGCACCTATCCAACATTTATTGCTCTGCTCTGGGCTGGTGAGTGGCATTGTTTTTATTCCACATAAAGAAAAATCTTCAGCACACCACTTACATACATGTTCACAGAGGGTGCTTAACTTCCACGGCCGCTCCCAAGCCTTTTCTCCGTGTAACTTTGCAAAGGGAAAGAAACACACCAGTTGTGTCGGCAATGCCTTTAAATCATTTATTGGCAGAAATGAGCAAAACAGCACAAGCTTTCGGGGGTGACCCCTTCCTCAGGTGAAATTGTTTTTATTCCTGCAAAAAATAGTTTGCCCCTGCGTGTTTATTCAAAAAATAGCAGCAACGTTTCAGAAGCGTACCTCTTCATCAGGCAATGGTCAACTATTTTTTGCTGGACTGTGCTGGAAGTGCCGACTCTCTGGGCTGTGCACCAAGTAAGAATTGTTGGAGAAGGTAAGGGTGTGTTGGGTGAAGTTTCTTTATTGTTTTTATTCCTGCCATGCACGCTATACCAATCTGAAATATGTCTCTATTCCCCTGTAACATAATACAGGTATGGGATCCCTTATCCGGAAACCCGTTATCCAGAATGTTCCGAATTACGGAAAGGCCATCTTCCATAGACTCCATTATAAGAAGATAATTATACTTTTTAAATATGATTTCCTTTTTCTCTGTAATAATAAAACAGTACCATGTATTTGATCCCAACTAAGATATAATTAATCCTTATTGGAGGCAAAACAATCCTATTGGGTTTAAATGATGTTTAAATTATTTTTTAGTAGACATAAGGCATGGAGATCCAAATTACGGAAAGATCCCTTATCTGGAATACCCTTGGTCCCGAGCATTCTGGATAACGGGTCCTATACCTGTACCACTTAAGTCTTGGATAAAGAGACCTGAGTGAGCAGACATGGCAGATATGCCCATATTCCCTCAGAAAGACTCTCCATGTAAACAAGTATATATGTGCTTTCCTGTGACCTTTTGTAAAGATAAAAATACCTTATTTTGTGTATTTTAATTATGCCACAGTCAGTTTGAACAGGCATCAATAATTTTTATAAAATGCCAAAAAGCAGGTATATTTACCACTGAATCCTCCGGAGCAGATATTATTCTTGCAAATTTTAAGTATAGCCAATATATGCTTTTTTCCCTTTGTGGAGTTACGTGTAATTACAGTTACTATTGCTATTTTTGCTCAAAATCTTTTCTCTCCCCAGATTGTTTTGGCAATGCCTTATGACACACCTGTCCCTGGATACAAAAATAACACAGTGAACACCATGAGGCTGTGGTCAGCCAAGGCCCCCAATGAGTTCAACCTACAAGAATGTAAGAATCCCTCTAACAAACTATTCCAGGTATAAGCAAAGCTTGGCTCTCCAGATCTTGTTAGACTATAACTCCCAGTACTCCTTAAAACCTTAAGTTGTCAGTGGAATTGTGGGACCAGAAGTTCAACAACATCTAGAGGGCTGATGCTTTCTAATACCGATAATGCCAGTACTTAATTTTCTCACCAACCTCTGTTTTAAAGGGTTATATTTACAGGTTATTTGTGCCTTTTTTTATATTATGAAGAAATCTTCTGGTGTATCAAAAAACCATGCATGTCCTGGCAGGGCCCAAGATCAGTTGAATGCCTGGGATATAGCTGAGTACAAGTTATTCACCTTTTTGATCTTTTGAGTCTCAAGATAGCTCTCAGCTGTGTCCTTCAGTATACAGTGAGGATGAGTAAAGTGCATAGATACATGCCCCTCACATGATCAGAACATTCTCCGCTATCTTCAGCTCTAACAGCATGGAATTTCCTTAATGTATGCACAACATATGTATTTAAGTGACATCTTCAGGGAGGAGTCATTCTTAATGGAACATTTGAAATATAAATTATAACAGCCGGCACAGGTTTACATAAAGAAATCCTTTGCTCTGACCCCCAGTTATCAAAACATGTTATATATAGGTAAAGGTTTAAAAAGTGTGAGAAATTAGTACAGGTATCGGACCCCTTATCCGGAAACCCGTTATCCAGAAAGCTCCGAATTACGGAATGCCCGTCTCCCATAGACTCCATTTTAATCAAATAATTCAAAATTTTAAAACTGATTTCCTTTTTCTATGTAGAAATAAAACAGAACCTTTTAATTGATCCCAACTAAGATATAATTAATCCTTATTGGATGCAAAACAATCCTATTTGGTTTAATTAATGTTTTATTGATTTTTTAGTAGACTTAAGGTACTGAGATCCAAATTACGGAAAGACCCCTTATCCGGAATACCCTTGGTCCCGAGCATTCTGGATAATGGGTCCCATACCTGTACCAATATATGATTTATGCCTCCTCTATGAGCTAGTATGTGAGCGCCCTTGTCTTTAAAGGGTACCTATAATAAAAGTGCTTTGCAAATTAAACATAAAGCCAAACCCCTTTTTATTAAATCATCCATACTTTAAAAAAATTTATTTATGAGGCATAGAGGGGAGCAGGAAATATATGATTAACAGGTCAGATTTTTAGCTACGATCACTTTAACTTTCCATTCAGCGTTTCCTAGATGTTTCCTAGATGGCGCATACACAAGATTTTGGGGTTGGATTTGGAATTATTTCTTAGAGTGAAAAGTCCTCTTTAATGTAGCATTTAGCAACATTCTAGGTTCCAAAGGGTTTTCCGGACTTGAAGTTGGTGTTACTGTTGCCTTAAGGCTACAGATAAATGAAGGCCAAGAATCAGGCCCTACACTGGCATCAGCCTTTCCCTGTGCCTGCACACAGAGCCATTACGTTGGCAGGCACATAGAGCGGATTTCATGCTGAATTGCATTCTTGTGTGCTTCTGCGCTGAAGTCTGCTCCATGCACCTGGGCAAAAGGAATGGCATTAGCCTATGTTCCTCTGTCCTTCCATGGACCCTCTGGCTACTTGCAATAAGGCTGGCCCACTATTTGGAGTAGTCTGATGTCAGAATCACTTTTACCATTTACCCAATAAACCTTGGCAGATATGAATTTGTCTCAATACAGTCAGTTAATTGACTCTTGAATATAATCTGTGCATCTTCAGTAAAACAGACTTTTTTCATCCTGTGGGTAGCTTTACTAACAACAACATGTTGTGTTTGCAATGTCCATATATGTGTTCTCTGTAGGGATTGTAGGTTTGTGCCTATATGCCATCCTGTATTTAGCTTTACTCAGTTTATGTTTGGTACAGTTGATCTGTCCTTTGCATGTCTGCCTGATTATTGCCTATTAGGTGGCTCCTTTCAGCTGGTTTTACCACTGTGGATTGATACCCCTTGTACAAGTTGTATAACATTGTCTGGCACTTGTGATTATCACTGCAGCCGGAGGCACTCTGGCAGGATAACCATATAAGGGGAATAAGCCTCAGACAATAGCTATTTTAGTTTGAACTCTGCCAAGGTTGTCACGTCTGCTAAAATTCCAGAAACTCACCACAAATAAATACTTGCTTTTCTTGAGAAATTTTATTCTGAAATAATAACATAGTTATTATGGTTGAATACAGATTAACAACAATTAGCTGGAACCCTGCAAAGGTAGACATAATGTTTTAATATTTACAGTAAAATCCTGTATCTTGGCATAGAATGGCATCTTTATTACTACACAAAGCATGTAGGTTGTCCATATGTGAAATGTTTATATCATGTATGTTTCATAAACTATATACACAGGTGTTTGTATATTAAATAACTGACTCCACTCTGTTCACAGTTAATGTTGGTGACTACATAGAGGCCGTGCTGGACAGAAATCTGGCTGAAAACATCTCCCGAGTATTGTACCCTAATGACAATGTAAGTCAGATATTTAATCTTGCATTCAATATTAACTGACAATACTAAAAAATGACTGTAGCATATAGCAGAAACTTGGTATAATTCTTAGGGTGAAGACACATGGAGCTACTTAATAGCAGCTATTTGTCACGGCTACTAAACGCCAGAAAATACCCTGCCATAGACAATGCTAAGAATTGCCTCTGCTTAAACAAACGCAGGGACGATTATCATTAAATTATTAGCATTGTCTACTTTAGTAGCCATGACAAGTGGCTGCTACTAGTAGCTCGGTGTGTCTGGGCTGTAGGGCTGTGACAGAGCGACTAATCTCCCCAAAATGCCACCCCAACTAGAATGTAAATCGCTAGTGGGGTGTAATATGCGGCGCCGAAATCACCGAAGTTTCCTCTCAAGGCAACTTCGGCGATTTCAGCAAATCGTCACGCCGCGTATGCCATCCCACTGGCGATTTACATTCTAGCCGGTGGGATGGCATTTCGGGGAAATTAAATTAGATTAGGGAGATTTGTAAGATCTTATAAGAAACTGGGCATAAATCACAAATTCAATAAAGAAGTTTCTCTCATATCAGTGGGTGATAAATTGCCTTTGTGAGCTTTCAAGTATAGTAATTCCAGTATCTGTCCCTTAGTTCTTTGAAGGCAAAGAGCTGCGGCTGAAGCAGGAGTACTTTGTTGTGGCTGCCACGCTACAGGATATCATCAGACGGTTCAAATCTTCTAAGTTTGGATGTCGGGACCCAGTTAGAACCTGTTTCGATACATTTCCAGACAAGGTATGTGCACCGAGTACAGAGATGATTCCAATATTTTCCAGTGTCTATCAAATCTAAGATAGAATCAGCTTTAGATCTCTGTATTGTTTCTGCACTGCTAGTGTACTTCCAGGTATGTTGTGTGTAGCTTGCTCAGTGAAAAGGACTTGATCTTTCCAGCTGGAGGGAGTCTATTGGGATTGGATTAAAAAATACAGTGGTTTCTATAGGCAAGGTAAATTGTGAAAGCAGTTAGAAACCACATTTATAAGTGAGAAAAAGTTAGAATTAAACAAATAAAATGAGAAAACTTTATGCAGGATTAACTCTTTCTGCTTTTCTGTATTTCCAATAGGTTGCAATACAGCTGAACGACACTCATCCTGCACTCGCCATCCCAGAACTTATGAGGATTTTAGTAGATGTGGAAAAAATGGAATGGGACAGGGTGAGGCATTTACAGATTAACCACATACCTGTTTAACATTACTGGGGTTTTGTTGTGTGCAAGGCCATATATATATATATGTGTGTTGTACTGTTTCACTGGTGGAAGTGATATCACGTGTAACCAGAAGTGACATGACTCGCAGTCATACAGTTGATGTCACTTCCACGAGCTGGGGGCACACTTAGGTCCGGGGCCTTGGGTGGCATAGCTGTGGTTGTGTTTTCAGATTCCAAGCCATTTCAAAAGTTTGTTTTGAGATGTAACACTTCCTCAGTTTATTTGTTACTTTGGAAAGTGTGTATAGCATGAAGAAGTTCCCATAGGGTGAAAAGGAGTCTCCATTGAGTATCTAGAGAGTCTTGGCTCACCACTGAGAGCTAGGAAGCGCTACAAAATGATAGTGACCATTTGTTGGTGGTTGGTTCTCTGGGAAATTAAGGAATGCTGGGACTTGTATTTGGTGGGTCTGGATTAATATACAGCAGTTGCTAGATGTAACTTGTACAGTGTACTAATGCTCAGGAAATGTGGAATGTCTTGAAAATAAAACATTTCACATGCTACTGATGGCAGTGATGCCTGTGGGTAATACAATGAAAACTATTTGCCATTAAACTGGCATGTATAGAGATAAATGGCAATTCATGGTTATACATTCTCTTTCCTTGTTTAGGCCTGGGAGGTCACCAAGAAGACCTGTGCTTACACAAATCACACAGTACTGCCCGAGGCTTTGGAACGATGGCCTGTGCACTTGTTTGAGAAGCTGCTGCCACGTCACCTGGAGATTATCTATGCAATCAACCAAAAACATCTTGACGTAAGTTCCTTTCTGCATTATATATATATATAAAGGGATCTTCCTATCAAGCATGTTATCATTATGCTTCATTCCTACAGAGAATAATTAACCCTCTGTTTTTTAAAATATCCTAATACTTTAAAAGAGGTACATTATTTATTATCTTACACAAGTTTCAGTGAGTCACATGGCAGAAATTACATCACCAAGCACCAATTATAACTGGTGACATCAGTAAGCACAGTTTATAAGGATATAATTTACAGGATATGCATTGTGTATAATATAGTTATAATCCTTTAAGCTGCTGTGCGTGCAGGCAAGGTTATTTAAAACATAGTTATATTAGGCATTGCCTGTGTTTTCCATGGATGTCTTTGCAGTCTTCATTTTGGTGCTTAGTTATAGAAAAGGTTATGAAAATTAAGGTTTTGCAGATCATTCATTAAGTTTGTTTATGACTGTTAAACACTGTTTTTGCATATTCCTACTACACTACTATACTATATTCCTAGCTTTTAAAGGATAACAGTAACAGTACCTTTCAAGTTAATTGAAATTGCTGTGGATAGATGCTAATACATAAGGAACAGTGGGTAGCTGCCATGGCTTGTGTGCTGACATAGGATATAAAAGGTAGAACTTGCACAGTTTAGCTTTTTGTTTTGTTAGTGGGTTTTTTTATGACCTCTTCTATTTGAATGTATATTCATATATATACACATCAGCCCAACATAAGGGCTCAGTAATATTGCACTGCAATTCAATAGTAGCACAGTGTGCATAACGGTTTATAGGGTTTGCTTCTTCTTTGTACAGGAAGTGGCAACCATGTACCCAGGGGATGTGGATCGCCTGAGAAGAATGTCTGTCATTGAAGAAGGAGATTGCAAAAGGATCAACATGGCCAATTTGTGTGTAATTGGTTCTCATGCTGTCAATGGAGTGGCCAGGATTCACTCGGAAATAGTTAAGAATTCTGTGTGAGTACATATAGGGCGAGCATTCTCTGGCACATTCTCTGGCAGTGATGAGGAATACTATGGTGCTTTATCAAATGATAAGTTGAAATAGTTATGGGTTTCACTAGTGCGGAAAGAAAGAAATGATCCCAGTCATGGCTGATGTTGGTTGGGGGATTTGTATCTGTTTCCAGATTCCAGTTTCCTCAGAATAAAAACATACAGGGAATACATGAAATAAGAAATATATAGATTTATTGAGCAAAAGCTCTTACAATGGCCCAGCCATTCCTGTTTTTAAAAGTGGGCCAACAGCCAGTGTTGTTGGACATGTATAAAGTGTACATTGTTGGTCCAACCGGGAAATTTAATAAGCTTGAAGAGATCATGGGCTGGACATAGAGTAGTAGAAAGAAAAAGCAAATGGCACTCAGAGCTGCAAATAAGGGAATAACCCTTAAAAAGTTTATTGCGGTGATGCAACGTTTCGGGGCAAAGCATGCTTGAAAAAGGGGTCACTTTGCCCCGAAACGTTGTATCACCGCAATAAACTTTTTAAGGGTTATTCCCTTATTTGCAGCTCTGAGTGCCATTTGCTTTTTCTTTCTACTATTGGTTTTTGGGTGGGTGCCGATCTCCCCAGCAGTGAGCACCGGGCAAAAGTATTTTGGAGTGCTAGGGTGTGCGGAAGGGGTCTCTCTTGTGCCGGACATAGAGTAGACCATGTTTCACATTTGATATGATTTTACGCTTGTGAAATCAATAACCAGAAAGGTGCAAATTGTCTGTCCAGAAGGAGGGTTGAGCTGCGTCTTCTGACACTACTGTCTGCATGGGGTATTGGATTTCCAGTCTGGCACTCTGTGCAGAAAGCAACAACCCGGGGGGGGGGGGGGGGGGGAATTCATGTTAAATGAACACTAAGGGATGGACTCTTACCTTGTTGTTTATAGCACAACCAATTGTGTCTTGGTGTATAAGGTTCTGTATTATGTACTCTCTTACTTTGCCATACTTTGGGTGTTTTAGCTTGTAGCCTACTGGCTGAACTTACTGTTAAATCTTATATGTAACTCTTGCATTACAGTTTCAAAGATTTCTACGACCTTGAACCAAACAAGTTTCAGAACAAGACCAATGGCATCACTCCAAGGCGCTGGCTTATGCTGTGCAACCCAGGCTTGTCGGATATCATTGCTGAGGTATTACCTATGGGATTTAGATATAACATGCAGTTATATATTCTCCTTTAATTTGCTTTTAGTTTAATTTTTAGTAAGATGTAGACTGTGATATTGTGAGGCAATTAACAGATGTGTAGTTTTATGTTCAGCAGCTTTCCAGATTGGTATTTCAGCTATCTGGTTGCTAGGGTCCAATTTACCCTAGCAACCAAGCGGTGGTTTGATGAGAAACCAGAAGTTGAATAGGACAGGGCCTAACTAGAAAAATTGTTAATAAAAAGTAGCATGAACATTGTAGAGTCACAAAGCTGTAGTATTTGGCTGCTAGGGTCAATGACCCACATTTTAAAGTTGGAAAAAGCAGGCAATTAATCAAGACAATCTGAAAAGTTGCTAAGAATAGGACAAGAAATATACCATTTATTTTACATTGCTCTTTATCCCATTTTTCCGATGCATATCATTTTACATAGCCTGATAAATAGGCTGCTCAGTTAACTGTCCCAGAGCAAGAGCTCCCCCTTCTGGAGGAAATAAAGTACAATCTTCATCTATTAAATGCCTTACTTGCCAAATACATAGAGAGTAGATGTGATTCATCTAATAGGGGTTTGGACTGAGTTCATATCTGGTTAATACTGAAATGTAACCCACACTCACCAGCCTTTGATTTCTGTATATAAACAGTCAGAATTATTTTGCTACTGCTGAGGTGAAACACTAAAGGTGAAATGTGCATTTGTTCTTTGCAGAAAATTGGAGAGGATTTTGTGACAGACTTGAGCCAGTTGCGGAAGTTACTGGATTTTGTCAATGATGAAAGCTTTGTGCATGATGTGGCCAAGGTCAAGCAGGTAAGGGAAAGAGGCTACGTGTATGTGTTTATGGGGCACATTCCCACACTGCCAAGTGCTACCCATGGGAATCAATTCCTTCTGTCTTACATCTATGTTTTTGTTTTCCATATATTTTTAGCCAGACCCCTTTCTATTTGGAGCATTTCTGCTCACATTATTGCTTGGGCACTGCATTTAGTGCAGGGGTGGAATAAAGGCATCATGCTTTGTTTCTGTGATTGTTGCAGCATGTCCATCCTGTACGCTTGCACCAGTGCATCCCTTGATAACATCAGCGGGGGGAGTAGGGATTGGCAGCACTGAATGTAATATGCTTGCTGTTTGGGTACTGTGGCGCTTTGCCTCTTTCTGCTCAGAACCCCAGGATTTCTTGTTTTTTACTATTGAGATTCTGTGCAGTGGGGGAAAAAAGACATATCAGAAAATCATGTGTTGCTGAACATGCTTGTTTCAAATAATAATACTAATCTCACTCCTTGTGAATATCAGGAAAACAAACTGAAGTTTGCAGCCTACTTGGAGCAGGAATACAAGGTCAAGATAAACCCTTCTTCTGTGTTTGATGTGCAAGTCAAGAGAATCCATGAATACAAGAGGCAGCTGCTCAATTGCTTACACATCATTACTCTGTACAACAGTGAGTATCCTCACAATCCTCATGGTCATTCTCATAACAAAAGGAATTCCAAACACTCTTTTTAATAGGATACTGACTCCTCATAGACACCAACAGCATCCCCCCATATATGCATAGGACAGAAATACATAGTCATCCTTTCCAGATATGCCAAAAAATGAAAGTAACACCGAAAAATGAAAGTGTACCAAAGTAATTAAAATATAATGTACTGTTTCCCTGCACTGGTAAAAGTGTGTTTGCTTCAGAAAACTACTATAGTTTATATAAATAAGCTGCTGTGTAGCCATGGGGGCAGCCATTCAAATTGAAATAGGGTTAAATGGCACAGGTTACATAGCAGATACAAGATAAGCTCTGTAGAATACAATGGTGCTTAGATCTTATCAGTTATGTAACCTGTGCCTTTTTCCAGCTTGAATTGCTGCCCCTGTGGCTACACAGCAGCTTATTTATATACATTTAGAAGTCTTTTTGAAGCAAACACAACTTTTTGGTGTTACTGTTCCTTTAAGTTCTAATACTTGGTATTAAAAAAAGTGTAAATTAAGAATAAATAAGGCTTCATCTCATCTTGATGTCCCCTAAATACTGCCCTAGTCACAGGCAAATATTGCTGGGAAAGCGCCTGAAACACCTACAAGCTCTGGCGCACTGGCTCTCAGGGTTGCAGACAAGCACCAATAGGGGAACTGATAAGCATTTAGAGCTACATTCTCGTGGTGCTTCCTGCCCACATCCTCAGGTTTAGAGGAAATAATCTCATGTAGATTTTCTGACACACAAGGGACAGGAAGATGGAAACAAAAATGCTGCTTTAGAATTTACTGTTATTATTATTACTGTTTTTTATTTTTAAAACTAATAATGGAATTATTCTTTTTATAGGAATAAAGAAAGATCCATCCAAGATCTTTGTTCCAAGGACTGTTATGATTGGAGGAAAGGTATTGTATTTGATTTACTCACTGCTTATGTATGTAATAGCCGGTATAGCATGTGTGCCATGTTTTATATCCATTCATTCATCCTACATAGGAGAGATTTAAAGCTAAATATATACTGTACTATGTATAGGTAGTGTATATCTTGATATAATATACCTTAAATAGACAGCACTCTGTAGATGCATTTATACATATGCGGGGGAGCAGCCATATTGTCTGTTTTAGTAAATAAAGCAATGTTTCATTAGATTAACGGCTCAGTAGAATCTTTTGTCACTAGAGTTGCTGCTTGAGACAAACTGTGGCAGCTCCCACTAATATGTATTAAAGCAGAAAGTTATTTTCACCTTATAATTTATAAGAAAAGAAAGTTGTAACCCAACTTTGTTTATCTCTGTTGCTCTGCAGGCAGCTCCTGGTTACCATATGGCTAAAATGATCATCAAGTTAATCAACTCCATTGCAAGCATTGTGAATAACGATCCAGTTATCGGTGACAGACTGAAGGTCATTTTCCTGGAAAATTATCGAGTGTCCCTTGCAGAGAAAGGTAGGAACCAAGAGGATGGGAGTGTCCTACAAATAAACTTTTTGTTGTTTAAGGACAGTATTGTGTTACCATTATTATTATATTTAATTTACTATATATTCTATATATATCCTTAATATATAAATAGTGCACAAACAACACATTCTGTATAATACCAACTAGGCAGTTAAGGGCTTTGCAGTGTCACTAAGAATTAAATCTATTGATAGCCAATCAGTTATTCTTGCAACACCACACCCAGTTACCATTCACTGATGCTTCAGTGATTGGATGGGGGGTTGGAGACACTTGTTTCATGCCACAGATTTCAGTCTATGGTGCTGGTACTCACTATTCCACTGGTGGGAAATTCTCTTCTACTTAAGGGTTTAAGGCTGTGCATCTCTGTTTAGTGCCATATAACGATAATAAAACTCAGCATGTATTCATTCATTATCCATCATTTGTCCCTGCCTGAGTGATTACTAACTGTAAAACTCTTCTCCTGTCTCAGTTATCCCCGCAGCCGACTTGTCTCAGCAGATCTCTACTGCCGGCACTGAGGCTTCCGGCACAGGGAACATGAAGTTTATGTTGAATGGAGCCTTGACTATAGGAACCATGGACGGGGCCAATGTGGAGATGGCAGAAGAGGCGGGAGAAGAAAACTTGTTCATCTTTGGCATGAGAGTGGATGATGTGGAAGCTCTTGACAAGAAGGGGTGTGTATTACATTTCAAATTGCCAATATACCACCATATTTTATTTACCCTGTGTGTTAGCTGAATATAAAGGCTGAATATAAATTTTCCATTTGCTTTATTTCTTTAAAGAATGTGTAAAGGCATGACTGGCTCAGGGTGCAGTTTCAGCCTTGCCTTAAGTAGCCATTGTCTCACTAAATGACATGCAAGTTTGGGGAGAGCGGAAGGTGAGGGAGAGCGCAAAGTGTGAAAAACATAGCGGCTTGCAGTTTGCACCCTGCCCTGCCGCACAGAATGTGTATTTGTGATCTCATTACAAAAAGCCAGGCCTAAAGAATAAAAAATCAACATATTGGGTATCACAGTCCTGATCATTCTTATCTTATCTCTTTCAGGTACAGTGCTAAGGCGTACTATGATAGAATCCCAGAGCTGCGACAGGTGATTGACCAGATCAGGGATGGACATTTCTCCCCCAGAGAACCTGATCTTTTCAAGGATGTTGTCAATATGCTGATGAACCATGACAGGTAGGTATCCATCTTCTGAGCATGTCTCTCTCTGATTCTGTAGGAGGCGTAGGACTCACAATCATTTAGGAATCCTGTGGTTGCTATGAATGATTTGAAATAATTCTTTTACTTGCCTATATGTTTTATGCAGTGCAGCTGAGCCTGCAGCGAGGTCTTTTAATTGTCTTTTCTGCATACAACTTGTACAGAGCTACTAGCCGACTTTCAGCTTCAATTGTACATTGTTTTTAAATTGGTAGCTATACTGTACATTTAGTTCAGTGTGTAGTCGGTTGAAGCCAGAATGTTGCACTAGATTGTGGCACTGTTAGCATTGTACAGCTGTAGCAGTAAGAGGGATATAGAAGTGTTTTGCTGTGCCACAGGACTAAGGAAACAGAAAAGAAATGCCTCAGTTCAAACACTTGTCTTCTTTGATTTTTCAGGTTTAAGGTGTTTGCTGACTATGAAGATTATATCAAATGCCAAGAGAAAGTGGACCAGTTATACATGGTAAGCCATTGCCATTATAAAGCACTCATTCTGTTTTCACTGTTCTCCCCCTTCCTTTATAAAAAAAAAAAAAAAGGCAATTTGTTCAGAGATCCCTATCTACCTTTGAACAAAGACCCTTACTTCTCTAAATAACAACATTTGAGCAACTCATTATCAGCGGCTTCTCATGGACTGGTAATTAGTTTTACTAGCTCCCTGGGGTTCTACAGGACAGGAAGTGCTAAAGAAATAAAAAGCATAGCTATTTCTAAAACAATAAAAGTATGCTCACCACAAGCCCTATTAATTCAGCCAAAGTTGAAAAGGGACATAAACTGCCCATTTAAGGATGATCTTCCAGTAATATCTAGGGGAAGAAAAAAGCATTCACCTCAGATCTCACCAGAGCTGCCTTACATGATTGGCTTCAAGAATTATCAAGGAGATCCAATAAGCAGTTACCCCAAATCTCACTCTTACTGGCCTTCAGCCTGGGCTTCTTCAGGGGAGTTGATAATCACTGACCTTTACTCAGGTCTTCCAGGACCATCCAAAAAAAAAAGTAGTATTTTCAATATTTTTAGGGGGCAAATCTTTCTTTAGGCAATGTAGTGGCCCCTGTGGTATTGATGAAACACTTTCCTTCTGCTCTTCAGAACCCCAGGGAATGGACAAAGAAGGTGATCAGAAACATCGCCTGCTCCGGCAAGTTCTCCAGTGACAGGACCATTAGCGAATATGCAACAGAAATCTGGGGAGTGGAGCCATCAGCAGTGAAGATCCCACCACCCAACATACCGAGGGAGTAGAGGCCGCAGGGTGCATGTGCTCGCTGTTCTCTGCTGATAGTTGTGTTGGTACCGGATTAGTACTTGTCCACCAGTTGTGACTTAGCACCATTTTCCCTGTCAAAGCTTAGTCTCTGGGAAATACTTGTGTGGTCCTTATTGGGGCTCTCACAGGTAACCGGCTGCCACTGACAGTCTTGCATAGCTCTCTGCTCAACCAAACCAGATTAGCAGCACATCTGTAAATCCTCCTCCCACAGGCTTGCTTATATATATATATATATATACTCTCTATTACACAGCAGAACCTCTGTGTATCTGTGTAGCTAGGAATCTTTACTTGTACTTCTGCATTTGCTGGCCTGCAACTCACAACTTTTAGCAGCTGGGCATTGTAGCATAGCAGTGTGAGCTTTTAGAAATGAGTTCCCTTGAAATAGCCACTGCCGGTGATTGTAAGGATAGGGCAGTGCTGCCCAGAATCCTGAGTACTGTATTGGAGGGGATGGCTAGCAGGGAACACGGTGCTGTAGATACAGTCTAGCCACAAGGTGCTAAAGGTGCTAAGGAACCAACACTCACTGATCCGAAGTAAGATTCACCCAGAATGTAGTCTCTCCGTGATACCAATACCGCTCCGTACCACTTCTGTTCTGAGGAAGGAAGAGAACAAGCGTCTGTGTCTGTAGCTTTTCATGTCTTTGTCTTTGTGGAGACACTTTAGTGTGTGTGATTTACTAAAAAGTACTGTATTTCTTACAGAAGATTTGCACGTTAACTCTAGTTTCATGCTTTCAGCATTGATTCTTTTCCCCTCAGGGAAGCAGAACTCATGTCTCTCTGGCTGCATCCAGTGGCCGTTATGGATGCTGAAAGTTGCAGTTCAGAAGCAGGAGAGACACTGTTCAGCCATCCCTTATTTTAGTTGACAATTATTTTTAATGTGTGTTTTGCACAGAAGCTACTGAATTCACTGCTGTTGTTTCATACCATTTCACTCTATGGGACATAGGAGGCTCAGTGCCAGGAGGCTGCTGGGTCATGATAAGCAGTGCAACATGTCTGCAGTTCAGTAGTATTCCCCATTTACAGGAGGGGGAAGTACTTGCATTTTGCCCTTATGGAAGCAGTAAAGAAGAATATGTTCTGTGGGCAGCACTATGCCACACCATTATACCTTACTGCAGTTGTAGGGCTAAGTCTAATTTATGATACTAAAAATAATAAGGCATATTGGGAATAACAAGCATGACCAACATCTTTACTGCTACTGGGGAACCACTCAGGGCTTTGTACTATAATCATCAAATTTGTGGGTAATAAACCCAATATTGCCGGTTGTAAGCAGCTAATGATGATTTGCCTGGGAGCCAAGCACATGGGGGGATGGGAGGGTCTTTGGTTTAGTTGTCTTTATGAGCCCAGCCATGCTCAGCAATGCACTGCATGCCCCATTGAGTTTCAGCGTAGAGAACTGCTGCCGTTCTGCGTAGCGGCCCCTAGGTAGGGCAAAGGCCAGACCCAGCTGCATTACACCACTTACCTGGCCTTCCTTCATCTCCTGCATTTTATATTTGAGGTACTGAAAGATTATATACAATATATATTTTAATGAAACGGTTTTATTCATTTTATTATTCTGAGAAAACATGATCAGTATGTCAGCAGGGACCACATTGATTTGTGTGCTATCCTATTAGGCATCAGGATTCTAGCAACTGATTTAGAACCTGTGCATGTCTTTCAGTAGGACTAATGCCCAATCAGCACCCCATTCGCCCAACCCATACATTCCTTTTTTACCAATGGAGCATGTAACGCATTGCTGAGCAGCCCCAAGCACATAGCTGCACCCAGAGTGCATTTCAGCGGGTCATTGCTCCCAAGTGGCAGGTATGAGTTGGAAGAGAATAATATATAGGAAACTAATATACTTACTGGGCATTAGAAGTGGAAAAGGGAGATTTGTGAGCAATGACTTTACTAACCAAGCAAAATGGTGGCATAGCCATACTGCTGAGCGAGTGTATGGAGTCTGATGGCTACAGACTACTGCCTTGTAAATAATAATGTATGCACAGCAGATCCGTATTGTGTTCCTTCTTCCCTGTGTCACGCATTGCCCTGAGCTTCCAACGTCTAATAAACATCCATCCAACAAAATCCTTCTGTCTCGCGTCTGTGTGTTCATGAAGTGGAGTTGCTGGGGGTCCCTCAGAGGTGTATGGACACCAACTAATATGCAGTGTCTGCAAATAAAAGCTGGTGGCACTTAGGTAGTGTAGCCGCAACATTGTTCCCTTTTTGTCTCCTATTGGTGTCAGCGGGAATCCCATGAAAACTGTCCCCAAACATGAACTATACCCTTAGCCTGAGAGAGAAGTTATCCCAGAATCCTTCATTTCCTGCAAGGGCTAGCTCATTCAGTTCCTACCAATTACACCTCTCACTCAATATAGAAAGGCTTTGGGTTCCCACTCACAGGGCGGCCTCAATAAGGTTATTGTATCACCATATTTCCATACACGGGGGTCTGTCAACTGCAAGCTAAAGAAAAGTCAAGTGGCCACACATAGATCTATGTTTAAAAAAAAAAATACATTAGTCGTAGGGCCAAATGATTGGATCACAAGAACAGGAATGCAAGGTGAGGACTGTGTCAATGAGCCAAAGCAGTCCTAGATCTGATGGGAAGATTGGCAAATGGCGGATTTTCTGCCAGATATTGGTCAGGTAGGGCTGTTGGAGGGCCCTATACATGGGCCAATAAGCTGCCAAAACAGTCGGAAGGGCTTGAATGAACAGGTTAAATGTACCTGCATCTGGCCACCTTTACCTACCGATACACAGAAATGGACTAATATCTAAATAAAGACACGGGGTCTCATTTACAAGGCCCAGGCCAGGGTACCAAAACAGGCACTAAGCACCCATAGGCGTACAATCTTTGCACTCCAGAATGAAGCCTTAAAGGAACAGTAACATCAAAAAATTAAAGTGTTTTAAAGTAATTAAAATATAATGTGCTGCTGCTCTGCAAAAAAATGGTGTTTTTTCTACAGAAAAGCTACTATATAAATAAGCTGCTGTGTAGCCATGGGGGCAGCCATTCAAGCTGGAAAAAAAGGCACAGGTTACATAGCAGATAACCAGTAGATAAGCCCCATATAATGGGGATTTATCTGTTATCTGCTAAGTAACCTGTGCCTTTTCTCCTTTAAATGGCTGCCCCCATGGCTACACAGCAGCTTATTTATATAAACTATAGTAATGTTTCTGAGGCAAACACACCAGTTGTACCAGTGCAGGGCAACAGTACATTATATTGTAATTACTTTTATACACTTTCATTTTTTTGGTGTTACTGTTCCTTTAATGCTGTTGCATGTGTGTATGGGGCCATTGGAAATGATGGTCTTTCATTCTCACCTCCAGTTGCTTAAAGGTAACTTTCAAATTGATCGCTGCAGGTTTTGGATCTGACCATTAAAAATCAGTTTATTAGTTTCTCTGTCTGCCTACACAATAACTTTGGAGAAACCCTGACAGCAGGAATAACTATAATCCAGGGATCTATACAGGTATGGGATCCATTATCCGGATACCAGTTATCCAGAAAGTTCTGAATTATGAAAAAGCCATCTCCCATAGACTCCATTATAAGCAAATAATTCTAATTTTTAGAAGTGATTTCCTTTTTCTCTGTAATAATAAAACAGTTTAGTACCTTGTACTTGATCCCAACTAAGCTATAATTATCCTTATTTGAGAAAAAAACTATCCTTCTGGGTTTATTCAATATTGAAATGTTTTTTAGTAGACTGAAGTTATGCAGATCCAAATTAAGGAAAGATTTCCTTATCCAGCATTCTGCATAAGGTTCCCAGTCAGGACAGACATTGATGATGATGATGATGATGACGACATGGCTTTTTTTAACTGAGCCAACATCCTACTGGTTGATTAAAAAAAATTGCCTACTGTGACTGATGTTTTTAACCCGCTCATGAAGGGAATAATCTGGCCAATGACTGCAACGGGCTGTGATTGTGTTCCTCTGCCTCAATGACTTGACTGTTGGCCCAGTGGTTGAATGCTGGGTTCAGCCTGGTTTGGCCTCCATCCACACATACTGTACCAAATTCCCACATGACACAAGAAAACAAAATGCAGCGTGACTTGGGCAGAAGTTGGTCTTTTATTTGGAACTACATATGAGCATAGGAAATGGCTGCCTTCTCCGTGCCCCTGCCCTACTAAGTGTGAATAAATAACAGAATGTGTCCATGCGTTTTATAACCAAACAGTAATGCCAATTTGATCTGTACGTTTAGTAGAGTTATTAGCAGCAGCAGCAGCAGCAGCCAGACATGGAATGTCAATAACAGATCTGTTTGTACAAAAAATATATACAAGATTAGCACAAAAAATAGTCCTACAGGGTGTTACCCTCTGTACCTACTGCACAGCATGCCTGCTAGGGACGAGACGCCGAGAGAGACAGCCAAAGGCAAAGCAGTCACTGCCAGTCTTACTATTGGTTGTGTTGGGCCATGTCTGCCAGTAGAACTGCTTGTGTGTAATCTCTGTATGAGCTCTGAACCTTCATAGCAAATAACTGCTACAAATTCACCACTGTTACCATCAATGGCACCCAAAATGCCACTCTCCGCCTGTTACCACTTCCCATGTGAAAATCTACAGGTAAAGTTGTGCCGGGAGCACACCTGGTAGTAACAGGAGGTGCGCCTCTCAGGAGGGCTTTTTATTGGATGTAGCAAGCAGGTGATCAGCCAATAGTAATGAGAGTAGAAGAGATGTCTTGCTCTTCGGTTAACAAATAACTTCTTGTGATACCTTAGATTGTAAGCTCCCCTGCGACAGAAATGCTGGGAAGGCTGCAGGCTCCCCACCTAGTTGGAAAGCCACACAGTGTAGTATAAGGCTAATGATATGTGTGGTGTCTTCTCTCTGTCAGCATAGGGCAAAGCAGACACAGTCAGTTTGTGGTGTAACGGTCAGAAATCATTTCCATGAGTCCTGCCCCAGTGGAGCTTACACTCTAATGTCTCTATCATTCACACATCATAGTGCCAATTAACCAGACTGTATATTTTTGGAGTGTGGAGGGAAACTGGAGTACCTGGAGGAAACCAATGCAAGCACGGGGAGAACATGAAGCTCTATATAATCTGGGCCAATGGCACCCAAGCTGCACATTTCTATGTGTGTCTTATGCACAGGCATATTCTGTTGCTAGGAGAGGTATCCATGGCAAAATGCTGGAGGTTGGTCTATTCCCATTGCACTGAATAGCAATAATTCTGGGTAAGCCTCCCACGTCATCAATGCCTATAAAATCAACCCAAAATGAAACACCTTTACTGATGAAGATAAACCCCCAGGTGCCTCCCAAATCTAAGGACCAAATAGTCAAGTTATAAGGTTTTTGTGATTCTG
This sequence comes from Xenopus tropicalis, assembly GCF_000004195.4. Taxonomy (NCBI): domain Eukaryota; kingdom Metazoa; phylum Chordata; class Amphibia; order Anura; family Pipidae; genus Xenopus; species Xenopus tropicalis. The sequence continues at coordinate 38,996,533 of NC_030681.2, read as the reverse complement.
TCACTAAGGGTCTGTCAGTGCCAGTCACATAGCAGCAGTCACTCACTAAGGGTCTGTCAGTGCCAGTCACATAGCAGCAGTCACTCACTAAGGGTCTGTCAGTGCCAGTCACATTGCAGCAGTCACTCACTAAGGGTCTGTCAGTGCCAGTCACATTGCAGCAGTCACTCACTAAGGGTCTGTCAGTGCCAGTCACATTGCAGCAATCACTCACTAAGGGTCTGTCAGTGCCAGTCACATAGCAGCAGTCACTCACTAAGGGTCTGTCAGTGCCAGTCACATTACAGCAGTCACTCACTAAGGGTCTGTCAGTGCCAGTCACATTGCAGCAGTCACTCACTAAGGGTCTGTCAGTGCCAGTCACATTGCAGCAATCACTCACTAAGGGTCTGTCAGTGCCAGTCACATTGCAGCAGTCACTCACTAAGGGTCTTGTCAGGCTGGGATGTCTGTCGCACTGGGTACTACATCCTCCAGTGTGGACCTGTCCACAATTGCTTTATGGGAACAACTGGGGTTTATATTGACCTTTCCCACTTCCTTGTACCAGGGCCCTCCAACATCTTGCTCCATCAGTCAGTGAGATGCAAGTCAAACAAAGAATGCTGGGAGCTATAAGCAAGCCGCCATTGCAGTCTCTCTGTTGTATTTAACACATTAACTACTAACTGTACTACTTGAAACTCAATGTAACAATTTAACATTTAATTAATGGGGGGGGGGGGGAAATCACTGGCTGTTGGCAAGTAAAATAAAACATTCCCGAACTCTCACAGCACGACAAACATGGGGTGGCCAATGCCGATTGGTGCATTTTAAAGGGTAAGGAGCTTAACATTATGGGCTCTGCAGCTTTCTCCTTGGATGACCTGGGATCATCTTCTATACCAACCCTCCTGCCTTGGGCTGGAGCATGTGCAGAGCTATCCAATGCAATGACGTGTGGGTCACATGACCAGGCCACGCGCCATCACGAACTCTGTAAATAGGCTCATGCACACATTAGTTCAGTGCCTAATTGAAGTGACATTATCCAGATTTAAAATGTGCCAATTTCAGAGACAGACTAGGTAAGGAGATGTGCACCACCGGAACACAACACAAATAGCCCCAAACAAACAGAACTCGCTTCACATCCACGAGATGGAACGTATCAGTTATACCATATCCAGGAATATATCACTGGGAATAACAGTGAATCTTGTTAATTCTGTGCAGACAAAGGCAACGCAGGACATATATGCAGGGTTAAGACGAAAAAAAAAAAATCTGTACATGAAATACCTCAATGTTAATTATAGCACAAGGCCAGGGTTGTGTCTGTAGGCACCCAGACAAGAAGTCATACCATCACAGTGAGCAGGCATTAAGGGTGATGTCCCTGACACCCAATCTGTGTATTGACACCCAATGCATGAATGGTGATTTTGCACACAAAAAAGTTGTTCAAATAGGAAATTAGCTTTCCAGTACAGTCAGTGGGAACTGGTCCATGAAGCACCCAGCACAAATAGCGGGCCGCCCCGGCAAGGCCTCCCACCAACTCTACTGGCAATCCATTCTGGCCAGGATTTTAACCTGGAAAGTCACTATATTCAAAATGCAGGGGGTGCACTTACCATTAGATCTGCTCCGTTATAAAGAGCTGGGATAATGTCCCAGACCCTAAACCTTGCCAGTATGACTATAATGTACATACATGCTCATTTTCTGGCCTGACATGTTTAGCATGTATATTAGAGGACAGGTTCTCTACAAGATAAATTTTGGAACATACCAATAAATTAAAGTGCAATGGAGTGTGGTTTCAACTTCAGTGTCATTATGAAATAAAATACATGTTTTAAAATATTAGGGTGGCTTTGGGATGGGAACCTAGAAATAGATGTGCTACTTGACCAGCAAGACGGTTGTATTTTGGGTAAAAATCCTGCGCAGCCTCCTAAAATGTAATATCCTATGTTTATCCCATGCAACCCCCCAGCATGTTTATCCCATGCAAACCCCAGCGCCAAAACCCCCATTATTGTAAGTTACTGCTGGGATACTTGTGGCGTCACACTGCATATGGTCCCACCTTTCCAAACCCTGCCAATGGAAAACTACAACTGGGAGTCAATCCAAACCAGCATCTTATGTGTTCCACTAGCATCCAAGGGTAATTCCATGGCATACTGACCAATTCTCAATGAAAGTAGCTGTCCCAATAACCATTTCTTAATGACAGCAGATGTTCCATAGAGCTTGGTACCAACCCAGTCCAGCCATGCATGTTGCAAGGCTAGCAGATAAACAGTAAGCAGGACACGCACTCATCCTGTAGTGGGACCCAGTGAGAATGGAACTGTTTGGACCCCATGGCATAAAGCACAGACAGGGAACACACAGCAGTAGTGACTCCAAAGCTCTGGGTTTGTTCGCTGGCTGCAAAAGTTTCCTAGGCTGCTGGTCCACAAGTCTTCATGCTAAGGGACAGCTGGGTTGTCTGGTTTTGTTGGGTTTATTGTTGCTCTGTGTTTCCCAGGAAATCCCTGCAAATTAAAAAAGGGTGTACAAGGTGAATAATAGGCATATAAAGGCTCATTGCTGTGTCACCATAAACACTAATCAAAAGGACTTTATTTCACAGAGAGATGTTTTTAAGGACCTATCCCTCAATCCTGTTTAACTCCCAGTGTAATAAACCCTGTGTTTACAGTAACAAAGTAATTAAAACATAATGTACAACTGCCCTGCACTGGTAAAACTGGTGTATTCTACAGAAATGCTACTATGGTTTATATAAATAAGCTGCTGTGTAGCCGTGGAGGCAGCCATGCGGCCATACTGTGCTGTGTCAAACTCATTACCCACAGTTTTTACAGCCCTCTTTGGCAGCAAAGTCATATTCCAAGAATTTGAACACTTCTCTGAATGTAACCTGAAAAATCATCTCATTTTGGCAAATGTTGATAGTTGATAGTCCACCATTAGAAGAACACTGAGCAGCAATGGTGTGTATGGCAGGGTAGCAAGGAGAAAGCCACTGCTCTCCCCCAAAAATATTGCTGTCCATCTAGAGTTTGCTAAAGATCATGTGGACAAAGCAAAACTGGAAGAATATTTTGTGGATGGATGAAGCCAAAATAGAACTTTTTGACTTGAAAGTGGAGCGTTACATTTGGAAAAAGTGTTCTGTTTTGCTGCATCTGGGCCTGGACGGCTTCCCATTATTAATGGAACAATGAATTCTAAACTATACCAGAGAATTCAAGACATCTGTCCAAGAACTTGATTTCAAGAGACAGTGGGTCATAGAGCAAGACAATGATCCTAAACACACAAGTCGCTCTACCAAAGAATGCTTAAAGAAGAATAAAGTGAATGTTCTGGAATGGCCAAGTCAAAGTCCTGGCCTTGTTGTTGACATGTTGTGGAAAGACCTAAAGTGAGTGGTTTGTGTGAGGAAACCCACCAACATCCAAAAGCTGAAGCTGTTCTGTATGGAGGAATGGGCCAAAATCCCTGTGCGGGACTGATGAACAGTTACCGCAAACATTTAGTTGCAGTTATTGCTGCACAAGGGGGTCACACCAAATACTGAGAGCACCATTCACTTACTTTTGCCAGATACATCATTGGATCATTTTTTTCAACAAATACATGACCAAATATAATATTTTTGCTTCATTTGTTTCACATTTGTTTTTTATCCACTTTTTGGACTTTTAAAAGTATTTTTACCTTGAAATTTTAAAGGGGTCACAAAATTTGGAGCAACACTGTATATCCATTAGGCTAATTTCACACCATTTCTCAGCTGGCAGAGGAGAGCCAAAACTACCCCTGCTGCCTCGCCTCTATAAGTGAGATGCGAGGGCCAGTTTTGACTCTCCCCTTTGCTTAAATGGGAAATGCCTTGCAACGCAGGAACTTTCAGTGGAGCATTTTGGAGCTGAGTAAAGCCAATACTAGTGCTACATGCATTTCCTATTCATGTAAAGGGGGACGGTGGTGGCTGGTTTAGCTGTTTCTAGGTTAGTAAACAAGTGAACAATGCTCTGTATCGATACTCTTTATTATCTGAACTCTGCACGGGTCCAGCTTATGGTATTTATAGAAAGCAGGGTTGCAGCATTTGATGGACTATTCACAGCAAGCCTTTGTACACACAACTTCTTGTTATTTATCCAAGTGTCTTTAAATCAATAGCAGGCATTGTGTTTCCACCACTTCCAACAGAAGGAGGGGCAGAAAGATTACAAGTAGCTGTGGCACAAAGAGACTTTTGTGCTACAATTTGTTAGGATTTTGGTGCTCTACTGGTTGTGATGTTATATGAAAAATTTTATGAGTGGGGGTAAAACGGACAAACTAATGGACTACAGAGTGGTAACTAAAGTGAGCCATAAACCCAAAGATCAACTAATTTAGTGGCCGTTGCCTGATTAGGCCATCTCACGGATCATAATAAGCGCCTGTGCAGCCCAAATGAGAGAGGATCGCATCCATGACCCAAAGCAGTCCTTGCCCAACCTAGCTTGATAGATCTGACTTATACCAATCCAAATATAAGTTGGGGAGGTTGTTGTTCTGTACTTAGTAACTCCACACAGGAGGGGTTAAATGCAGTGGTCTCTTGCAACTGGGATCTCTACTCTCTGCACCAGATGCGGCATTAAAAGTACAACAGGCATAAGGGCCATGGCAGACAGGGAGATTAGTTGCCACGTGACAATGCAACTGGCACCGCTTTTGCCATCCCACCAGCAATTTACATTCTTGCTGGTGGGATGGCATATCAGGGAGATTAGTCCCCCACAACATGGGAGATTTATCGCGGGCGACTAATCTCCCCGTCTGTCACGGCCCTAAGGGTACAGACCACAGCAGCAGATGCAGACGATAAGAGCATTGTGTGCTGGTGGGAGGGATTCTGTGCCCAGTATAGTGCCTTGCAAATGAACCCTATAGTGCATCATGCTTATTGAGGCTATTCCTGGCTTTTCTTGATCTGTCACATACCAGCACTTACAGTACCTTCCATTCCACCTTCTTATTAGTGAGTGGAAGCTTTTGTGCAAGCTCTGATTGGTACACAATGCGGCAGTTATTCCCAGGTATAAATCTCAATAAGGAATTATGACAAATGTGTATTTTGGCCTGAAGTCTGGCTGTATCAGATGCAGCTAGCTCCACTACAAACCCATTTGTGTCAGGAAGGGACTGACTGCAGGAAGGGACTGACTGCAGGAAGGGCCACACTTCCATGTATAACAAAGCAGTCACTGCTCATCTGTTTGATGTCCAGCATTGTTCACAAGCCAGAAATAGCCACTGGTACTAAGGCTTTTTAGGGCTAAATTATCTGGGAATGCTTTCTGCCACCTCCCCACAAAGTTTCTTAGCAGATACTTTCTCATTGGCAACAGTACAGGACAGGACTTTGGCTCACCCTAACCTCTCTGATTTAATCTAATCAAATGTAATTTAATGTATGTATAACTTTAACTTTATTAATCTAAGGCTAAGAAGTGAAAACTAGGCACCAGGTTAAAAGCAGCTCCAGTTCAGTTCGCAAAGTCCAATCTTTTCTGGACACAATCTACATTGGAAAAACAAGACTGCTCAACAGAATTTGCCCCCCCCCCCCAAACTGCTTTACCTCAGTATCTGGCGCAACTCTGGACTACGGTAGATGTATTTGTGCCTGTATCCCAGATCTTTATGGAATGGAACAAACTGGACTTTGTAATCACGTAAACTTCGTGCCGGGGCTGCAATGTTGTAAAGCTGCAAAGATTTAAGAACAGCGATGAGTGAAACATACAGCTGCTGGGGGATGAAATTAGGAAGAAAGCTGCCCTATGTGGACATATGCACTCACCAGGAGCACTGCTCAGACTCTGTTATCATTCTCACTATTTCCTGCTAACCAGGACATAAACAGTTGAGTGCCATATGCTTTAATAATCTGTCCTGAGAATATGATGGCAAAGTTTTATAAAAAGATAAATTAAAATACAGAAATGGATTTGTGCTTTAATAAATAATGGCCACTCACAAATGTGTCATTAGCTGATAATACAACTTCTGTATCTATACATCTAGAAGCCAAGTCTGTGCTAAATATAGACACAACTCAGGTTGGTCAATAGACACAACTCAGTCGGTCAGGGGTCAGACCAAAAATAAAAAGACGGAAACTTAACAGGGGTTTAAAAGCTATAAGAGTATATAAAGGGAAACAATGACAAAAACTAGGAAATGCTGATAAAGCAGTTGATAGGCAGCAGTGAATCCAAGGCCAATATTATATGCAAGGACATATAATTCAGACCTGTAAGGATTATAAGCAAACGGTATAAAAGCTTGTGTTTGCATGATGGCACTGGATGGTGTTTCCTTTAGCTACAGGCAATTCCAGTAATGTAATAAGCATGCTGTCATACTCTTGTCATTGTATGCATTGTAAATATATGCAGAAAAAACTATGATTTGCATTAAAGAGTATTGTTCAACCCTTACAAATTTAATTTACTTACTTTTTATATATTAGCAGTTTTACACTGCTAATATCATGCTTTTAGCTCAGTGGTGCCACGTAGTGCAAAGTTCTCTCTCATTCCAGGAATGCTATAAATACTACCTTCTCACAAAACATTTCTATGAATTACCTTTTTTCCAAGATGAAATGGAATAACAGGATCATCTTCTGCGTGTAAAATGAGCAGGGGACAGGAAATATATTTCACACTAGAACCAGAGAACAGACAAGAGGCATTTGTTACTCCACAATAGAAGTCTGGAATCTATAAAACAGACTCGGAAAAACAGGGCAGCTTTTTAATATTTAAAGTAAAGAGTCTAAAATAACGGAGAGAAACATTACTTTGCCTTGGTCTCCCACTTACTCAGCAGTGCTACCATACAGTATAGGACAGACTGTTTGTAGCGGTACATCTCGTAGAGTAATTATTACAGTCCAAAGTGCAACTGATGCAACGACTGCCAATAACCCAAGACAGCTGCACTGATGCTGAGAGCTGTTGCAAGTTGGATGTGCTTGGTATCCAGAATTAAAAAAAAGCTTGCTTTCTCAAAGCACACAAATCCCAAAGGAACACTGTTGTAAGTCATCATATTCAGTTCTCTAATGATAGGCTATCCAAGGCAAGCACACATGAACTGAGTCAGGTAAGAGACAGAAGGACCTTCTCTGGCGGAAGCATCAGTCACTTACTTGTCATCGTTGGCAAACTTAATGCCACTTGCTGTGATGGGGTCTAAGAAAAACCAGTCAAAACCCGGGAAGTATCTATATATCTGAAAGAGACAGAAAAAAAGTAGAATTTTAGATATCAGACACTTAAGTGCTGCTGCAATCACACCAGCCCTCTCCATGTGCAACAGTTTTATTACAAAACTATACCTTTTGTTGCTGCCTATGCAATAGTAGGGCCTATTTAACACTAAAATTGCTAAAATCTGCACCATAAATACTACTGGGGTGAAGACACACGGAGCTACTAGTAGCAGAAACTTTTTCACAGCTACTAAACTCCAGAAAATACCCTGCCATAGACAATACTGAAAATTGGCTCTACTAAAACACACAGAGACAATTATCAGTAAACGATCAGTCTATTTTAGTAGCCACAACAAGTAGCTGCTTCTAGTAGCTCTGTGTTTCTTCACCCTTATGTAGGTCATGATGGTGGGCAGGGCTTTATAAAAGTTGTATCAGCACAGATTATACTTGCCACAGAAAATGGATGACTCTTTGCCTCTTCCCGAATATTGGTAAATGGAGATTCCAGGATCAGAGAATCAGGAGGGGTTTCTGCAAATATAAAACTTATTACCAGAATATCTATTAATACAAAGTATATTATTTATTCAGCATACAAGCAGATCATTAGCAATGCAGTACTGAATGATTTATACTATGTGACATTTGTGGGGGACATATGGATATAAAATACTAAAATGAGTTGATTGATGAGTTGATATATATAATAAGTTGATTTCTAGGCTCAGTAACAGACGGCAACCCAAAACGTGTTTGGAATCAGTAGAAAAGAAGGTGGGGAGGTAATGGGGGCATCTTTGGTGGCACAGATCTTCATTGCTCAAGGGCTTTCCTATAATTCAAGTTCAAAAGTTTCTACCATAACAAATCTCTTAAATTCATAAACAATTATCTACCTGTATAAAAATTAATCAATAAAGAAAATAAATATTGTGTAACTATCAGTATTGTTTAATAATTTGCAGGTAAAACACAGTCCCTTTGTTAAATGTATATTGAAGCAGTAGAACAACAGTGTGTTTTTAAAGATTCCTGTTTGAGTTCAGTTAAATCTGGGAGTGGCTCAGTCATTCTAACAGAGGTACTATGGCTAATGAGCAGCCAACCATTCAATGGAAGGGAGATATTTTAAAACAATGTACAAGTCTGACTCCTAACAACAGAAGTATAGACTTATAGTACCTAGTTCTTGGGGGGGTTGAAAGTGCTGCCCATAGAAAATGGAATTGATAAAGAGATGTCATCTTTCATTTTTTTAATCTTGAATCTGTCTGCAAGTGACCTTTTCCTTCTTCTTCTCTGCCGCAAACACCATGTGACCCATAGGCCTCAGAAGATACAGTTATCATGCTCTACGTACTAACATGGAATGTGCCAAGGTTTGTACCTTTATCAGAGATCCATTCTGTGCAGCAGAACAGAACAGCAGTGCATAACGTTTGAGTTCTATAAGAGCTTATAAAAGTATAATCACAATAATGTCTGTGGGCAGGAGTAGATCTTTGAATGCCATGGTCCTCTAAGGATTAAGTGTGGGGCTCACAATACCCTTTATAGTTGCTTCTCATTCGTTTGAGTGGTGAGAAGAGTAAGGATAATCTATAGCTACCGCAATTGCACTAAAATTGCCACAGTCGTTGCCCAAACTGACAGCTTTCATTAAAGATACTTCCATACACACTGGACACATTGCAGAGATCTTGAATAGCAAAGGCTGTGATTAAAGGTTTAAGTTTCCAAGTTTGACTTATCAGAACATAAAACTACAAACACAACAAGTCCAGAATCTAGCAACCACTGCAGACCAACAACAGTATCCCATTCATCTCTGTCAGAAATGGAGAGAATATTGGAGCTTTACCTCTTTCACAAAGTCTTCTTACTAGATTGGTTGCAACCCTGGAAGTAAGAGCAAACAGTGAGGGAGATCTTCATAATTTGTATTCTCATTTACTAACACTGGTAACACAATGTAACCAGCCCCAGTGCAGTAACCCATAGCAACCAACCAGTAATTATATTTGATCAGGCAGCAGCATAAGTAAATCTTAGGTAAACTGCTATGGTTTATACCCTGGGGCAAATATGACCAAGATTGATAAATCAGGCCTTAGTGCAGGTGAATTTAGTTCTGCAGTTATTCCTTCTTACTAGCTAACCAATCACTTTCTAATGTTGTGGCCCAGCAGCAATAGGGTGTATACCTGGCCAATACCTCTGTCTGCCATCCGCCCTTCCGTGCCATTTCCTGCACAATAACTGCATGTAAATACTGGGCTTACTTGGAAATCCATCCTAAAACAGAAGGTCAAAGGGCCCCCATGCTTTTAGCCAGATTTAAATGTAGAAGTTTTTGGGGGGCTAAACCAGCTTTAAAAAAGTTTATTTGGCCATGTGGACTGGTAGTACTTTCTTTCAGTAAACTGATGTTATTGTGATACAAAGACTTACCTCCAAGCCAGGGATTTCAAAACAAGCACCTGCTTTGAGACTACTGGGAGCAACAATTAGAGGGAATATGAATATCCCAAACCTTAGATTTTTAAGCTAAACGTGGCCATACATGTTGCGATCCGCTCGTTTGGCATGGTCATAAAATGAGTGGATCTTCTCCCGATGTGCCCAACTAAGGTGGGCAATACAGGGCTAATTCTCTAGGGTCAAACAATCGAATTAAATCAGTGGGCATAGGCCCTGTCAAATTGTCTGAAGGACCCAAATCGGCAGCTGAAATCTGCTTGTGTATGGCCATCTTAAGGTGGTCAGAATGCAGAATGCATTTTTAAAAATTATTTCTTAGTAAAACATATGACCAAGTATATGCATTTTGGGCAGAAGTCCTGCCCAGTAAAACTAAATTTGGGTCACGAGCACTGAAGCTCCTGAGATGCATGCTATTTTCCCACCTCATTTCCAAACATCTAATATACCTTCTGGGTTCATTGTTTTTGACTGACATCTTACCCTGTGCCTAATGAGTGCCCCCATATGTAAACTGGATTGTCGCCGCTCCGTGCCTTTATCCAATCAAAAACGTGCAGCGCATCATAGGTCATGCCGCTCTCTGATGGAGAACCTACAGAATCTCCCCATCCTAAAACAGAGATTTTTTGTTAGTTTTGATGTCATTCCACTCTCTTAGCGTATGTAGATCAAGCAGATGCTAAACTGATAAAACATGATATACTTAATACACATTGTATTGATTTCTCTGGGAGGTTTTTTTTGGTCCTTTTGTAATTGAATTCATCAGTTGTATCTCTGCAGTACTGCAATCTAAACACATACCCAGCTTTAATTTATTCCCATCGCATCTAGGAAGAAGAATTTATATTGTTATTATACTGTTGTTTGGGAATGGACTGACTGCAACATTCCTTCCATGCATGTTCCCTGTACAAAACTAATTAGGGGTGCCATGCTGCTTGTCCTAGACTGTGCATACTGCTCGCCCTAAATGCAGCATCTACCGTACCTACAGGACACCACACATTCAATTCTGCGGCATCTGCAAAAAGCAGCTCACCCAACAGGACACACCTAGCAGTTAGTGCTGGGGTATGAATCCAAAAAGGCAGAAGGAAAGTTCTTTGCAAAGCCCAATCTAATCCTTTAAGAACAAGTGGAAAATAAACTGCTCTTATAAAGTGGGTTTCTGTTTAAGCAAATGCTTTGTGACCTAGTGCTTGCTACTTACTCTGATTGATTCTGTTCTGCCTTTGACAAATATTGATATTTACTCAACAGACGCCATTTTTGTCAATAATTAACACAATTATTGTTTTCATGGTGCACACATTCATGAGTTCAAACCAACTGGCCCTGGGACTGATTAGTCACATATTGTGCAATTAGCCACGGTACTTGGTCAGTTAACATAATCAGTGTTCAGGTATGATCCTAGGCTATTCTGGGTTGACCAGTAATCCATACTCATCCGAACAGGGGTCGTTGGCCAACCCGATTTACTGTTTTGGATGAGCATCTTTAGTGTGATCCTTCCAAAGGTACATACAGGTATCGGACCCCTTATCCGGAAATCCGTTATCCAGAAAGCTCAGAATTACGGAAAGCCTGTCTCCCGTAGCCTCCATTTTAATCAAATAATTCAGAATTTTAAAACTGATTTCCTTTTTGTCTGTAATAATAAAACAGTACCTTGTAATTGATCCCAACTAAGATATAAATAATCCTTATTGGATGCAAAACAATCCAATTGGGGTTAATTAATGTTTTATTAATTTTTTTATCAGACTTTATCAGACTTTAGGTATGTCCCGAGCATTCTGGATAACGGGTACTATACCTGTAATAAGAAATCAGTTATATTCCCTGGCGCGTGACCACGCTATAGGCCCCATACAATGCGCAAAAAAGCCTGCATCCTTTAGTGCTCCTGTGATACATAAATGAGCCTTAATAACTGTTATACTATATCTAGCCTGTGAATATATAAGTAAAGCAAAGGAGAAATATGTATTACCTCAGTATTAAGTAATTAGGGGCAATGGAAGATTCCTTGCTGGTGCTTAATCTTTTTCAGAGAAGTTCAGGACAAAACATGCCATCATACAGAACAAAACATCTCCAATACAGATTATAATACTGTGCCCACACTCTGAAAAAACTAATTTAGAGTAAAAAATAAAAAAAAATCTAGGGATAATTTAAAAGTAAAGAAAATAGCAGTAGAGGCTCAGGCTACTTGAGCTGAGCAGTACTGAACCCTGCAGGGACAGCCTCACAGAGCTAATAACAGAATATGTTTCTCATTAAATATAACAGATTAATAGCTCATCAGATCGTTTGCAAGCCTTGTTATTCTGCTGATCATGCACACCCACACACAGGCAAAAATAACTCACTGCATTTAAAGCTTTATATACACAATACTGGGCAAGTTAAGTTGGCCAGCTGGTTCCTTTCTTTTATTAAATTCAGTCCTCCATGTGTAATACCAGGCACTAAGCTGGTTGGTTAGCAAACCAGTAGCAATTTTGCACCTTTTATTACATTCCCTCCATGTATTATCTAAATTGTATGTCTGTTTGAACTGGCAGTTGCTCCAGTCTACCTTTTCCCTTATTATTCTACAGTGAGAGTTTATCTAATCAGCAAATGGCTACTGCATATCCCTCATATCGCATCTTACACATTACTCTGCTGCACAGTTAGATCTTGGCTGATGGGTTACACCATTGTAAACAGGTTGGATTTTAGGCCTTAAGTTTTACTTCATTTATTGTATCTGAAAACTGCAGAAATGCCATGTACAGCAGGTTATTTGCATTTATTTAGAATTGTCCCGACACCTGGTGCTTTGTACAGAAGGGCTCTTGCTGAATCAGCGCTGTCATCCAAGCTGAATTCTGCACAACAACTAGAAGAGGCAGTGCTGACACATACAATAAATGACAGGGTTAAGCCATGGCACCGGCTGAATGATATTCTGGGCTGCACATAGTAGGTATTAGAAAAGATTTCCACCCACAACCTTTTTTTCTCTCTCTTTTTCTCACTCTTTTTTTGTGCATAATGAAAAAAAATGTAATTCTGACACATTTTCAGTGGTTTTAAAGTTATCTCTTGTTGATGTTATTGCTTCTGAAAACAGTTTTTGTTTATTCCTTTCTGCATTCTGGGTCTGACCCTTAAAACAAGTTAACAGGCAGATCGGTAGTGCAGAGAATGTAAACAGTCAGACAAATACCACTTTCAATACCAATGTCATTTATACATAACTCTTGAACCACCAAAAACGTAAAATTAATATACAATGGAAAGTTGCTAATTACATTTTCTTCATTACACAAAACAAAACCTTTTTAGTGATCTCTACCTTTCATAATAATTTTTAGTTTATTAGTAGATCATTATTTTAAGTAAGATGTGTACTTTTACCTTTCAATTCCACCTATCAACCAGTTGGACAAGATTAGTCGATGCGGTGCTGCTATGGTTAGCCTTCTTACAGCTCTCAAGTTTGAAAGCCCACTCTACATGACTACAGAAATAAGTATTTATAATTCTTATTATTTTAAATTGTAAATAAAGCCTGAATTAGACATACAACTGTGCATAAGTGGTCAAAAACCATGGGAAAGATGTGGTCAGAAGTCATATTCACAAGACCTTTCTGTTTCATTATACTTTTAATAGTTGTATGTAAGCACAAGTGCGTCACCACACTAAGTCACACAGAGAAACTGTATAATAGCAGGTTTTCCTGGAAACAACAAAACATGCTTCAGAAAGGCTCACCTCTGTAGTCAAATGAAATGACGTGGTAACCCATGGAACTGAGCACCTACAACAAAATGAAAGTATATGATTACATAATTATCATCACCAACAAGAAAGGAGTGCAACTTGTAAATTAACTGGCATAGGCTTCTTCCCAGCTAAACCTGGGAATACACAAAAATATTTAGGGTCTCACTAAGTGCGGGGATGGGTGTTTCCAAACGCATATATTTACATAACATACAGTGGAGGAAATAATTATTTGACCCCTCACTGATTTTGTAAGTTTGTCCAATGACAAAGAAATGAAAAGTCTCAGAACAGTATCATTTCAATGGTAGGTTTATTTTAACAGTGGCAGATAGCACATCAAAAGGAAAATCGAAAAAATAACTTTAAATAAAAGATAGCAACTGATTTGCATTTCATTGAGTGAAATAAGTTTTTGAACCCTCTAACAAAAAAAGACTTAATACTTAGTGGAAAAACCCTTGTTTGCAAGCACAGAGGTCAAACGTTTCTTGTAATTGATGAGCAAGTTTGCGCACATTTTAGGAGGAATGTTGGTCCCACTCCTCTTTGCAGATCATCTCTAAATCCCTAAGGTTTCGAGGCTGTCTCTGTGCAACTCTGAGCTTGAGCTCCCTCCATAGGTTTTCTATTGGATTAAGGTCCGGAGACTGACTAGGCCACTCCATGACCTTAATGTGCTTCTTCTTGAGCCACTCCTTTGTTGCCTTTGCTGTATGTTTTGGGTCATTGTCGTGCTGGAACACCCATCCACGACCCATTTTCAGTTTCCTGGCAGAGGGAAGGAGGTTGTCGTTCAGGATTTCACGATACATGGCTCCATCCATTTTCCCGTTAATGCGAATAAGTTGTCCTGTGCCCTTAGCAGAAAAACACCCCCAAAGCAAAATGTTTCCACCCCCATGCTTGACGGTGGGGACGGTGTTTTGGGGGTCATAGGCAGCATTTTTCTTCCTCCAAACACAGCGAGTTGAGTTAATGCCAAAGAGCTCTATTTTGGTCTCATCAGACCACAGCACCTTCTCCCAGTCACTCACAGAATCATTCAGGTGTTCATTGGCAAACTTCAGACGGGCCTGCACATGTGCCTTCTTGAGCAGGGGGACCTTGCGAGCCCTGCAGGATTTTAATCCATTGCGGTGTAATGTGTTTCCAATGGTTTTCTTGGTGACTGTAGTCCCTGCTAATTTGAGGTCATTAACTAACTCCTCCCGTGTAGTTCTAGGATGCTTTTTCACCTTTCTCAGAATCATTGACACCCCACGAGGTGAGATCTTGCGTGGAGCCCCAGAGCGAGGTCGATTGATGGTCATTTTGTGCTCCTTCCATTTTCGAACAATCGCACCAACAGTTGTCACCTTCTCTCCCAGCTTCTTGCTAATGGTTTTGTAGCCCATTCCAGCCTTGTGCAGGTCTACAATTTTGTCTCTGACATCCTTGGACAGCTCTTTGGTCTTTCCCATGTTGGAGAGTTTGGAGTCTGCTTGATTGATTGATTCTGTGGACAGGTGTCTTTTATACAGGTGACTAGTTAAGACAGGTGTCCTTAATGAGGTTGACTAATTGAGTAGAAGTGTCTAACCACTCTGTGGGAGCCAGAACTCTTAATGGTTGGTAGGGGTTCAAAAACTTATTTCACTCAATGAAATGCAAATCAGTTGCTATCTTTTATTTAAAGTTATTTTTTAGATTTTCCTTTTGATGTGCTATCTGCCACTGTTAAAATAAACCTACCATTGAAATGATACTGTTCTGAGACTTTTCATTTCTTTGTCATTGGACAAACTTACAAAATCAGTGAGGGGTCAAATAATTATTTCCTCCACTGTATATAACAGTTGCAAACAGATATATTTTTGAAAGTTTGAACTTTGCTTTGCACTTTACACCACAGATGCGGGTCTTTTGCACTCCAGATAAGACTCTAATCAGCAATCTACACCCCCTTATTAAAAAGCCCTGCCCATAAACCTCTCAAACACTGCATACTCTCCTGCAATCCAGTTCCCTTGTGACCCATGAAACTCTTTTGAGTCTCATGGGACCCCATTCTGCCAGTGAGCCCTTTACTGGAGTAGCCCTGTTCCCTCCTGTTGGCAGCCCTCTGCATGGATGTAAGGCAGGGATCCCCAACCTTTTATACCCGTGAGCCACATTTAAATGGAAAAAGTGTTGGGGAGCAACACAAGCATGAAAAAGATTCCTGGGGGTGCCAGTGAGAGCTAGAATTGGCTATTTGATAGACCCTATGTGGACTGGCAGCCTATAGAAGGCTCTGTTTGGCAATTACACTGGGTTTTTATGCAACCAAAACTTGCCTCCTAACAAGAAATTCAAAAATAAGCACCTGCTTTGAGGCCACTGGGAGCAACATCCAAGGGGTTGGTGAGCAACATGTTGCTCCCGAGCTACGGGTTGGGGATCACTGATGTAAGGGGATTAACACATTGTTGACAAATGAAAAAGTAGAATGAGTAAAACATTGCAAAGAAACAGTGTGGGAGGCAAGGTAAAACATACCTTATAAAGCTGCACTCTGTGATCACCTCCTCTGTGGGGAACACATAAATGAAAAGCATTTTAATTGGTTTTAGAAAATTCTGTAAAATACGTCATATTAAAAATGATGAGCAGAATATCTATGTATCAGCAATCCACGATAAATAGCTGCAGACGTCTAAGTGTTCTAAACACCCTGAATCTCCACAAGTGACAGAAGTCATTTTAATTCAGTGTTACTTTTATAAGGAAACCTTTTTTCAGCATGAAAAACTACAGGGCCAGTGGAGACGCAATGCATTCACTTTAAGACAATGTTCGCCTTTTATTAGTAGGTGTTCAAGCTCAGGGCTGCTGTTGAGCACTACCACCCCACAGGACACAGTAAAAAATTGACACTTGATTTTTTTATAAATGTGTCAATTCACTGAACTCTTCCATGACTGCCAGGAGGAAAATGTTTAGTAATGCTAAGATCTGCATCTTATACTTTTTGATCCCTAAGTCTGCCATTCTGTATACCCACTTTAAATGCACTGCTGTAGTGATTGCTAAATTCAGAAATAAGCATACACCAATGCCACATGCCACAGAAACTCAAGGAACGAGCCCTGTTCAGTTTACTGTCCTATGTGAAGAAGCGATAGTAGATCAATTGCCCATGCTCAATTGGTACAAGGGGGTTTTACAGGAAAATATGACTTTCATATAATTTAATGAGCACATTTGGATCCACAGTTCTCAGCAAACTGGTTCTATGGATATCTGGATAGTGGTCTGCATAAAACTCTGTAAAGTGATTCTGATAACCAGCGTGGTGTTGTCAAAAACCCAGAAATTGTCCCACTCTCTATAATAACGTTCCACCCATCTCCACTTAACTTCTTTCTTAGCCTCTCATCATTACATGCTCTCCTTCCTGCACCATTTTTTTGTGTCTAATTTTTATGCTCTGCATTAATTCAAATCACCCCTTAACACCATACATAGCCCAACAAGTGTTTGAAGCAAACCATTTGTCACTAGTTACACATCTGGCTCCCAATGTAACCACTCACCGTGTGCCTGCATTTCCGTGCAAGTAGAGGATCACAGGGTAACTTGTAGACAAAACCTCCTCATACCACTCTAGGTCTTTCCCCTGAGCGTCTTTCCATAAAACTGCAGGAACGGTGTGCCTACAAATGATCATGTTACAGATATGTTAGATAGCTGGGACTTTCCTTTCATTTCAAGACTCACAGACTTTTATTTTAATTATTACCATATAGTTATAAATCACCAACATATTCATTTTATTACAGCACTGCTGAAATTGTACTAGTGTTAATACTCGATGAAAATGTGTAACGTAACAAATATCATTTTACTTTTAACTCTTTATTTTCCTACAAACCATTGGTCAAAACCGGTGCATGCTCTATCGAACATTATCTGCATTATATTCATTATATAGGGCTAAAGAGAGAAAAAAACAATGCAAGAGAAATAAAGAGAAAGATGGGGTGGGATGGGAAAAGTAAGCAGGAAAAAGGAAAGCTAATATTATAACCATTTCAACAGAAGGTAGGGGATATCAGTTTAACATGTAACAATGTAGTCAGTAGCAATCTCTTGCATCAGAAGTATTTTATTGCTTCACAATTTGTCATTATCACCTAATATTCTTTTAACTTATTTTGAAATCAATTTGAACTCGACTAAAGGTGGCCATACACTTTAAGATCTGGTTGTTTGGAGAGGTCACCAAACCAGCGGATCTTCTCCCGACATGCCCATCTAAACATGGGCGATATCAGGCTAACTTGATTGTTTGACCCTAGGGCCAGTTAACCTCAGTACTGATACCATTAAACGCTTACACAAAGGTAAGCAGTCACAGCAGCCAGACAGATGGGGGGCAACAGTTGGACAACACTGCCATAGGAGTTTAGTCACCTGCAAGTTAGTACTAGTCTACATGGTTTTTTTCCCCAAAACATATCAGTTAATAGAGCTTCTCCAGCAGAATCTTGCATTGAAATTTGTTTTTTAAAAGCACAGATTTTTTTATATTTAATTTTTAATTCACATGGGCTAGCCATAATCTTCATTTTCCAGGGTGCCACAGTCATGTGACTTGTGCTCTGATAAACTTTACTCACACTTTACTGCTGAGCCCCCCCCCCCCCCCCCCCCAGCAGCCGATCAGCAGAGCAATGGGAAGGAAGCAAGACAGCAGCTCCCAGTAGATATCAGAATAGCACTCAATAGTAAGAAATGCAAGTCCGTCTTGGGACTCCTCCAGTTACATGGAAGCAGCGCCGGATTTCAAACCTGGGCGCCCCTAGGCCGTCCCCCATTCGCGCCCCGCCCCCCCTGCTCAAACAAACCCACCTCCCCCGTGCCGCGCCGACGCAATCGCGCATGCGCGGGCATTTAAACTCCCATACGGAGCAGTGGGGAGAAGTCCCCATTGCTCCGTATGGGAGCAAAATGTCACAAATTTCTGCCGCCCTAGGCCCGGGCCATTGTGGCCTCGCCACTAATCCGGGCCTGCATGGGAGTAGGAGAAACAATAGTTTATCTGAAAGCAGTTCTAATGTGTAGCGCTGGCTACTTCTGAAAGCTAAGACTCAGGCACAATGCACTGAGATGGCGCCTACACACCAATATTAACAGCTACAAAAAATGCATTTGTTGGTTCAAGAATACAATTTTGTAATGTTATTATATATATATATATATATACATACATACATACAATAGAAGCCCTGTGGAAAAGTAATATGGAGCATGTGGTCAGCCTACAATCAATCACTATAGGCATAAAGCATAGCTGAATAAATATTCAGTTTTGAGTATTTTCAAACCAACAGGGAGAATAAACAGCACCCCCTTGGTTTTCCACTTAACATAACAGCCTGTATTCCAGTTCTCTACTGTTTTACTGAAAATAAACCACTTTCTGATCAGTGAAAGCATTGGTGACCACTACAGAATGGATGCAGAAATCAGCCTAAGCATGATGGTAGGAAGACCAAGGTATCTTACCAAACTCCAATAGACACATCCTCCTCTGGCTGTAAGTAAAAATTGCAAGTGTGATTTAAGCCTTGATCCTCAGGCCTCTTCAAGTCAATAAAATATGGAAACCTTACTGAAAAACAGAACACACAATGATGAAAATAAATAAGCCTCAAATTCTCATTTGAGTATTTACTGTCCAAAATCAACCGTCACTGGTAGTGATAGGTGGATTAAATTCAAGTAAATGCCAGGACACCCGACTGCATTTGGTAGCTGCTCTGCCAGCTAATAAGCACACACAGAAAATTTGCCCCATGGTCCATGGGCCTAGGGAAAGAAAAATTCCTTTAAATATTGCCCAATAATACAATTAGTTATGATTTGGGTAATATTCCATTTATCTGATAACACAAACAAATCCAGACTGTTCTAGGGATAGGGAGTGATAAAGGTTACATGGAAATTCCTGGGGTGGGTCCTGTTTATATCTAATTCTAGAACAGAATCAAAAGTAGATAATGTTCCTGCTAACACCCACGCACAAATTGCAGATATCTGAGCTGTGTTTTATGAAAACTTAAGTCAAAAAGCAGGGTACACACAGCGGATTTTGGGCAAAAAAAGAAAAATATTGCTTGTTGCAATATACTGTTTGTATATCAGTACTAGCCATACCCCAATATCTGAGGCCTTTCTGACAAATTCTAGCTTATAGCAGGCCAAATATTAAACTGCTAAAGTCTGCTAAAAATCATTTAGGGATCATGTACAAAGTATAGTTTAATTATTACAGGGTAAAGGTAAATTATTTTTAAAATGTTGAATTATTTTCTTAAAATGGGGTCTATGGAAGATGGCCTTGTTATAATTTGGAGGTTTCTGGATAATGAATCTCATACCTGTAACACACAAATAAGTATAAAAATCTATTTAAAAAACATTTGACTGTAATCAGTCAATTATGTGGCTATGATAAGATGAAACTAACAAAGACCAAAGAGCCCCCTATATGGGTTCCCTTTGTGCAGCAGCCACAAATAGCCATACCCATGCCCCACTTACAGCATAATAATGCACACACACAAGCCCACTCACACTGAGTCTCTCTCGCAACTCACACGCAAGCCACCTCATAACTTAGTCTCTCCACATACACATACAAGCAAATTTTGCCTGCCCTCCACACTGACGCAAGGCAACATGCAACATTTTAACAGCTATCCGGGACAGTGGGCTGTGAGCTGTGATAGGGAGGGGAAGTTGGAAGTGATGCAATGTCCCTTGCCCCTATTTGAGGATCCAGAATTGGATCTTAATAGAAAAATAAGCTAGAAAAAAGAATATAAAATGGAGATATCTAATTAATCTTCTTTGTAGTGGTATTTCAGGTTAGGAGAAAAGGTAGAATATTAAATGTAGGAAATTGCACTGCATTGCATTCCACTGCTTGAATCACTTTCATCTACAAGGTTCTGACTGTTGATTAAGTGCACTTCACCATTCATAAGGACCACCTTTAAACATGGTCAGTATAAGTGCTTTGCAAGTCATGACACCCCTCTAAATGATATTTTACAAAGTCTGCTATTAACAATTAACAATAAACCTTGACATCCCCACTTTGGCTAGGGTAAAATAATAATAATAAATGTAAACCAATCAGTTCATTTGCAGGATAGTATTCCAACAGCGGGTTGAGGAAAAAATGCTGTTCTTAAATATGTCACATGCCCCCCCAAATACCTATTCAGGCATTAGACTCCCGGGTGTATTGAAGGGTGCATTTCATGTAGAGAATGTTCTGTTGTTTTTATTCAGCTCTGCACTTACTTACCTATAAAACCTTTTTCATACAAAGGGAATCCCTCCCAGTATTTCGATAGCTTTTTTGTCAGCACACCTGCATTTTTTCTTAATAAGCCAACAGAAAAAAAACACTTACCTAAATTTAAAAACACCAGCTGAGTTTGAATAGCAGGGCAGATCTTTACAAGGAATGGAATAGCTATATACAATCCAAGTAGAAAGATTAGAAACATTCGGAGCCGGGACCACAAACCATAACGCCTAAAAAAAAGAAATAGAAAATTACCGGTGAATGCCAGTCAATTTTTAAATATGGGAAAAAATGTTTTTGCAAACTGCATAGCTCTGTTTGTCCCCCCATCTTTCTGGCTGCTGTGACTCCTTACCTTTCTGTAAGCTTTGAATTGTATCAGAGCTGATACTCTGCCTGCCCTACACTGCCTGTGTGTGCCATACTCTCCCTACCCAATGCTTCCTGTGTGCGCCATATTGTGCCCGCCCTACACAGCCTGTGTGTGCCATACTCTCCCTACCCAATGCTGCCTGTGTGCGCCATATTGTGCCCGCCCTACACTGCCTGTGTGTGCCATACTCTGCCTGCCCTACACTGCCTGTGTGTGCCATACTCTCCCTACCCAACTGTGTGTGCCATACTCTGCCTTCCCTACACTGCCTGTGTGTGTGCCATACTCTGCTTACCTGTGTGTTGTACCCTGCCTGCGCTATGCTGCCTGAGTGTTCCATACTCTGCCTGCCCTGTACTGCCTGTGTGTGCCATAATCTTCCTGCCCAACTGCATGTGGGAAGTGAACCTGGCAGGGGTTTGTTCTGGGCTTTTGTTAGAATTTGGAAATAGTTGTTAGGGGATCTCCGAGGTGTTAAATTATGTGCTGGGGGTTGCTGTGCTACCCACAGCGGAGGAGGAGGCATTTGGAATTAAGGCTATATCTTAATATGAGTAAAGGGTGATATCCATGCAGTGAGCACCAATTCTTTGAATTTTTTGGTGTGCTACCACCTTTAATGTGAGTATGGTCTTAAATCTCTTCTGATAATATGGGTGTGGTGTGAAGCAGAAGTGGTTAAAAAAGGAGTGTTCAAAACTGGCTTCCAATATCAGCCACCACCACATAGGCTAGACAAATTCTGGCCCTCGGTACCACACAGGTTGGACTGTTTTAGGACATAATATGATTAGTTTTTAAATGGTGACTAAAATGCACACATGTATATGTGTTTAAGTTGTCTTTTGTTGGTGCTGTGAGTGTGCAACAGCCCTCTCAAACAATGGTGTGGTCCAGAAATTTCACATTTATATCAATGGAGGGGCAATTCCCAGTATTTTTCTGCTGCCACTAAGATGGAATCATGCAGACAGCAAGACTCTAGGACGCTCCCTATGTGCCACTTCTGTTAAAGATGGCCAGGGCAGCTCAGGGACTATGGGCAACATAAGACTTGTTTTCCTATGGGAAAATTTAGAAAATATTTAGAATGCATGGCCTAAAGATGTCAGGATATATGTTTATTTCCATATAAGTCCTGGTGGCAGCTGCCATACTACTTTCCACAGCTGAGCATTTCCTTCTGCAGCAAAAAATAATGATGTCAAGCTTTGTTATTATATAAAAAAGATCTTGCGTGCTAATGTTCCCAATATTTTCCAAATTATCTGTTTTAATCTATAGCAAAAATAAATAAGGAGTTGTGGGGAAATGTAATAAAAGGCACAAAGTGTTTGCTTCGTTCTAATAAGCCTTTGTAACCAATCACATTTTCTTGATTGCTGCTATGTGTTATTAAAACTAGAGTAATTTTGCCCATTGTTACAGGTATGGGATCCCTTATTACCTTGTTGTGGAACATACAGCCTCTGTGTTTCGAGGTGATAATTATGTGCACATGTCTCACAACCAAATGATCTGCCAAACACTTTGCTCAAGTACTTGGGTACAATGCCTGATGTTTTGTCCCTGAGAAACACTCAGTATGCCCCAAAACTTTCCATGTGGTATAAACCTTAGGTATAACAAAGGCAGTGGGAGGGTACATAGATATAAAAAACAAAAAACAAAGAATGTGACTCAGTGGCGCAAAGTTCCTGAACTCTACCCCAGAGGGAACTCCCTTGTGCTAATCCCAATCACAACATCTATAAGCAGCAAAAGAGAGGTGACCGAAATTCTAAAAACAAAAATTAAAACAAAGTAACTAACATAGATTTTAACATAGAGAGAAAGAAAATCCCTGCTTTTCTTTTATTCTTCACCATAGTACAGGTCACGCGTTTCACATTTTAGCATAATTAATTTTAATCTATTTAAAAATTGTTCGTATTTTAGCTCCAGGTCTGGTTGGGCATGCCAAGAGCTGATGTCTGTGGATGACCCCACATACTCCAGAGGGCTGATTTACTAATCCACGAATCCGAATGGGAAAAATTCGGATTGGAAACCAACATTTTGCGACTTTTTCATATTTTTTGCGTTTTTTTCGTCGCCGTTGCGACTTTTTCGTAACCGTTACGATTTGCTTGTATATTGTCACGACTTTTTCGTATTGAGCGCTCATAAACAGCGGGCAAAACTTTCAGACTTTGCATGATTTTGGAAGCCTCCCATAGGGCTCAATGGCACTCTGCAGCTCCAACCTGGCCTAAGGAAAGTCTCCCATAGGGCTCAATAGCACTCTGCAGCTCCAACCCGGCCCAAGGAAAGTCTCCCATAGGGCTCAATAGCACTCTGCAGCTCCAACCTGGCCCAAGGAAAGTCTCCCATAGGGCTCAATGGCACTCTGCAACTCCAACCTGGCCCAAGGAAAGTCTCCCATAGGGCTCAATGGCACTCTGCAGCTCCAACCTGGCCCAAGGAAAGTCTCCCATAGGGCTCAATGGCACTCTGCAGCTCCAACCCGGCCCAAGGAAAGTCTCCCATAGGGCTCAATGGCACTCTGCAGCTCCAACCTGTCCCAAGGAAAGTCTCCCATAGGGCTCAATGGCACTCTGCAGCTCCAACCTGGCCCAAGGAAAGTCTCCCATAGGGCTCAATGGCACTCTGCAGCTCCAACCTGGCCCAAGGAAAGTCTCCCATAGGGCTCAATGGCACTCTGCAGCTCCAACCCGGCCCAAGGAAAGTCTCCCATAGGACTCAATGGCACTCTGCAGCTCCAACCTGGCCCAAGGAAAGTCTCCCATAGGGCTCAATGGCACTCTGCATCTCCAACCTGACCCAAGGAAAGTCTCCCATAGGGCTCAATGGCACTCTGCAGCTCCAACCTGGCCCAAGGAAAGTCACAATACTGAAGCTTGAATGAATCCGAAACTTTCGTACTCGGCGTGATGGCTACAAAAAAGTCGAGATAATTCGCGCAAGTCGTAACGCTACGAAAAAGTCGCGACAATTTACGAAAAAAATCGCAAAATACCGATCATTACGAAAAAACGCATTCGGACGCTTTTCGGACGTTCGTGGATTAGTAAATGTGCCCCCAGGTGTGCAGAAACATATACATGAATCTGTCAGTGAGAGCATGGGACAGTTGTGGTTTCACCTTGCCTGTTTACATGCTTACTACATGATATGAGGCTGATCGTAACTAAGATTGACCCCTGCTACCTTGAATAGTAAACATACAATATGCATTGCCTATAATGGTACTTTTCAGCCTGTAAATGCTCACTAGGCGGTAGGGGTATTTCAGATGCTTTACAAATGAACTCCGTGTTTCTTAATACACTTAATCCAGGATTCAGGATTCTGATAAAATTCGCCTTTTTCAGCAGGATTTGGATTTGGCCAGATCCATGGTCCTGGCTGAACCAAATCCTTAAAATCATGTGACTTTTGGTCACATAAGCACAAAAGGTGAAAAATTTTGGCCTCGTGGAGCACGTGGTTCTTTTTGGCCTTTCGGTGTCTTCATTTGCATATGCAAATTAGGATTTGGATTCATTCGATATTCGGCTGAATTTTTAAAATAGTGAATTCAGTGCATCCCTATTTCTTAATGGGAGTGGATTGGCTGATTATACTAGGGATGCACAGAATCAAGGATTTGGTTCAGGATTCAGCCAAATCTGAGCCTTTTCAGTCTTAGGCTAATGACACACCTGTGCCTTGGCTTCTCATCGCCTGCAGAGAAAATGTGGATCTGTGCCATTATTTTACTAGAAAAAAAGTGAATTCCACATCAAAGGGAAAGGTACTGGCCATATTCAGTTGATGGTTTATCTCCACTGAAGTCTACAGGGGCATCTGCAGCTAAGTTAGGAAAAAAGTTTTTTCCTTGCGCTTCATCTGGCCCTATATACATTTATTTAAGTGAAACAAAAAAGGCTTTTTGCACTAAAAATACGATGTTTGACAAAAAAAAATTCAGGAAACAAAGGAAAAATAAATACTAATTCAGGTGAGAATACACAATTCCACAAGTCCAGTAAAATAGGGTTAGTGTTGCTTACATATATAAAATATTATGTGCAGATTGGTTAGATGGAGTATGATTCTATCTTAACTGATTCCCATCTTTTCATATTAATTTGCTTCTAACTGAACAGGGTACAGTATTTAAATATAGCCTCCAAGTGTCATTGTATTTATTCTGAAAATAATGCTTTCTTTATTATATTACATTATTATACTGAAAAGGATGCATGTATAGGAAATGAACTGTGCTATGAATACCCTACCTGGATATAATTGCCCAAGGCGCAGTTGTGCAACAAGGCCTGCCACAGCCACTAGTACACCAAATCTCAGAAACAAACTACAGGTTCCCACCCTATCCTGCTAGCTAGTCAAAAATTGTCAGCTCTGATAATATAGGCTTTCCACACATTTTATTTGCCTAAACCACTACTTGAACATTTTAAATGTCCCTCATAGCACATAAGTCTGGTTGTAAGAACACCATGTGAGACATTAACAGACACTGGTGAGAAACAGGCTTTTGGACATTCTATCATATTTTAGATATATCTGGACATCTTGATTCTGTATCCAAAGGAAGAAAGAATATTAATGTATATACTCGAGTATAAGCCTAGTTTTTCAGCACCCAAAATGTGCTGAAAAAGTCACCCTCGGCTTATACTCAAGTTGGGTGCCATGGGTCCCTCCAGAATAGCACCCTCTGTCCTTTGTGAGCAAATCACACCCTAACCAGACCCTCCAGTGCCCTGGCCCACTCCCAAATTCATCTACCATCCTCACCTGTCCCATTCTGCACTAGTCATTGCACTTTATATTCTATATAAACCATAATTTTGAAGGATTTTAACTTTGTGTTTTAGCTTGGTTGCTGATTGAGCTAAGGGGGTAGTACTCTTAAGGTATCATTGTTGATATAGTTTCCCACCCTAGGCTTATACTCGAGTCAATAAGTTTTTACAGCTTTCTTAGGTAAAATTAGGTACCTCGGCTTATATTCGGATCGGCTTTACTCGAGTATATACGGTATTTCCAGAATCAAAGCTTTAGGCTACTGCTATATGGGGCTGATTCACCAGCCTTCTCCTGTATGTGCACCTGGAGCCACAGCATCGGCCCGGGTGTATGCACATTAAGGGGCACATTTACTAATCCACGAACGTCCGAAAAGCGTCCGAATGCGTTTTTTTCGTAATAATCGAATAATTTTGCGATTTTTTTCGTAAATTGTCGCAACTTTTTCGTAGCCATTACGATTTGCGCGAATTGTCGTGACTTTTTCGTAGCCATCGCGCCGAGAATGAAAGTTTCGGATTCATTCAAGCTTCAGTATCGTGACTTTCCTTGGGCCAGGTTGGAGCTGCAGAGTGCCATTGAGCCCTATGGGAGACTTTCCTTGGGTCAGGTTGGAGCTGCAGAGTGCCATTGAGCCCTATGGGAGACTTTCCTTGGGTCGGGTTGGAGCTGCAGAGTGCCATTGAGCCCTATGGGAGACTTTCCTTGGGCCAGGTTGGAGCTGCAGAGTGCCATTGAGCCCTATGGGAGACTTTCCTTGGGCCAGGTTGGAGCTGCAGAGTGCCATTGAGTCCTATGGGAGACTTTCCTTGGGCCGGGTTGGAGCTGCAGAGTGCCATTGAGCCCTATGGGAGACTTTCCTTGGGCGGGGTTGGAGCTGCAGAGTGCCATTGAGTCCTATGGGAGGCTTCCAAAATCATGCAAAATCTGAAAGGTTTGCCCGCCGTTTATGAGCGCTCAATACGAAAAAGTCGTGACAATATACGAGCAAATCGTAACGGCTACGAAAAAGTTGCGACAATTCGCGCAAGTCGTAACGGCTATGAAAAGTCACGACAATTTACGAAAAAGTCGTAACGGCGACGAAAAAAACGCAAAGAATACGAAAAAGTCACAAAAATGTTAGTTTCCAATCTGAATTTTTCCCATTCGGATTCGTGGATTAGTAAATCAGCCCCTAAGTTTAGCAAAATTCATACTCGCTAATTTTGCTACCGAAATTCGCTTTGTGTGTGTCTGCCCCTGGGCCGCAAAAACAGAAGGCAGCTGATGCTAGCGCGGCTGCATTTATCTGCAGGCCAAGAATCAGCCCTGTGTGGCAGTTGTCTTAAATACTGAAATGAATGTTATTATGACAGAACTGAACGCAAACCAAATGAGCTAGAACAGGTATCAGATCTGTCACCAGGAAACTAATTATACCGAACGTTCCGAATAGTGAGAAGGTCGTTTACCTTAGACTTTATTTTTAATCAAATAATTCAAATTGTTAATAATGATTTCCTTTTTCTCTGTAATAATAAGACAGTTGATCTCAGCTAAGCTACAATACTTATGGGTGACTAAACAATCCTACTGGGATTAATTAATGTTTAAAATGATCTTTTACTTAAAGTAAGGCCCCCCTGCTCTCAGCCTGTTGGGTTTTTTTTTTAGCCTGAGAGAAGCCGATTGGATCGGAGGTTGGCTCCTGCTTTAGCATTTTCAGCCCAATCTCTGAGCCACTCCGCTGCGTGTGCCTGCAAGTGAGGGGATGGTGTGTAGATCAATGGAGTGGCATGCAGGAACATATACACTTCTCTCAGGCTGATTAAAAAAAAAAGCCAGGCTAAAAGCAGCTGAGCCAATGCTCCGTAGGGCCTTACCCTTAAGGCATGCTGATACAAATTACGTAAAGACCCCTTATCCAGAGAACTCCAGGTCCCAAGCATTCTGGAATAACAATTGAAATTGAGCAGCCTGTGTACAAATAGCACAACAATAATCATAATAACAATAGCAATAAGCAAGTCAGGGCTTACCCCTATATAGAGCCCAGGTTCTTTCAGATAACTACAGATCCATAGGGAATAATATTATAAACACCCCAGGGGCTGATTTACAGACTTAGTTGCACAAATACAGGTGTCAGTAGTGTCCAGTAATGAGTTCTGAAGCCTACTACAAGTACATGATTTGCAGTTGCGCAAGTTAGCGTCTATGTAGGCAAATATGCTGTACAGGTCTAGGTAGCATTTACTATTCACAAAACATCTGACTGGTTGCTAGGGACTACTAGGCCTGAAGAAAGCATCCTGAAAGACTGAGGCATTGGTTATATTTGGCCTCAGCTTACTGGGACTGAAGGTGGGAAAACTGAAAGTAAAATTAGAACCAGAGAGATTGTGACCCTTGATAAATGATGGAAGTGTTAATATAAATATAAAAATACCCAGCAGAGATTATGCCCTGTGTTCCACAGCCTTAGGTAGATTTTAGCCAGGGAAGCATTTTAAAATATCAGAGACACATACAAGGCCACAACCTAATATTACTTGTTGGGAGGAGAAGCTGGATCTGGTGATATAAGAACATAATTGAATGTATAATGTAGGTAAGGCTGACGGAAAAAGGGGGGGAAACATTGTACCATTCAATTCAATGGAAGGCGGCAGGGAGCTTGGGTACTTCTTTGCCTACTAAAAAGCACTCTGTGGGCCAGTAGCCTAAAGCAAAGCAGTAAACTTTAAGAATCCACGTTCTCCCGTAAACAATGCATAAAGCACTGAGCCTACAGGATACAACTTGAATGCGTTTAATATTAATATCTATAAACAGGATGGAAACAAACATTAAACCCCTTTGGGCTCCAGTTATCTACTGGAATAGAGCAATGCCCGGATGATGCTGCAGCTTTCTCTTGGTCGATAACAAACAGCTTGGATGGCAGCCATGTTATCCATATATTTACAAAAAAAAACAAAAAACCATGTCAAGGGGATTCTGTAATATACCTCATCTGAGATACTAAAGTACTAAAGTTAAGGAGAAAAAAACTGATGCTGTTGCTTAGGGTTGCTGTACAGCTTCCCATTTACAAAAGCCTTATTGCAGTGACGGACTAGAGCTTAATTCCGCCCCACCTATTCTTCCAGTGTGGTGAGACAGGGCACAAAAGGAAAGTTACACAGCGCAAAAGCAGAAGGTTATAACTTAACTTGTATAGCTATATGATGTATGTGTAACATTATATAAGAAAGGCAAGGTATTTTAGGACCTTCGTTGTACTTTGGAAATGTTGTCATGAGAAAAATAGCCTTATAGGCGCTGAGACATAAGCATTTTGCGCACCGCAGTGCACTCTATTTTTTATAATAAAGCCTAAATAAAGCTTTGGTCACCATGATAGCTCATATGGCAGTGTGCCTCCCTGCTTCCATGCCTGGAAAGCTTACACAGTCAGCACTCGATCTACGGGGCATCCCATAGGTCTCTGCATTCCCTGGCGAGTTACACAATGCAGCCAGCAAAGTGGCAAATAGCAAAAAAAAATGGCTGATTGGACCTTTTTTTCATTTTTTTAAGCACTTTGTATTGTAAATAAGGCCTAATAACTGTTATTATTTTCCCACTACATGTTACTTAATAGTTGAGCAAATGTGTTTTGGTTCTTTCTATAATCTTTGATAAATGCCAAATGGCACCTGGCCTGTATATGCCAGCTCATGTCCTTCTAATATTGAAACATTTGGGCTCAAGTGGTTAAAAAATGTTTCAGAGGACTTCTCTGATTTCAACACAGGGAATGTGGCCACCAGTGAGTAATATCAAGGCATCTTAAAATACTGTGTGAGGGGAAGTGAGGACAAGTAACATTCATTTTATTACGCAGCATTATTAGCATTGAACAGGAACAGAACAAGCTAATAGCTAAGCACAATACTTGGGGGTGGGGGTTAAATGTAATTCATCTTAAGGCTTATATTTTCTACTTTTTCTGAACAGTATCATCAAAATATGATTCATTTTTGCAAAATGAATATGTCTGAGACAGGTGTTGGAAAATATGATTTACTTTAGAGGCACAAGGAGTGGATTTTGGCTCAAAAACACACAAGTATGCATTTCAGCGCCAAAATCCGCTCCATGTGCCTGTACCCAGTCCAACGCAATGGCTCTGGGTGCAGATACAGAGGGAGGCTGATGCTAGCATAGGCTAATTCTTGGTCTTTGTTTATCCACAGGTTGTGTTCTAACCCTGTTTAAGTGAGATCGGCTGCTTGTGTTGCATCGGTCCAACAAACAACTCTATAAATTACTTACTGCATATACCTAGGTACCTATAAAATGTACATTAGCTTGATATTTTTCCTTTAACAGATATACAGGTATGGAATCTATTATGTGGAAACCCATTCTTCAGAAATACAGGATCACCATTTTGCACTGAAGCAAGTAATTTATTATTTTTTATGGATTTCTCTGTAATAATAAAATAGTAGCTTGTACTTGATGATAACCGAGTTGCATGAATCCATACTGGTGGTAAAACAATCCAATCGGGTTTTTTAATGCTTACCATTTTTTAGAAGCCCAAGGCTAATGTTGTATAAGGCTTTTTCTACAATGCCAGAAAAAAGCGAGTGGAGAAAACCAATTCACTGCTATCCGCCATACTGTGTTTAGAAAGCAGTGACATGCACAGCATCCTACTCACATCCTGCTCACAAAGGGTAAATTTTAACTCAAAATGCACACTCCCAGCAGCTTGGTGTTTTCTCCACCAGCATTTTTATATTGCAGTTGAAAACCCACATGTGACATTAACCTTAAGGCTGAGGGAACATGAGGAGCAGGCCCTGCGTCTCTCTGCCTGCATTTTTCCCACAGGTTAAGGGAAGCTGATACGCTTCAATCCACACTGAGCATATATCGGAACAGAGACACAAAACTATGCATTTTCATGCTGATATCCGCTAAGTGTCTGCATGCAGGCCAATGCCGTGGCTGTCAGTGCAGAGGAACAGCCAAGGGGATGGAAGCACATCAACTTTTCCCCACAGGAGGAGAGAAGTTGAGCCATCACCCTGTGTGCCCTCAACCTAAAGCTGGTCATACACTATAAGATCCGCTCGTTTGGTGGGGGTCACAAAAAAGTGGATCTTTTGGAGGGTGGGTGATATTGAGCAAATCTGATTGTTTAGCCTTAGGAAGGACACAGCAACACGCCAAAGCGGCCCTTAATACAACAGGAAAATCAAACCTAGTTCATTAGTGCACTTACCATGTAGCCCTCTCCTCTGCACAGCTAGTACATATTCATATGGAGCCATCAACAACTGTCCCTAATCTGTTTATTTGTAAAATATTATTACTTTTAACATTATCATTAACTTTATCCAGCTACACAGAGGTATGCCTGGGATTCATGCACCTTTACTGTATATTTTTACTCTAGCTACTAATTTTTCATTTATCCCCAGCGACTGCATGTACAGGTGTAGGATCTAGTATGCAGAATGCTCAGGACCTGGGGTTTTCCAGATAAAGGATATTTCGGTAATTTGCATCTCTATTTTTAAGCCTTCTAAAAAATAATTTCTACAATAAATAAACCCAATAGGATTGTTTTGACTCCAATAAGGATTAATTCCATCTTAGTTGGCATCAAGTACAAGGACCTGTTTTATTACTGCAGAGACAAATGAAATATTTTTCAATTTTTTTTTAATTATTTAAGGGAGATGACCTTCCCGTAATTCAGAGCTGTCTGGATAACAGGTTTCTAGGATCCCATAACTCAGTGCTGTCCAACTGGCGGCCCACAACCCCTCTCTGTGTGGCCCCCCACCTGTCTGACTGCTTTGATGGCTTACCTTTGTGTAAGCTTTAAATGGTATTAGTACTGTGATTACCTGGCCCCCTGCATGGTTCTCACCTCAGATTCAGGCTGTAATCCCCCTGTATTGTTTAAAAATGTAATCCCCTGTGTTGTTCACACCTCAGGCTCAGGCTGTAATCACCCACATTGTTCACCTGTTCACACCTCAGACACTGTATGTACTACCTGGCCTACGCTGCCTGTGTGTATGGCACACACAGGCAGCATAGGGTAGGCAGAGTATGGCACATAGGCAGCATAGGGCAGGGAGGGTATGGCACACACAGGCAGCATAGGGCAGGGAAAGTATGGCACACACAGGCAACATAGGGCAGGCAGAGTATGGCACACATGAAACATAGGGCAGGGAGGGTATGGCACACACAGGCAGCATAGTGCAGGGAGGGTTGGGCGCACTACCACCATTGTGATAAAATGGGCATTGTTTGAAGTGGGTGTGGTTTAAAAGGGGGAGAGGTCAAAACTGGATTCTATTAGTGGCCCTCCACCATGTATGCTAGAGAATTTCTGGCCCTCTGCACTGCAGAAGTTGGAGAGCACTGCCATAACTGTACTTGTTATTACACTAATGATGTTATCAGTGCAGGACACAGGTCATTAGGCCCATTCACTGCCCAAGATAATGGAGTGGAATGAAAGTACTACTTCCTGGGCCTTCATAGACCATTCTGCTGACACGTTAGTAAATTAGCCAAATAAAGCACTTTTACTGCTGACCTAGATACTCCTTGTAACAAGAGAAAAAAACTAATGTGTTTGTGTGTGTGATTTCTTAAGCACATGATTTTGTTAAGCTTTTATCTAATGGGTTTCAGCCAATGTAGCCAGTAGTTTTCCAAAGTCAATTTGAATTAGAATCATGCTCTAAGCAGCACAGAGAAACCTCTTGTATTGACTGTCAGCCGTAAAATGTGTTTAAGGTGACTCACATGACTTAGTAGGGAGTATGGAAAGAAAAAGATTACCAAGAACAATTTCAGAGGCATTAAATTGGCTAGTTATTAAGTTAAACCATACAGTATGCATAGGGTCTTCCCTGTAAAATGCTTTGGTCAAAGTATATTCTGCGGTAGATCTAGGCAAGAAGACTAACATTTTTTTATGATAATGCGGCCATCAAGGCCACTAGAGGTTTAGCGAAAAAATAATGGCTGCTCCAATTCATAAACACAAAATATGTAGAATGCTCACTGGGCAGTCTGAGCTATGTTTGTTTCATTCATTTAAATGCAAAGCATAAATACATTTTTTGGCAACAAGCCCTATAAAATTCTTGCAAAAATGGCAGGTTTTGCACTGAAAAATATTATCTGCCTTAACCCATTTGAGTGCAAGTAGCATCTGGTTGGCACAACGGGCAAACACTGTTTGGCACAAACTAACAGACATGGTTCCTGCTCGCTGGCTGCCATTCATCTGAATGTCTGACAACCACAGAGATTCTTTAAAAGGTGGTAGAGAATGGATACAAGCAAAACGGCACCTTCAGATAACTGCTGGAACTAAAAAAAAACAAATAGAAAGAATGTAAAGTAAACATATTTTAACCTTGCAGTATATTTAAAGGGGTCAGTGATTTGCCATAAAATTATTGATCACTCAGCAGGATTCAGATTAGACTGAAACCTTTATTGCTCAGCTGATCTAAATGCAAACCCTTAAAGGAGTCGTTCATCTTAATGTTTAGTATGATGCAGTGAATGATATTTTGAGACAATCTGCAATTGGTCTTTATTCTTTATTTGTTGTGGTTTTTAAACTATTTTGTGTTCAGCAGCTCTCTAGTTTGGTATTTCAGTGGCTATCTGGTTGCTAGGGTACAATTTACCCTAGCAACCAGGCAGTGGCTTGAACAAGAGACTGAAATATATATTCTAAGGGGACTGAATAAAAAGACAAAAAATAAAAAGTAGCAAAAACAATAACATTGTAGCCTTAAAGACCTACAGCTTTTTGGCTGCTGGGGTCAGTGATTGAGCTGGAAAGAGGCAAAATAAGTCAAATAATTCAGAAATGATTAAAAAAAAAAAAAAAAAAAGGACATATATTAAACATATTAAAAGTTCACTCAATGGTGAATAACCCCTTTAAGCAAGTGGAAGTGACAACTGTTTTAGTTGCAGTTTGGGGGGTTTTAGTGAATATAAATATGCAAGTTAAGTTTCAGAATTAGTTTGGTATTTGAAGAAGTGAAGGATTCGTTATTGGAGCAGCACTACTTGAAATAATCCTTTTTCAGATGAAATACTCTGTTTACTTATTTTAAAATTGTCAACAGTGCATGAAAATGTACGTGTCCCATGATATTTAGTCAGTGTAATTAATCATACAATATGGTGCAGTTGTTTGCAATAAAGCTACTAATCCCCTTGCTGCCGTACCTTGTACTGTAAGCATGTAGCATCTGTGCACATAAAAATGCTCCCTTGTTTTTTGTGCTTGAAGCACTTTGCTGAGTGGTTTAAGAAAGTACTGAAGGCAAAAATGTTCTTGTTCCCAGAGATAAACAATCAATGTTATTAAGTTCCCTACAGAGTATGTTAGAGCCCTGCAGGTCAAGGAATTGGAAGGACAGAGGGAAATTTACTACATTACAGCTATGCTGTTTGCCAAGTTCACCTGCTGTCATAGAGCAATGCTGTGTAGGGTCCCAGCCACGCATTCTACTCTTATAGTACATGGGGCAATTTAGAGCTGCATGGGAGGGAAACAAAATTGCTAATCCATTAAGTTCAAATTGAAAACACCCAGTATAGTTTTAAATGATGATTAAAGCTTAAGCAGGAGGCAACAATACTCAATATTGCCCCATATGCTGTTGTATTAAAGCTTAATTTAAAGGAACAGTAATACAAAAAGAATGAAAGTGGATCAAAGTACTTAAAGTGATACTGACTGAAAAAACGACTTTTTAAAATATGAATCTACGTAAAAAGTTACCTATAGGTCATGTTGATAATTTTTTGCGGATAGGGCTGCTTTTGTAAGTAATTGTTACTTAAAGTCCCTAAACTAGACTGTTTTGCCAGCCTGACTGTCCCTTCTCAGCCTGTCAGTTACAGCTTCTAATGCTAATGGCCTCCTGCTGCACAAACATGGCCGCCCCCTCATAGAGGAACATGGGGGATCAGAGAGGGAATGTAAACGCATCAGGCAAATACTTTTATGGCAAAATTATAAATAGCATGCAAAGACAATGTTATGACAAATGTAAAAAAGATTTTATTTCTGGTGTCAGTATCTCTTTAATATATTATGTACTATTGCCCTACACTGGTTGTGTGTTTGCTTCAGAAACATTACTATAGTTTATATAAACAAAGCTGCTGTGTAGCCATGGGGGCAGCCATTCAAATTGAAAAAAGGAGAAAAGGAACAGGTTATCGAGCCCCCATGGCTAAACAGCAGCCATCTATATATACTATAGAAGTACATAATAGTTTTCTGGAAAGAAAATTGTCTTACTTTACATTTTTTGTATAATATAACAGCTAGTGATATAAAGAGTACATTTTACCTTTAGTTCAAATAGCAAAACTATAAATAGCAGTGTTATCCCCACAAAAAAATATTGTGCCATGAGGAAAAAAACAGAGCTGTCAGTCCTACTGGCTTCTGTACAAAGTATTTTATTATTATGTCAAACGAGGTGGGGCGGGAGCAAAGCTGGACGGCCAAGAAAAAATGCTGTGTGATGCGCCAGGCCAAAACAACCTGGGGAGAACACTGAAATTGTATTTACAAATTTATTGTCCAGGAAAATATAATAAAATATTAATTCTATGCTATATATATATATATATATATATATATATATATATATACATACACATAGTACATAATTGGCACTTCTATCTATCTCTTTCTATGCTCTGCCCTGGCGTTTTTGACTTTTGAAACAATATAGCAGCACAAGCATGCAAGGCTGCCTTTTGCTACATTGTATCAAGAGACAGAACCAAGAGTGCAGAAAGGGACAGGAAAACCCTACTTTTAAAGAAGCTTAGAATTATATTTTCTGTCATTTTGGGTTTACATCCTCTTTAATAGCATCGCTATAAGTAGGTCAACAAAGGGATTAACATCAGTAATTATTTTCTTCTTCTTCTGTTTAATCATCATTACTTTTATGGGACAGATCCTTTCACTAGCAGTTCAGCAACAGCTGGAGTTTCACAGTAAAGCAGTCCCACTCTATGTAAGTTCAGTTTTTAACCACTATTAAAAACCCAAGTACCATTTAAGCTGGCCATACACGCACCAATATAATCGTACAAAAAGTAGTTTTGTGCGATTTCCGGTCTGTGTGTGGGCTCCGAATTATCATCCCAATAATTTCGTACCATGGCGATCAGGTGCTTAATTGATCTGACAGGTTAGAAAATTTTGGTCGGATAACGATAAAATCTATGCATGTATTATATATCTAACGATATCCTTGGGGGACCCACAATGCATTTTTTGTATGATTGTTGTCTGGCGATTATTTTATGTTCAAAACATCCTCTGATTAATCTGAATGTTAATTTTAGATTGTTGCATTTAAAATTACACTCGATATTCGGCATTGCTTAGAAAAGCACTCTCATGGAGAGTCCGGGTGTTGTACCCCTAAAAGTGTAGGAAGAGTAGCTTTGAAAAAGGGGGGGCGCTAAGAATAAGAAGAGAGAGATTAGAAGTGGAAGAATAAGATGAAGTAGAAGAACATTATGTGTTTTCAAATCAACATAATTACTACAAAATAAATGCAATCAGGGTCCCCCATCCTTCTCTAGTTTAACTGGAAAGCCTCTTATATTATATTTAAGTTTTTATGTAATAAAAGGAACTAAGTTTGCCCAGGAGCAGTAACCCATAGCAACCAATCAGCAGATAGAATTTACTGGTTACCAGTTTAAAACCTAAATTTAAATGCAATAATATGAAACCAACACTCAGACTGAAATTGTAGGATAAAGCCCTTAAAATACAAATTGGAGGATACTCTAAACATGAAATAGTTGGCAGAAACCAATCGTATGAAAGTGACTTCCTGGAAATGCATTGTAGGACCCCCAAGGATACATCCGCAGATGTTATTGTTATGTAGGGACCCATAGGGTTAAGCTCCCTATGGTGTTATCCCTTATCTATATCTTATCTGTGCTGTAATAGGGCAGAGCCCTCTACACTCAGATTTCAGTTATTAGGCTACCCCCTATAGGTTTAGCCCAGGTTTACCACTCCCCTTGTGCAGACTATATAGTGTCTTGCACAAGGAAGTGTCTTCCTCTTTGGCTGTTGGTGTCTAAAGGCTCCTGTCACTGAGCCTGAGGCATTGGCCCCAGTAAGGAGAACTGCTTAATTGTAAGTCGGGGACAGGGCCCCGTGAATGAGAACTAGCCAGCGCAGACAGTTTTAATTATAGCACCCTCTAGGAGAGGTGATTGTAGTCAGCCTATTTAGCAAGGGCAGTTAATAGCCCCAACCAGGAGTTGTAACAAAGGGTTTAGTCCACCCCGGCTCTGTAGTCGTTCTTTAGGGACCGGTTTTATTAGACGCCAGGTACCAGTGTTAGGAGCTCTCCCCTGGACCACAGTCGGCCGGAACACTCCCTTCTGAAAGGTCTATATCTCAGGTGTCAACTAATCCTCTGTGCATCCTCCAAGTGGGTTATTCTGTGCCTAAGTGTCACCTTTGTATCTTCCACGGTGATCACATGTTCTATACTGCTGTGTCTGTGAGTATAACCCTGCTGCACTATTAAGCTGTGCCTTTGTCCAATAAATTGTACTATAGTTCATGAGCAAGAACCTTTCTGGCGTCCATTATTCCATCTGCACCACACAAGCTCTACCTAGTTGTAGTTCAACTACACCCTCAGCTCCATTAATACCTCCCATATAGCGGAGGCCCACTCCTGTGTATTAAGGTCGCATGTAACACATGCTCTATACCTATCACTAGCCTGGGTTTTGCCATATCATAGCCAGACAAGTGTTACAGTTATATGACCAACATTTTCTTACCTGGTCGATCAGCTAAACACCTGATCGCCCACACGCGGTCTGAAACTAGGTTTCATCATATTTTAGCGGTACGTGTATGGCCAGCTTTAGGATACAACCAGATACTTCAAGTGCACAACATCTGCCCCCAAACTGTAATAGGAACCTGGGAGGAGGAATTGTAGAAGTGGAACTCCTGACACTTTGCCAAAATGATAAAAAAAAACACCTCTTGTTTGCACGTTAGGAATTATATGTATACTTTGCATTCCCTGTGCATCCGAGTGCTCTAATAAATGAATTAAATGATCTGATCCTACATTTTACTCTTCTGTGCATCAGATCAGGTGAAAACCAAACGCATCAAGTGGATTTATCACAGTGGGCAGCTCATGTTACAGTTACTGGAGACCTGCCATGTATTATATTTCCAACCTGGCTGAAGTCTGATGCTGCCAGTCTGCATTACAGTTATACTAGCCTTTCTGTATATTACATTGTTTCCAGTTCATGGGAAGGGGGGGGGGTATAAGACCTTTAAACATTTTTGCAGTTGAAGAAATATAAAGGGCCTACAATAGGCAGGATAGAGAACTACTCTTATAATTATCCATATTTTTGATCCATTGATTAGTTCTAATTTCCCAAGCAAGAAATCTTGGTTTTATTCACTGCCGTCACCCCTTGGCCTCCAACATGCAAGAATCATTAGCTACAAACACCCAGACAGTAGCTCCTTTCCAAATTCAAATATCAATGCTGCTGAACTTCCTTAGCTATAATCATGTGATATTTTCAGACAGTTTAAATGGAAGGAGCTTACCATAACCCTTTAAGTATCAGAAGAATTTCACATTTCATTTACTTGAAATGTCAGATGTTTTTGAACAATTTTGTGCTCTCTCATTTTAGGGGCATTTCCTAGGAGGGAGTTTAGTTTAGGTAGGAAAACTATAGATCCGCAAGATTTATTAATATCCTGAAAATGATATCCTTATAAACAGTGCTTAGTGATGTAATTTATGTCATATGTCACCTCAGAGTTCCATGCCCTGTATAAAAGCACTCAACCTTCAGCCTATAAGGTAATGGAACTTATAATATGTCTATATTTCATAATGGGGGAAATGAATCACTATATATTATATTGTGTGATTTTATTACTTGCATCTCACTTACAGGAGAAAAAACAGAAACCAGAACTAGTAACTATTGCAACATTACCCTAATTGTGTGCAGACACATAGCTACAGCTTTTGTGTTGATGCAGAGAAAAAATAGCATGGCTTAATGGTGTGGCATCAGCTCTTTCATTTCCTATTTTAACTCTAGGGTGACAAGGATAGCAGTATGGATGCTTCTTACACTGTGTACATATTCAACTATAGTACACCACCATTTCTTCAATTACATAAACAGCAAGTTCTGACAGAGTAGAAAGCAACTAATAATCTTAAGTGGCCATCACCCTATATATCTTTGCAAAGTACATTTAATAATTTAGTCCAATGCTAATGGCACATGGGGCGTCTTGATCGCCACTAACATATGGCAGAAAAGATTGGCTGAAAAATTCTATAGCAAAATGTGTGAAGACCTCCCTGCATTAAGGGATATGTAGATTTGGATCCTGATTCAACAGAATCCTACATTATTTTTTTTATTTTTTTTTGCAGGATTCCGATTTTGAATGCTTAGCTGAACTGAATCATGTGACTTTATGTGCCATATTGTGGCACTCGCATGTGCATAATAAGCTAGTGCCACAACTCACTTATTATGCACATGCATGTAAGAGGTCAAATCCAAAAATTGCTGATTCAGTGCATCCATAGTCCTACACGCAGCAGTCATGTGTGCATAGCCAGAAGCTGCAGCACTTTAAGAGATATTAAACCAGTACTGACATGTTCCCAGGCCCAGATTTGTGGTGAGGCCACAAAGGTCTGGGCCTAGGGTGGCACAAAATTTGCCGCAGCGAAATTTTGCTTCCATACGGAGCAATGGGGACCTCTCCCCACTCCTCTGTATGGGAGTTTAAACCTTTGCGCATGTGCACTCGTGGGCGGGGTTGTGCGCTCGGGGGCGCAGAATGGGGGTGGCCTAGGGGTGCCTGGATTAGAAATCTGGCACTGCATGTTTCTATAAAAATCCATAGAAATGTATAGAATCAGTATTGCTAAAGAATTGTATCCCCAAACTATTTTTGGCCAAAAATCCCCCAATATCCACCCCCAGCCCAGCAATAGAGGAGCCTTTATCTATATCAACACTCTGACATAGCTAAAGGCTCCTCTGCAATCACCTCAGTCACTCTGGGCTGGATGTGGTATGATCCTTTCATAGGCTGGAGTTCTATTTTTATTTGTAATCAGCCTGTAGAAGAATCATGCCGCCCCAGCCCATAGTTACAGTGAGAAATCAGCGCAGCTTCTTCTACTATCCATCCCCTTACCTGCCAAGCAGGTACTGCTGGCCTGCCTGTGGCTTCTCCAAAGCTATCCTCAGCTGTGAAAAGACTTCACACAGTGGTTGATGAGCTTTGCGGTCTCTTTACACAATGCCAATCCTAAGTATAGCACTCAGGATTCTCATTGGATAACTTGTTTGCATATGAAATCACAAGGGAAAATGTCACTATTATGAAAAAAATCGAGTAAACTGTAATAGTTGTTTAATAACTATTTTCGACAAAGGTTTTAATATATTTTTTTTTTCTAGCACAAATAAAGGATTTATTAATTTACAACCTCAACATCATCATTTATTTATATAGTGCAGGCAAATTATGCAGCGCCTTACAATAATTTAACAAAGGGATCTTACAATAATTTAATAAGCAAGGGTTTACAGAGGAAGAATATGATCAGAGTGCCCAACTCACATGAGCTTGCGATCTAAAAAGTTAAGTGTACAAATAAAGCAAAAGGAATATAGAAACAGATCTGTGCCCCTAAGGGCAATGACACATGGAGCTACTTGTAGCCAGCTACTTGTGGCTACAAAATAGACAATACTGATAACTGTCTATGTGTATTTTAACACAGATAATTCTCAGTATTATCTACGGCATTTTGTAGCTGCAATTATCTGGCTAAGAGTAGCACTGTGTGACACAGGCCAAAATGTGAGTGTTAGTAATCTGACTTTGATTCTAGAGAGACTGGGAGCCAATGAAGAAATATGCATAGGGGAACAACTTAAGTGAAATAGTAATATTGATGACGGAGTCTAGCAGCTGTGTTTAGAACAGATTTGAGTTGCAAAAGGCGATGTGTTGGAATGCCTGCAAGGAGTAAGTTATAGTAATGGGATAAAGTTAAGCTGTGTCTAAACTAAGGTATAGGTGTATTGGTGCAATGTTGTGCAGGTGAATATGACAAGATCTGGCAAGTGTATGCATGTGCGGTGTAAAAGACAGATGGCAGTCTAAGATCCTTCCTAAGCAGCGTGCATGTGTGCTTAAATGAAAGGTGATGTTACTGACTGTGAGTAAAAACCTGAGGGACATGAAAAGATGTTGGAGGAAATATAATGAATTCTGTTTTAGAAATATCCAGTTTCAGGTGGCGCTGTGACTGTGACATAACACTTTTTCTCACTACAAATATCACAACCATTCTGTAGGTCAGTGGTGCACTGTAAATTGCTGCCTCAAGCTGGAATCAGCCAGTTACAGCAGGTGAAATCAGTCACTGACACACAGCTGCCTCAGCTGCAAAAACAAAAAGAGTTAGGTTGAGCAACCAAATTGGTTAAGACAAAGTATTAAAAGTGCTGAAAAATCATCATTT
This sequence comes from Xenopus tropicalis, assembly GCF_000004195.4. Taxonomy (NCBI): domain Eukaryota; kingdom Metazoa; phylum Chordata; class Amphibia; order Anura; family Pipidae; genus Xenopus; species Xenopus tropicalis. The sequence continues at coordinate 38,954,771 of NC_030681.2, read as the reverse complement.
AAAGGGAGTTGTGCAATTCTTAGCAAATTTTCAAGTTTTTTTCATATGTTTCTTCTTCTTCTTCTACTGCTTTCCAACTGTCAGATTGGGTCACCGACCTCTGTAGTCAAATAACTACTGCTTCTGTAGGGTTACAATTTTCTTGCTATTTTTATTCCTTATCTTTTTAGTTTAACCCTCTCCTATTCATCTTTAAGTCTGAACCCACTGCCTGGTTGCTAGGATAAACTGGACCATAGCAACCAGCCAGCTGCTGAAATTCCACACTGAATAGCTGCTTAACAAAACACTAAATAATTCACAAACCACAACAAATGCAAAATGAAAACTAATTACAAATACTCTTATGAATATCTACATCATACTAAAATATAATCAAAAGGTGAACCACCCCTATAACATCCACTACAGTTGAGTGTATTTTGTTTTAGAAATGGTAACAGTTCCCCAAGATAAATTTGCTTGTAATACAACCTCATAACAAACAGCTTTATATATATAAAAGAAAAAGTAAAGGTAAACAAAGATAAACTGAAAGTAAAGCACAAATAATATATATAAAAATGATAACAGAGACCATAAGGTTATTTAGCCCAAGGTCTAGAGCACTTCATGTACTCATGACCCTCAGTCAGATGAATAACTAAGCTTATACATGTCTACCTCTCACTTTTGATACTTTGTTTTAAGGAAGTTGGATCTAACTCAGCCATTGTTTTGTGTTCTTTTTTTCAGCTTGATAAAACAGATGTTGCTCTGAATAATGAGAGTCTTCAAATGAGTATTGTTTATAAAATTTTTCTGTAATGAGAAAAATTCCAATAAAATGTATTACAAAAATGAAAACAGAAGTATTAATTCTCCAATAGGCGTAACAAAAGGTGCTCAGAGAGCATCCTGTACCCTAGAAGGCAGCAATTAGGAGCCACTTTGACCAATACTATAGCACCAGCCACTTTCCATGCAAATAATCTGATTTAGTCTCGCTATGATAAGATGCCCAAGTTGCACAAACTAGTGCTGTTTGGCAAATTTTCCAGCAATGCAAATTGAGACTGATTCACTCTTCACTAATCAGATTAGATGCCATGTACCAAGGTATCAACATGCAGTGATACAAAAGGATCAAAGACAGAAAGGTGCTTCCCATGTCAGTATCTGTTGGTCAGTGACCTCCCACAAAAGCCAGTGAGAAAATGAATGTGGTGGCAAAGGCCCATGTCCAACTGTCACAATTCAGTGTTACCACCCAGTATTATTTAATGGAAAGTGCCCTGGCTTATGCACATGGAGTGAGTCAGAACATGGTGCATATGTAGAGTGGATGTTCCCCTGTCACCACTCCATGTGCCTCAGCCAGGGTGCTTTCCATTAAAGGAGAAGGAAAGGCTAATTCACTTGGGGGTGCCAAATCGCTTAACTTTTACCCCGGGCTGGTGCCCGTTAGGCGAAAACCGCACCAGCCTGGGGTAGCTGCAGCAAGCGTTTCCTCTTCCTTCTTTGAGTACTTGTGCATGCGCAATACAGTGAAAAGCTGAACTATAACAAAAAAGTCGGCTTCTCACTCTACCTTCCAATTTGTGCCTGTATGTTACCCAACCACTTAGGAGTTCATTCACTAAAGTGCGTTAACTCGTAACGCATGTTTTTTTGCGTTAAAATAGACGTGCTAATTAAGTACTGATTCATCAACGAATTTTCGCATGTGTTAAGTCGCATATCACACGTGTTAAATAGTGCGCTACTGCAATGTGATAATCAGCGAATAGAAATAGTATTAACGCATGATTCACAAACACATATGAAGCGATAAACGCACTAAATATCGCATTAGTCTGTGCGAATATTAACACCTACTTGAGGCAGGTGGTACTTATAGAAAATTGCAGTTCGTGAGCTTTTGGCAACACGATATGGACTTTGCAGTAGGATTTTTTCAAGTATGTGTTGGCCCTCTTCGCGAGTTAAATAACGCAAACAGCATCGTGTCTAAATTTTGACACGTGTCCTTTTAGTGAATCGTGCGTTAAGTCGCAAAAAATAAAAAGCGATCAAATTTTTAACGCATGCTATAAATAGCGCTCATTTTAACGCACTTTAGTGAATCAACCCCTTAGATTGTAAGTTCTACGGGGCAGGGACCTCCTTCCTACTGTGTCTCATACCACATGGCACTTACTCCCTGTTTATTTATACTTATTTATTGTATTTATTATAACACTTGTCTTCCCTGTGTGTAATTCTGTATATTGTAAGATTGTACAGCGCTGAGTACCCTTGTGGCGCTTTAGAAATAAAGTTATACATACATAGATACATACATACGCATGCGCCGGCCCAGGGATTTTGACACAGATGGAAGAAGGAAGCGCTCGCTGCAGCTACCCCAGGCTGGTGCGGTTTTCTTCTAACGGGCACCAGCCAGGGATAAAAGATAAGTGATTAAAGTCACTTGGGGGTGCCTAACATTTTAAGTCATGTTTATGACAGGGGTAATTTGATGAAAGCTGCTGGTTGACAGGTGCCTTAACCTAAGCTCTAGAGCCCTGGACCATTATTATTTCAGCTCCAGCACTGCTCTGGCACTAAAGCATATGGGTTCTCCCCAATTTTGACTGATGGCTCATGAAGGGCAAAGATTGAATTGTGCCTATGAAGAAAAACAGTGCATGCAGTATAAAATACACAACGTTCTACTCAAGCGTAGACTGATACTATGTATCTCTTAGGGACCTATTTATAAAGCTGTGTCAGTAACTGGTGCACAATTACAATTGACCTTGCAGCATCTTCCACACTATTACAAAGAACGCCATAGTACAGCCATTAGTACAAACTGATGCTTGATGCCAATGTTATAAATAGGAAAAAACATAAAAATCTAGGAAGGCCGGTATTTTTTGCAGAAAAGGTGGTAAACCTCTTCAGAACCCATGTCTTACTTCTGCCTCTGATGACATCATATGTCATAGAGAGTTGGGCTTTCTGGTAGCTTCGTCAATATAGAGGGTTGGGGTGGAAAGGGGATGCTGTGAAAAGGAAGAGGCCTGCAAAATACCCCATACCTAGGATGCTGACCTGAATCCGCAGTTCCCACAAGTTTCAGAACTAACCATGCACCACTAATTTCTATGGTCCCATGGTCTGTCCACATGTTTGTAAGCCTTTTTTATTTACAATATTATTTTTTTAATTGTTAACAGATAACTGATGTAGAAGGAAACTGGGTTCTGGGCTTCGCATCTTTAAAAGTCCTTGCAATACCTCTTAGTGCAGATAAGACTGAGGGTGGTACTGCCTACATTCCCAATGGATCTTATCAGCACAGCACATAAATATATGCCACTGCCCTTTACAAGCTAAGGACACAAATGACAGCTGACTAGCCATATAATACAAAATACATACACACCAGATAGCCTAACCTTCAACCCAACAATTGCTCTTAAAAAAACAAAAACACCATAAAATGACAATAAAAATGATTTATATTTAATGGTTGTTTGCTCAGCACCAGCAGATTACATATCTCATGGCAACAGCACTACTATTTGTATACAGGAAAAGTTTTCACTCTATAGGAGTCTAAATAGCTATGAATACCAGCTAACCCCTGTCTATCTTCATTAAGATAAAACATTAATGGCAGTCCAGTTGGCCATAAAGCAACTGTACAGTGAGTAAACTAGATTTGTTTTTAAATCTTGTAAATCTTGTAATTTAAATCTTAAAAAATATATTAAACACGCAATTTATATATTAAATGTTTATACAATTGCTTTTCATTGTTTTGGTGTTACTGACCCTTTAAATTGCAACTCCCCAACAGTCTGGCAGGAGTCTGAAGCTCCAAGAGGCTGACATGCCCAATATACCGATAGAAACAGCTGAATATAGCGGTTGGGTGCACCTTAGAGGCAATATTGACGTGTAGCTGTTGTATTGGGGTCGCCTTGCATCATCACTGAACTGTGCTCCATCTATAACTGAGCTAAGCTCAGTGCACACAGTGATGTTCCTTTAAGTACTACATACAGAATATTCCATTTGCATGCTTTTCATATGGTGCCATTCTACAACAGCCAGAACTATCAAGAGAGCAAAATGTGCAGTTATTTGAGCTGAGAAATGGATGGCACAGAGCCTTTACCCAAAGGAACAGTCTAACACTAAATTAAACAAAGCAAACTCAGGGATACACAGCCAAACATAATATCCTCTGACTGTCAGCAGGTGCATATAAACAGCATTTAGAACACAAGGGGGCTGCTCAGCAGGACTATACTGTTACACAAGGGATTTCCAGCCAGGGGTCCAGCAGCTCCAATTGAACTACAATCTCAAGCATCCTGGAAGCAGTATTTCAGGGCCTCATACTGAAATCTCTGCATGAGCCCCTACACTTACAGGCAATGGCAGACAGGGAGAATTGTTGCCCCTGGTAAATGCCCGGACAATGTTTTGAATCGTAAGTTAAACACATTTCTGGCAGTGACCAGGCTTCATTGCAGGGAAATGAGAAAGAAGGCAATGCATAGGAGTTGCACACAGGCAGCAGCACCAGCAGCTCACAACCTTCAGTAGGAATATACAGTGAAATACATCTGGGGAATACTGCTAGGCTGGCAAAGCCAATCACTAGGAAATGAGTGGCAAGCTAGGCAGGAGAGGGAAAGGTGATGGCTTGGAGGGCATAGATGCCATGTATTGTTTTAGGATCCAACAAACGCACACAAACCCCTCTGCTCTTGCCAATATAGATGCCTATAAATCGCCATGTAGCACATCCCTGAATGCATGCCAGCCCTTGCCCATTCAGTACCTGCCGAACCTCTTCATGCCCTTGCTGTCGCAGTCGGAATCGTGTGGATAATGCCCCTTTGTCCCAGGGATTCTCAGTTTCTGCTTTATACTGCACTCCCTGTCCAGTGGGGCCCTGCCGAAGCTCTCATGTTCCGGGGGCACCGGCTCGGCTCTCTTTCTCATCCCTGGGCAGGTAAAGGGGGCACGGCTGACAGGCTGCGGCAGCTCCAGGAACCAAACTGCTGCTGCTGTTCCCCCGCTCCCCCTCCCCTTACAGCTGATCGCCAGGGCCCGCCCCCTACACTGTGACCTCCTGCCGCCAGCGACCAATAGCATGAGAGAGGCAGGGAGGAAATGTGCATGGGAACTGGAGCAGGGGCTGCTACTGATGCTTCGCTTCCACCACACAGACGAGCCAGCCGTTCAGGACCGGTATCCCCAGGCACTGATTGTTGCACTAAACACAGGGAAAATAGGAGCAGCCAGTATAGCCAGGGATGCTGGGAGTTGTAGTTCAGCATTAACTAGAAACCTTTGCGTGATATCCTTATTTTACTGGGTAACACATTGGCCAATCTACAAGGGAAATAACATTATGGCATACGTTAATTATTCATCAGTGAATTGTTCAGTGCCCATATAAAGACATGTGGCCAAAGAGCTTACTACTGCATGTTCCCTCAGTCCCTCTGACTGGATAAGTTTGATTTGGTCCAGTTTGTAGGTTACCAAATTGAGCTGAGATTCACACATCTGGCAACCTCCCCAAACAAGATCTAGTGTGTATGGCTAGTTTAAGAATATCAAAACCACAGGCAGTAAAATCCTTAAACCTAACCTATGTGCCTTAAGGTGGCCATACACAGGCAGATTTCACCTGCCAATATTGGTCCTTTAGACTGATCCTTTAGTGTATCTGCCGGTGTATGGGCACCACAAACGGTCCTCACCGACATCTGGCCTGAAATCAGCCAGATCTCCATCGGGCAGGCTTAATCTTTCATTCGGACTGGGGACCACATTCAAGAACAAAGGTTCCTATGCCCACCGTTTTGATTCAATCAGTTGGCCAAACAATCGAATTAGCCGGATTTCACCAACCCATAGGTGGGCATATCAGGAGAAGATCCGCTTGCTTGGCAACCTTGCCAAACAAATGGATCTTACAGTGTATGGCCACCTTTAGTCCTATGAATTATTTCATATATACAGAGCTGTCAACCTAAACTGCTGAGGTGCCAGGGGATGCTGGGTGCAAAACTTTGTTGGGTTTGGCTTTTGTGACATCATCACACATGCACAGTGGGAAATGGGGGATCACCTTTAAGTAAGCTTTTAATATGTTACAGAATGGCCAATTCTAAAACTTTTCAATTGGTTTTCATTTTTTATCATTTTTGAATTATTTGCTTTCCTTTTCTTACTCTTTCCAGCTTTTAAAAGGGGGTCGCTGACCCCAACAGTCATAAAAACTATTTTTTTTTTTAAGCTATCATTACTTTTTATTACCATTTAGACCCACTCCTATTCAAATTCTAGTGGTTACTAGGGTAATTTGTATCATAGCAATCATATAGCTGCTAAAATTCCAAAACTTTTAAAATAGCACTGTCTACAATATACATAAAATTAAATTAAATATGAACAATTCCTTTAAATGCTAGGAGGCAGGTGAGAAATGAACCCCCACTCCAGTAGTGGGAAACAAAGGCTAAGTCACCCGCAGTGGGAGGAAGCTCTTGCTGTGGCCAGCCTTGTTGTGACACTAAGCACCTCCCGGGGCAGGTATCTTTAGGTGCTCGCAGGGCATTTAAACAATAAAAAAAACAAAACTATTGTTTACCCCAACCAGAGTGCAGGCTCTATTAGCCCACACTTCCAGTGTGGGAAACAATTTTTCACTATAGGTGTAACTTAAAGGTGAACCTTCCCCTTTAGGGTATATGTAAATAAAAAAAAAAGTTTGCCCACATCTAGCAACACATAGCAACCATAGCAACTTTTCTGCAATGCAAAACCCAGAGAACGGCAGACTGCCTATACCTCTGATTCAGGGATCCCATTATACCCATGAGCCACATTCAAATGGAAAAAGTTTTGGAGAGCAACACAAGCATGAAACAAAATCCTGGAGGTGCCAATAAGAGCTATAACTGGCTATTTGATAGCCCCTATGTTGACTGAAAACCTACAGAAGGCTCTGTCTGGCAATTGCACTGGGTTTTTATGCAATCAAAGCTTGCCTCCCAATTATAAATTCAAAAATAAGCACCTGCTTTGTGGCCACTGGGAGCAACATCCAAAGGGTCGGGGAGCAACATGTTGCTCACGAGTCTAATTACTACAGAAAATTGATAACACACATATTAACCACAGAAGAGTCGGTATAATTACTACAGGTATCTGACCCCTTATCCGGAAACCCATTATCCAGAAAGTTCCGAATTACGGAAAGGCCATCTTCCATAGACTCTATTTTAATCAAATAATTCAAATTTTTAAAAATGATTTCCCTTTTCTCTGTAATAATAAAGCAGTGCCTTGTACTTTATCCCAACTAAGATATAATTACTCCTTATTGGAGGCAAAACAATTCTATTGGATTTAATTACTGTTTAAATAATGTTTTAAGCAGACTTTAGGTAGGAGATCCAAATTACGGAAAGACCCCTTATTTAGAAACCACCAGGACCCATGCATTCTGGATAATGGGTCCCATACCTGTACAGAAAATGGATAATCAGCATATTAACACCATGGGGCACATTTACAAAAGCACGAATGCTCGAGCGTTCATGCGAACGATGCGAGCGTATTTTTGCCGATTTTTTCGGGCGTCTGCACGACTTTTTCGTACGGCGCACGACTTTTTCGGACATTTGCACGAAATAATCTGAAAGGTTTTACCGCTGTTTACAATTGTTTGGTACGAAAATTTTGTGACTTTCGGATCGCCAATACGATATTATCGTGACTAATACGATTTTTTCGTAAGCATTTTCGTGATATTTGCGATCTTCCGAAATTTTCGTTTCCAATGCGATTTTTTCCCATTCGTGATTCGGATTCGTGGATTAGTAAATGTGCCCCCATATGTAGTAGTATAATGACTGCAGAAATGGCAAATGGGCGTTCCATTAACTCCAAACAATAAAGTAAGATGAATGCAGAAATGGATGGATTGAAAACTTCTTCTTTCCTGCTGCTCACACGCTGCTCGTCTTTCTCTCCCTCCCTCATCATTGCTCAAGTAAAGAAAATCCAAGATGGCCGTGCACACCCAGCGTGCAAAAATAAATTCCTCCCTGGCCACCAAAATGAATACTTCATGCCAATGTTATTAATAGGGATGAAAGAAAAAAAATATAGGAAGGCCGGAATTTATTTTACAGAATTGTTGCCAACCCTGCCCCTTACACATGTTTGCATCTGCATTTGCCTTGTGCTGCTACAAAATGCATTTTGCAGGGCTGCACTTATTGCATGTAAAACAAGTTGCAATCAGGGCAGCATCTCTAGCTGGATTTTCTAGACGTGTCCCTGAATTTCCAAGTGACCAGATCACCACGGGAGTCCACAGAAATTTTTTTTTAAGGGAGAGGCAAAGTCAGCAAGCAAAAACAACCTGTATTTCTAAGACTGAGCCTGTATACAAATAAGTAGGTGTCAAGTTTGCAGGAAACCAATTAATTGGCAAAACCCATAAAGCTGCTCACAACTTACATAAATGTATAACTGGGGGGTTTGTTTAAGCAGAGAGGGCAAACCATGAAAATCCGGCATGCGCTGTGAAAATTTTTCACCGCATGAACTTTGTAAATACACCCCTAAATACCACGGCCATTTTACCACAACATACCAGAGTATATACAGTATAGGTACAGGTACAACATTTTCCAATCAGGCTGCATTAGCCACAAGCAATGTTAAATATACCTTTAGGCAAAATTAGTCGTGACAAACTCATTCTTGCATTAAAATTCCCACAGCAACATGTCACACAAACTGCCTTCTCAGGTAGCCAGGGAATAAACTAGATCTGCTGCATGAACAATTAGATGCTCTATGCCAGCACCCCCCACTGAGCCCATTTCATTTTTCACTCTTGTTTGTTATATTATTGTCATATTAATTAATGTAAAGTGCTGCAGAACTTGCTGGCACTATTTACATAAATAAATGATGATGATGGTAATGATGAAATAAATGATATGCATTCGTGGGCACTGTCCTTACTGCCTGCACTATGGCACACATTAAAGACATGTCTGGCCTGCACCCCATAATGCCACACTGTGCACCATCATGCCAGACTATTTATACAGAGCTTTGTGATATCATGACTGGCACCCTAAACCCAGAACCAATGTCAAGATCCCGGTCTCAGCTCGCTCTTCTGCCTATAGCAACCGCCTTTGGCTTCGGGAGGAGCCCTCAGCTACTCAGATGCCACTAGGTCTTAATGCAAGAGGAACGGGACGAGGGTTCTGGGCAAGCAAAGGGGCCGAGTCGTAAGAAAGGGGAAGGCAGGCAGAAACACCAATGCAATGGGTACTAGCAGGAGTTTGGTGAGGTTGAATATGAGCAAGGTTGAATTGCAGGCAATGGTCAGTCCAGCCAGAGTTCAATCAAGGTCAAATAACATGCAGAGCTCGGTAGCAGAAGGCAATAACAAAACACACTCGGGAACTATGACTATAGACCTACAACGGGCACTGAATCACTGGGCAAAGGGGTTTTAACATTTGAATTTTCGTATAAAAGATGACATCACGCAGCGTGTAATCTTTTGGTGCCGATCCATTACTTATTGGCACGCCTACGCGCTGAGGAGATGGCACGTGCACGTGGCCGGTGCACACAGGATGATTGTGGGTGTCCCAGTGATGGCAGCAACAGCTGTCCCCACTGCTGCCCCATTAGACCACCAGGTTATCTCACAGGTGTACAATGCAGCCACTGCCCGGGGCAGAAGTGCTGCCTTAAAGAGCATGAAAAGAATGTGATTTTGCCCCCCTAATTACTCTTGCCTGTCTACCCAAAGGAATCATAAATTACCCTTTTGATTTCAGACATCCCTCTGCGGGGAAACATTTTCCAGGTCTATCAAGCCAATTATCACATAACATGGTCATGCCCTGCTATAGTTCCAGGGATATCCAAAGGAAAGCAAACATGAAGCCAACCAGGAGTTTGTCCTTCTAAAATTACCTGAAGTAACTCAATGCCCACATGCCATATCACCAACTGGCAGTGTGAATGTATATATTTCACAGGCAAAGTTACACCTTGGAAACACAGTTCATACCGACATGGAGCTACCAGTTAGTGGGTGATGAAACACCAAACCATGCTTACTTAAACTCTCATTCATTTTTTAGATAAAAGAAAAGAACATCTGACAATGTAAATTGTATATTTCTGTTATGTGTACATACAACAATATTTTTTTTACTATTTCATTTCTATAATGGGCACAGCAGTACTGGGCCTATTATCTCCAGAGATACTTATGGCCAATCAGGAGCCAGTTACAATACCTATACTGCTATACCTGTATGGGTTTAGATTTGTGCTTGCATGGCAAAGACATTCAGGATTATTTACTGTGCCACTTCCTCTTCTGGAATAGTGTGCCCCAGCCAAGAAACAGGACAAACAGAGAGTGTCATTGATGTTTAAACCCAAAACAATTCAGTAAGACAAGCCATCTAAATAAACTGCCATACCTACTACCTACATGTAAAAATGTCAATATGAAGGGGATACTCTCTTTGCATGGAACTACGGCTTATTTTACTGTATTGCAGAAGGTGTAGAGTATAAATATGACTCCAAGAACAAAGTAGCAGTATAATAAGCAATACAAGGACAGTGAATGCAATAGAGTACAGGATGGACTGCCCTGATATAAAGCGTTACAAACATCATGCTAGAGAATTACAGGCTGGATTGTAAATTCTAGTGCCTTGGAGAGCAAAGCTCTGTTTGTGCTATGTCACCTATTATGGCAGAAATGTGAATTTTGTTTGGAATGTGAATGAATACATACTGTAGGTCATTTCAGCCACTCAGTGAGTTTGCTGTTTTTTTAAATATGTAGTCATTGAGATAACACGTTAGTTCATACACACTAGAGGAATGCAGAAAATCAGGTGGAACAAGAATTTGTTGTCCAGGACTGCACGTTTCTCACCAGAAAATAGAAGTAGAATTATATAAACATATATAAATAATCATTTATAAATTAGTAATCAACACTATTAACCAGCAAAAATAGATCAGCAACCAACTGTTTAAAAAAAAAAAAAAATTAGGAAAATAAATAATGAATTTACATTTAAATCCAATACAAGCTAAAATTAACAAAATTTTGAAACAAATACTCTTACACAGTTTAATATACCTCCACTTAAATTGTAGAAGGTAATGAGGCAAGGTTTTTTGTTATTTTTGCACAAAGGTAGATGAAAAGAACAAGTTCAGGAGCTGCTGAATGTGCTGTAGGCAAGGTGCTTGTCTCTGAGGGGTGGAAGAGTTAGCAGAGACACCGTCGATAAGGTGATGTAAACAAGCACAACATAGAGAAAAGCTACAGTGCCTAGGGAACACCCAGAGACACAGTACGCAAGCTGTTCCCAATGCTCAGCTATTTGGAAATATGTTTTGTAAGATATAGCTGGAAGAACACTAATCAGTTTGAACTCAATTCTATGGATGAATCTGACATTTTTTAAATTTTAACTGTATATATTTCAAAAGTTTAGTAAATGTGCCATAAAAGTTAATCACAAACAATAAAATCAACCTGAACAAAATAAAACATAACACAGACTGCTGTTCATTATCATATGAATTAATCGATCCATATATACGGTAGGGTAGAAAAGAGTAGCCAGTTCTATGTTAAACTTTCATGTACACTTATGAGTCCAAAGTGAGTTATACTCCACTTGACAAAAGGCCTTTGGTAGCCTCAAACATTGTCTACTTAGCATCATAATAAATATGGGAGCACTCCGCAACTAGTAACCCATGTGTCAGGTAGTGATTCTATTTTTTTTTTTTTAGCAATCAACGTTTTTGGACTTAGGAGTAACCTTCATTTTGCCATGGACAGACTTCGGCTGGCACGTTCCTTTTCATTACCGCATTATGTCATCCACAGATTCCAGATATTGTTATATAATTTATATTTTCCACATGTTAAGCTTCAAAGTCTCTCTAGGATTAGAAGATTTTTCAAAGAAATTTCCCATTTCAAGGATAGCTGGTTTCCATGTCCTTGCAATGACTTGTTTAGCAACAGAAAAGATGTGGGTAATGTGTTTCCATACATATTTATGTCCTCCAGAAATTGTTTTTATTTAGGAGAGCCTCTGCTGAGTTTTTTCTCAGTGATAAGCTTGATGTTGACATAGCAATAAAAACACTGTTGGTAGGACAGGATTCTCACATTATCACTATAATGATTTATTTTTATATAACTAAATGTCAACTAAATGTTTGCAAAGGCATCATTGTGTTACAGCTAATAAGTAAGTATACTGCTACCAGTTTATTTGTTCAGTGGCATAACTTTTTTGAGGGGGGGGGGGCTGTCGTGGGTAATTATGCCACTGTCCAGGTTGGAAAAAAAAAATGAGCTACTGGCCTATGAAGGGAGGACAATTGCATAAGTAAAGATCTACTTTGTCCAGTCAGGGGTCCTTTCATTTGCTGACATAGAGATTGGTATTAGGAAGCGAACTAATGAAATACTTGTTAAAGAACTATTTGATTCTTTGTGTAAAAGGGATTTGCCTGGCTAAACTGAATCCAAATCCATAATATTAAGACCGCTAGACAACTAAAGGTGACAACTGTTTTACTGATTTTTATTTTATTATATGTAAACTAATCAAGCTTAGAATGATGTTGAGAAGATGTTACACACATGACTTGTTTTTACAAAAAAGAAAAAATAAAAGCTTGAAAACTTTAAAGGGACAATTAACTTGAGTCAGTTCTGACTCTCTGATTTATTCATCTGGAAAGTGTTTGTGATATTTTGTGGAAAGAGCCTTATGGACAGCAGAAAGAGACAACTGAAGACATGCTCACAGCAAGGATAATCGGCTGCATCAATATGAAGGAAAACTGGTTAGCCAGTCGATCTGAAGAGGTTTTTTTTTTTGTTTTTGTTTTTTTTTTTTTAAACACATCTGAAGCTCAATACCCCATCTGGTTATATTCAGTGTTTACACCGAGTGGGCTCTTGTATAACCATTGGTTGTGATGCTACTACCACAGATGGTGATCCCAGCACGTGAGTTAAGGTGACAACACATCAGGTCAGTGTTTCTTGTCCTGCTACAGTGACACCTACTGTCATATATTTTCCTAAAGAAACCATTCAGTATATATGTTTCTGTTCATTAACTGTTAGCAGCCACTTTGTGTGTGTGCAGTATTGTCACTAACACTACTAGGACCAACAGCAAAATATTTTAGGGCTCCCAAGAATTTGGCTGAAGGTGTTATTCACCTTTACATTAACTTTTAGTATGTTATAGAATACCCTACTCTTGGCAACTTTTTACCTGGTTTTCTTTTGTTCGTTTTTTTGGTCTGTGAGGCTACAGTTTTATTATTGTTAAATTACTTATTGTTACTTTCAATTCTTTCTATTCAGGACCTCTCAAATGCAAACCACTTTGTGGTTGCTAGGGTAAACTGCACCCTAGCAACCAGCTGCTGAAATTCAGCTGGAGAGTTGCTAACAAAAACCTAAAAATGAAATCCATATTCATATAAGACTATGTAAAATTGGTTTTCTACATGATACTGAGTGAACCTCCACTATAAGATGACCGACCTTCAGGATGTGAAAAATACTAGCAAAATATGGTTAATATTTCTATGAAGATAAGCTGTATGCAATATGCATGCATATGTTTATTACCGGTTTTGTCACTATACATGGTTTACTTAGGATGCAAAGAAGGCATGCTTTTTAGAGCTAACAATCTGATTTGGTCAATGTGTTGTAACTTGTATGTTTGCTATATTATATATACACCTTTCTATCGTACAGCACTTCAGAATATGTAAATAATAATCATAACAACAACAATTTTAATGTTACTGGCTGGTTAAATCAGGTAATTCGAGAATATAAAAATAAAAACCAGAATTGTTCAGGCTACTGTATTTTCAGAGGTTTTTTTTTTTTTGCAAACATTAAAATTTATTGGCAAACCACTGAAGACATTTCCAGATGTAACTTGTACATGTCAGTGCAAGTGAATTATCAAATTTAAGATAAACACACCAACAGCGTGACTCAAGGAAACTCCATGTACCATTCAATAACTTGAGTCAAACTTTAAAGTACCTAGGAAAGTGCCCTGTGTACTGGTAGATTATTTATATGTGGTAGAATGCATAAGGAAGAAGTTGGTTTGTTCTTTTCAGCTATTCTCCTCTGATGGTTTAACATTAAACTTATCTCGAAGTCTCTTCCACATTCCCTTTTTCATCTCTTCCATCTGCTTTAGGTTGTCAGATGCCAGAACCATTTTATATTCTTCTGCAGTGACCTCAGTGAAGCTTGTATCTTGGAGTCGAGGATACTTCTCTCTGTAGTAGTTTGTATTCATTCTGTTTAAACTAGCATACATTTCGTCACAGGCATCTGGATCATCCACCTGTGTGCTCTCGCCCTCACGAAAGGCTTGTGCTACCCGTTGTCTAATAAATGCACCTAAGTCCCGGCCAACTCTTGTCTCATCCACTGGCCATTCCTCACATAATTTCAAAAAACGACGGTACCGTAAAGACGCCATTTCCTTATTTTCTGTGACTTTTTATGGATATGAAAGCTGGATGATGGTACTGTTGCCTTTGAACTTTCAAATTAGTGTCGACTTTTGAGAATACTGCAGATGGGAAGGAAAACAAATTAATCCTCGACTAAATGAAGCCTTATCTACTAGAAGCACAAATGACCAAACTGAGGCTGTCCTATTTTGTACATACTTAGAGAAGATCCAGTTAAATGGAGGATTATTATGTTAGGAAAAAAATTAATTCAGAAAACAGGACCTTCTGGGAGACACACTTTCCATATGGACCCCAGTATTCAAAACCGACCTGACACTGTGTTTGTTATTACATGGAACTCGGTGATGGTACAGGTAATAATAACTACAGCTGATAGTTACTGAATTTGTCATTCGATATTTCTTCCACCTTCAAATTTGGCTACCACAAAAGAATCACAAATAAGAAAAAAAGTATTTAAAGGATGCATTTTATAGTATGTACCTGCTCCAGCAACGGACTCTAGTGGATTACAATAGTTATACAATAGATCAATAGTACAGAACCCCAGGGCAACACCTTATAATTACACACTTTAGTAACACAGCCATCAAACCTACAAAGGCTGTTGTTACATGAACATATAAACAGACATGGTTATACTCAATAGCTATATAAACATCACAGACATGACTGTGGTTAGACCAAGTGCAATTGAGATGCATATACCCAAATGTACATGATTATATTTGGCGGTTTCTTAAAATGACCAGGAAAAATGTCTGCCAGCAATATCAATAGAAAGCCAATCAGTGACACATAACTACCATTTTACCATTATCCCATTAAATACTATACAGTTGGGTGCCTTTTAAATAGTTTGAGAGATGTATCTGCTATCACTAGCAATTATTGTATTCTTTCACTTAATTTATTTTAAACTTTAAGCGTAATTTCACTTAAGTTTTGAGTGACCATTAAGCCATTGTGTGCCTGATATACCAAATGGCCCAGTGCTACCTGTGAGCAAACATTTACCTGTCATACATCTGGGATCACTACATATCGGTTATCCCATCTGCATGGCACCAGTGACTACATTAGGTATGCAAACCAGTCCAGTTGTGTAGGAAAATGGAGCAAGCCAGATGTGACCAGCAACTCACCCCAGACCAACACCTGAATCTGACTTGAGAGATCACATAGTTATCACACTGCTGGGCAGGGCCTCCTACGAATAGCCCTGCAACATGCATTTATTAAATGTTGAAGCTGCCTGGTACCCATACTGGAGTCTGTTCTGAGCTAAATGGGCTAAACCAAATGTTATCATAAAACAATATCACAGCACATTGCTTCAGGCAAAACCGACAATTGCCCTGTACAATCCTTGAGCTATTCCCTAATTAAATTCTTTTACAGCCTAAAAATACCTATATAAACTCTTATCCCTCCTTCCTCGGGGCCCCAAGCCCCTCATCTACATGTGTAGAAACATGTTGGAAGTCATAGTTAACATACAGAGCTTCAACACGTTCCCAATTCTTGATATAAGACTAAAGTTTCCGCAGAGCTGCTCACCTTCGGATCCTAGGACAGTAGCCACGCATTGAAACCTTCAGTCCGGTCACACGCCTTTACATAACAATTGTCTCCCTGCAGCATCCGTATACGGCCGCCTGTCCTCTCATTGGTAGAAAAAAATCTACCGCCAAAGCACGTAACCTTGACACCAACAGCTTCCACAGCCATATTAGCTTTGGGCAGCGAAAGAGAAAATCAAGTAGCAGAATCACTTCAAGTTAAGAAAACAGCAGTAATTAAGTGACAAGGCTAATGAAAATTGTAACGAAGAACAGCGCTATAAATGCCGTTTTAAAAATAAAACGGAACTTTTATTTGCCAGATTTAATGATGGCCGCCCGGTAGCGTTGTCGCTTCTTTTAGATCACTTGTTTTTTTTTTGGTCTTCTCAGTACCAGTGTGGTATATGGTGGCAGAGAGTGAGCAGTAAAGGGATCATGTTCTGTGAGAAAGCTATTGAGCTGATTCGAGAGTTGCACCGTGCTTCGGATGGGCAGCTTCCTGCCTTTAACGTGAGTGCCAGTGCGTGTATGAGAATATGCAGCTGGAGGGAACACAGGCGTTTGCCCGGTGCCCCTTGTATCAAAATTATAGGGCCCACTGGAGAAATAAAAAAGCTTTAAGGAGGATTTATAGTATATGTGTGTTTACATTTTTAGTCTTTTTCCCAATCCTATTTTATAGTTTTATTATCTTTTTCATGGCTAGTTTCTAGTAGATACTTCCAAGCCTGTTGCTTCACCTGAGCAAAATAATAACACATTTTTCTATACCTGCACGTTTTGTAGGAGGATGGAATCAGGCAGGTCCTTGAAGAGATGAAGGCTTTATATGAGCAGAACCAAGCTGATGTGTAAGTTGGTTTTCACTAGTAAAAGAGATTTAGTGTAGAGTCACTTATACAGTATCATCATTTATTTATACAGCGCTGCAAATTACGCAGCACTTCACAATAAATTTAAACAAACAAGGGTATACAGAGTAATAATAGAATTAGGAGGCCCTGCTTGCAACAGCTTACTATCAAAAGGGTTGAGGGTACATTGAAACAAAAGGAATGTGGATACAAATTGATTATTTATGATACATATATAAATGTCTGATCAGTTTAGATACATTTAGTATGCCTATATGGATTTTGAAGAGCAGAATCGGGGGGGGGGGGGTGCTGCCGCCTATAGTGGTATGGGCTACGGCCCCTAGTTCCAAGGGAAATCATACCTTAACTCCACAGTGTAAAATAATGTACTTGACTGATATGTGCGTTCTACCTTATGGGAACAGTTTGTTTTCCCTTTTTGATCACTATAATGCCCCCCTGCAAAAAGCAAGGCCCATACACGGTTTGTTGATATGAACCTGAGTGTTCTGCACAGAGCCCTGATCTCAACTGAACTAGGATGCATTGGAATACCGACTGCAAGCTAGGCCTGATCCCCAACATCAGTGGCGAACCTCACAAATGCTCTTGTGGCTGGATGGAAGCAAAGTCAAGCAGCAATGTTGCAAAATCTAGTGGAAAGGTTTCCCTGAAGTAGAGATGAACCCCTCCTGATGTCCTACCAAGGGTGGAAATAATATCTGAATTGTAGCAAAAATTGAATTTTCAGGCAGAATTCTAAGGCTCTTTGAAAGTTTACGGCAAAGCTAGTATTAGTTGGAATTAAAGCTAATTGTGTGCATTGTAAAACTTAATGGAAATAGCAAAGAGGACATGTTGTCACCTGAGCAATTTGCAGCATTGAGTAGAAGGGATAGCAAAACACTTGATATTGCTTCCACTTAATGTGAATGGAAATTTCCCAAGTCCTGGTGCAGTCAGTTGACTGGCTCCTTCCATATGAAAAGCTCTGTGCCACATCTCCGACCAACAAGTGTCACTTCTCTTCTCAGAAAGGTTAGAGGCTATTTCCATTCAAACTCTTTTAAAATTCCCTGCTGACAGAGCAAAATCACTCAGTGTGCCATTACTGTTTAATGTACAGTTTCACTAAATGCTGCACATGGTTTACAATGTTTCCATTTTCCCACGTTAGATGTGCTTTGTAAATAGGTTTTGGGGCTTGCAGCAAGCCCTAGGTTTTGCTGTTGAGCCATTTCCATGGAATGTAACAATACTGGTGGCTGTATTGAAGTATAAAGATCATGCTGTATGAAGAAGTAAAGAATATGCTGGTGTTTATGACTGATGCACCTAGCTATATGTTTGAAATAACAGCTGGTTGGAGACATAGAATCAGGTAGTTTTACTTATACCACTAGTTATCTTATTATTGACTTTTTAAAGCATAATTTTAAAAAATGAGTCACGTAATTAGTGCAGAGAGGGGAAGAGAGCACTGATATCACATTTAAAATTCTGTTCCAGAAGTGTTTTAATTTTTCTGTTCCACCCATTAGAAATGAAGCCAAGTCTGAAGGCCGTAGTGATTTAATACCAACAATTAAGTTCCGGCACTGCTGCCTCCTAAGAAATCGCCGCTGCATTGTTGCATATCTGTAAGTCTTTACTTCTTACTAAAACCTAATTGCTGCATAATCTCTAAGCAATGCAGGCTTATTCTGTGGTAGGGTGTAGTTCAGATACTGTGCATCCCATTGCCACTAGCCCTCATTTAGCTTTGATTCATGAGTGTAATTGCAATAATAATAGCAAATACATGGTTGCTATGGTTTTATGCCTTGCCGGCGATGACTGATGCTCCAAGCCTTGGTCTAAGCCAGCACTGTAACATGAATGTAAGCTGAATGTATACAGCACAGCTACATAGGTCGCTTTCAGGTGTTTGGGGCCACCCTGGGGCAGCACATCAAACAAAGCCATAATGGTTGTACCTTTGTAAGGGGAAGGGGTAGGTATTATAGTTAGTGTATGATTCTCTTTAACCAGTTTTTTGCAATCTACAGATATGACCGCTTGCTTCGGATACGTGCTCTGAGATGGGAGTATGGAAGTGTGCTTCCGAATGCCTTGAGGTTCCACATGTCTGCAGAAGAGGTTTATCCTTTTTCTTCTGTAGTGTTTATTAGGGCTAGGCTAAGCATGTGGAGGATCATCATCTTGATTGCTTTAAAGAGATACTGACACCAGAAATATTTTTTTTTACATTGGACATAAAATTGTCTTTGCATGCTATTTACAATTTTGCCATAAAAGTATTTGTCAGATTCTTTTACATTCCCTATCTGATCCCCCATGTTCCTCTATGAGGGGGCTGCCATATTTGTGCAGCAGGAGTCCGTTGACTAACAATTACATAATCTGCCCTATCAGCATTAAACGATCAACATGACCTATAGGTAACTTTTTATGTAGATTCATATTTTAAAAAGTAGTTTTTCCATGTCAGTATCACTTTAAGTGATCTATCCACCTACCCATCACAGATGCCATCTCCGTGCAGGGATGTCATTGGCAATATAGTGGGTATCAAATGTTTTCATTATTGGTATAGCTAGCAAGCTGCAATTTACACTTTATAAATACATTCTATCTAGTAGTTAAAGCAAAGAACAGCATTTTACTTATTTCATCTTATGTTGTAACAACAATGATATACAAAATATATGAATATAGTTTCCCTTACAAGATTCATGTTGAGGGTCCCTTGATATTACCTGTGAAACAGATAAAATATCAGTGAAGGTCTGGCATATTTACAGTTGGGCTTAGATCAATTTTCTATAATGCTTTCTATTCACCTCCTAATCTCCACCATTTAAATATTGATAAGTTGACATTATGACCAACCTCAACAAAATGTCCAGCCACAGCATGCTCTGTTCTCCTAGTATCTATAGCAGATGTAAGTCCTTTTATGAGATTACGGGTTAGTCCACAAATTCCCCTATAAGTTCCTATAGGAGTACAGATTCACTCATTTGTATGTTAGTGACAGCTGCATTTGAAACAGTCTTGCATATACTAATTTTGCTTTGTTTGACTTTTTTGCCCAGAATTCTTTTTTAGTTACTTTTTTTGTATGGAGATTCCAGAAAGATCGCTTATCCTGAAAACCGCAGGTCCCAAGCATTCTGGGTAACAGGTCCCATACCTGTATTTGCCATGTTTCTTAGTTTTGGAACACAAAAAATGAGTACTGGTTTAGTTACACAAGAAACATTCATTTGGCACACCACTTGGTTACTTTATCTGGTGCCCTTGTTACAGCTTGCCTGCTGGTGATTTTTAATTTCGAACATGTAATATCAAGAAAGGCTAGTACAGAATTAACAAATGGGTCGCAGAAAACCAGAGCAAATCCTGTACTGCTTTTCTTTGTATTACATTTACCTTATAGAGTAAAGCTTTTCCACAGAGCTCCAAATCACTAATTCATCTCTGATATTTTCTGTGTTTGGTGGATCCAATGTACAGATGGACTGGTTCAATCAATACAAAAGGTCTTTAGCCACATACATGAGATCTTTGGGTGGTGAAGAAGGCTTGGACATTACCCAAGACATGAAGCCTCCCAAAAGCTTATACATAGAGGTGAGTTTCAGTACATGGCCTTTGTTTGTTGTTTAGCTAGAGGAGGTCCTCAGTCTAGGTATCAGGGGTGAAGCATTTTAGCCTGTCTTTAAAGGTAGTATACCTTATAATAAGGGCTAAGTAAAAGTTGTACTTTTTATTATGCTTAGTAATATTTCCCAAGTTGCAACACAAACAGGTCTGGACTGGGATACAAAACAGGCCCTGGCATTTTAATATACAGAGGCCAAATAAATAGTGACTGTCTATGGCATGTTACAACAGCCCCTCTGGCATTTGCCAGAATCCACAAATTGCCAGTCTGGGCCTAAATATAAAAATAGTTGTGAGTACATAAACGTAACAGACTGGTTGGCAAGCATTCTGAGGACATGCCTTTTAACTCTTTATAGGTCCGTTGTTTAAGAGACTATGGTGAATTTGAAATTGACGACGGCACCACAATTCTACTAAAGAAAAACAGCCAGGTAACTAAAAATATTTTTTTTCTTTTACTTATTTAAAACACAATGGGTGTCGTTCAGTGTGTGTGTATGTATATATATATATATATATATATAACATTTCTAAATACATTCTCAACCATTTTTATTTGTAATCCTTGATAGCAAAAAAATTTTAACTTTACTGCTGATGTAGTTCAGCGCTAAAAATGCATTATGAAGAGAGGGAAGCTTGCCACAGATCGCAAGAGGAAACTTTCAGCGCGGTCTTTCCATTTCACCACTGATAAATATGATCCTTTTTTCCCCAATGCATTTTTTGCAATAGTTGCACTTAGATATCTACTGTAAGAAATGTGGTTCAAGAGATGCTGGATAAAATTATTTTTGTGTGAAATAGAGGATGGTTAATTATCTTCTTTACTTACAGCTTTTGGTTTGGTTTTTTTCAGCATTTTTTGCCACGATGGAAATGTGAGCAACTGATCCGACAAGGGGTTCTAGAGCACGTACTGTCTTAATCTGTATTTGCATTAAGGCACAAACTGCTTATGCAATGTTTCGAATATCTGTAAATATTTCAACCCTTAAAAATGTATTGTTTAAAAATATTTTATATTGCTTTAATAAAAAATTAGCATAAAATAATTGGGTGTTCATTTTTTTTTTTTGTACAGTAAATTGAGATAAATTAGATTAGGTAGTGTAGGCACACCGAATGCAAGCAATAAGACAGAAAGGTAGGCGTCCCTGCTCCCTAGATGAAAGGAAATTTAAAAAAAAAGGGGGGGGGGGGCAGCTACACTGGGCATTGAGTGGACCAGACCAGACAAATTCTGTAGGGGTTTGCTGAAGTAAAAAATCCAAAACCATTAAAAGACCAAGACAGATTAACTGGAGTTTGATCACGCTTGTTCAACCTCTACAGTTTGGCCATTCACACGTAGGGGTACATTGGTCAAAGGGTAAGAAACTGCTGTTACTTGCTGTTACCTGTCTGTCAGCAACTTAAAGGAACAGTAACACTGAAAAATTAAAGTGTTTCTAACAAATTAGAATATATTGTTTCCATGTACTGGTAAAAGCTGTGTGTTTCCTTGAGGAACACTACTATAGTTAATATAAATAAGCTGCTGTGTAGCCATGGGGGCAGCAAATCAAGTGGGAAAAAATAAAAGGCACAAGTTACACAGCAGATAACGGGGAAAGCTCTGTAGAAAACAATGGTGTTTTACAGAGCTTATCTGCAGTTTGAATGCTGCCCCCATGGCTACACAGCAGCTTATTTATATAAACTATAGTAGTACATTGTTTATTTGAAAAAGTCACCTTTAACAGCTTGTTAAAGTGAAATAGAAGAAATCCCTCTGCCTTGTATTTTCCCTAATGGCCAAAAAATGCTTGTGATGTCTTTCACGCCGCCATGCCCAGTGTGTTGGGTTATCTTTCATTGCTTAGAGGGAAAAAAAAGACATTTTATTTCAATTGGATTTAAGAATCACGTTAGTGCTGGGCATTGGGTATTTAAGTTGCCAGTGTTGATACAGATTTGGTTGTGAATATGATGGTGCTTATTCTTTCTATAATATACTTTAAGGCGCTCTTTGTTCAGGGAGACCAGTATCCTGAATCATGCCTTGGGCACTGGTGCTGCTGCATTTGCTCACAAACAGAAAGTTGACCCCACAAAATGCACCTCATATTTTGTGGAGCCCGTTCAGTGGATGGAAGAAGCTCTGCTGGGGGTAATGGATGGACAGGTGAGGCTAATGGTGCTCAGTTTTGTGTTTTGCATAATGTTTTATGCAAAGCTACAACTGCAAGAAGACTTAGTAAGAGCTTAATCAAAGGCAAAGAGAACAAAGCAATATGGGAATTGCAATACAATCACCTCACAATACATCTATACAGCAAATCCTAAGGGGGAGAGGGTAATGTGTCTGTAAAATTGAGTTTAGATTTCAGATAGTATAGTACAGTTATCCCTCTTTTTAATTATAAAGACTGACTGGCCAGTTTAGATTTCTCTACAGTGGACAAGAGGCACATAAGACAGATGAACTCTTGTTGTATGAATATGTAAGGGGCCATAGAGTAAACTAACATAAGGCCCACGTATCCCTATAGTATAGAAGGAAATCCATTGAGACTGGTGGGGTCATTTATGTCAGGGAAGGCAGTGTTCAAAATGTCAAAATTGAAAGGGACTGGCTATTTTTTGCATTTTACCCTCTGTTGGCCTTTTGGCTTGAATTACAGATGACAGAGAACACTAGTTGTGTCTGACAGCACTGTGTTTTTGAGGGTTTTGCAGAGGGAGGGATATAAACATACCCTCCCCCACCCCCCCAAACTTCAACCCATCCCCTAACTTGCATATTGTTCAGACGCACTCCATAGGTAGCACTGGACGCAGGCTGCACAGGGCTCAGTACTTACCACCTGCCCTCTGGAAGGACAGGACTGACCTGCACCCACTGGCTGATATTCAGATATGTTATGACGTTGAGGCTTTTGGTTTTGTGCTGCCTGTGTGTGCCATACTCTGCCTGCCCTATACTGCCTGTGTGTGCCATACACACAGGCAGCATAGGGTAGGCAGTACATACAGTGACACAATTCACTGCTCCTACAGTCTGAGGTGAGAACAGGTGAACAATGTGGGGCCTTACAGTCTGAGCCTGAGGTGTGAACAATGCAGGGATTAAAAGGTGTGAACAGTACAGGGGATTACATATTTAAACAATAAAAGGGTTTTCAGACTGAATCTAAGATGTGAGCCATGCAGGGGACCAGTTAACCTCAGTACTGATACCATTTAAAGCTTACACAAAGGTAAGCAGTCACAGCAGCCAGACAGGTCGGGGGCCACAGGCCGCCAGTTGGACAGCACTGATCTACATGGTCCAGTCACACTACACATGCCTTTTATTTTCTGGGTGGGCAAACCCCTAGGAAGACTATGGTTAAGTAGACGACTGGCACTTCCCATTAAGGCCCCAATGTTGTGATATGTAAATCAGGCCAAAGCTCCATGGGTAACATTTATTTTTGGGAAGTGTTGAACATATTTTACACATTCTTAGTACAAACTGTGTGCACTGTATGCTACTTATGTGTTAGTAGAAGTGCATCCTTATCCTATACTTTATGACGGATGGGGTAGAGGCAGAGATTCCCATTCCTTACCTGTGTGTTGGCTGTAGTGTTACACTATACACTTGTCTGGGAATTATCTGTACTATAAACTAGCTGCTGGTTAGAGATAAATTAGTGATCCACGAAACCAAGTTAAAACTGTCTAATCAGTTAGGACACCATATACACCTTACATGCCGGTGTCCCCATGTGAAATTCCCCTATAACTCTGCTGCCCTCTGAAGCCATCTCAGATTTACCTATACACGTTAAATAGATTGGACCACTGGATTTGGTATCTCCTGTTGAAACAGAATAAGCCTGATGTTTGGCACAGTTTGTAGCTGCCACCAAAATACTTTTAGCACATGACGTATAGGGTTAAAATGGCAAAACATCTGCAGTAGCAACAAAATGCAAATGGCACTCAGAGCTGCAGAAAAGGGAGCAAGCCCTTTAAGAAACTTTATTGCGGAGGTGCAACGTATCATGCTTGATTAAAGGGGTCACTTTGCCCCGAAATGTTGCACCTCCATAATAAAGTTTTTTTAAAGGGCTTGCTCCCTTTTCTGCAGCTCTGAGTGCCATTTGCATTTGTTGCTACTTCCGGTTTTGGGAGGGTGCCGATCCCCCCAGCAGTGTGCACCGGGCGTTTAGTTATTTTGGAGAGCCAAAGGGTGTGCGGAATAGGTCTCTGTTTTGCAGAACACCTGTAGTCCCAGCTTTCCTTAGAGCCTGAGAAGTATGGAGTTGAGGTAGTGGCAGACAATGATGTCTGACAGAAAACAAACCTTCCTTTGAGACTGACAGCTAGAGCTTTCAGACAATGATGGGTATTATAACCTGTGTTTGAGCTGCTAAAAACGCCCAAAAGTGATCCAGGTACAAGTCCTCAGTGCTGATTATTATATAACGATAAGGGGGAGTAAGGGAAGAATTAAGCCAATTTTAGGAAAGACTTGTATTCAAAAGTGTTGTCTGTACATAACAAAACCAAAACTGTTCCATTCATCATTGTTACATAAATACCTGCAGGTTGATGGATGTTTCTCTGTATATAAATATATACATTATTCATTCATGTATACAAACACTGTACAATTGCCAAGTAAATCGTACAATCATCACACATATATATACACAATGGAATCCATTGCCAGAATGACAAACCACATTATATCAAGGTAATAATTAGTTTAGCCCAGCTCCAATACAACCACCATTTGTCTTCTGATTGGCCCATGCCTCTAACTTATGTGCTATGGGATGTCTCACAACCAGCAGTTATTTCAACATATGTTACCACCATGCTGTTCAAACGTATCCCTGACAATACATTTCGTCATGACTTAGTTGAGAAGGAAGGATGGAAATTGTTCTTAACCAGCCAATTTTTAAAAAGAAACCAGAGTGAATCCACCAGGAGGTCATAGACAGTCAACCAGTGAAGGCACAGACGTTTAAAGGCAGCCATAAATCTTCAAATTTGGTTGGGCAGTTTGGTCAATTGGACCCAGGTCTGGTGGCTTGCCACCTGCTTTTTTTCCTCCTTGTGACAGGCACAAAAGTATAAGTGCTCCTGTGCATTATAATTATGCTTAACATCAGGATCGAACTGGTGCACTGGGATACTAGGAAAAACCCTGGCAGGTCCTTTAATCTTTAATTTAACAGCGAAGGAAGTAGTGGAGCTGCAGTGGTTGGGGGCAAAGTGGGGAGTGGTGGTGGCTGGGTGGTGGGCCATTGAGTTGGATAACCTGTGGGCTTGGGTACCCCAGTCCAACTCTGCTTAACATGAATGGGTGCAGGTAAAGTACAAGGTGGCACCCCTTAAGGGTACAAGTATTCTGGCTGAGATTAGGTTGTAGGGTTTGGAGTAAGTATGAGCATGTATAATGTGGAAAATTCCTTTAGGAGTACTGGGGTGGGACCTCAGTGAAGGGTGCAAGCCATTGTGCTGTACTTGTGCTAGTGTTACATGAGCAAGACTCTTTCCTTATCACACTATGGTCAATAATAATAAATGCAACAAAATATTTGGTGACATTCTTACAGAAAAATTCCTCTGCATTTACCCATAGGCTAACAATGGGATTTAGTGCAAATTTAGCATCTCTAGGACTATGACAAACAGAACAACATCTTTTGCATTTCTACCCAGGCTCTGTGTTCCCATCGTGGGAATGGATTGCTTGACTCAGCCTGGCCTACACACTGGTACACACTGGCTAATATAGATATACAGAGTGAGGCTCAAAGGGGTTTCTGAAATATATCTCAATTAGTTACTTCATCTTTTAAAGGGCTTTCAAGGGTTACGAGACTGCCTTTTTTAAATAAAATAAAGGATTTTTCAATTAAAAAAAAACAAATAAAAACAATTGCACTGGTGTGTGAATAATCAATTTTCTCCCATTTTAGTTTGTTGTTTGGTCTAGGTAGTGCTCCAGACAGTAGGTGCATTCACTGGATTCTATGCAGCTGCCCAGCAGCCACTAGAATATCAAGTACTCACAGACAGTGACTGCACCCAGTCTTTCAGTTCATATAGTCATTTGCATTGTTACTCTCTACAGTAGACTTTATCTCAGGCATAATGTATAGGCCCTGTGCTGGGTTCTCAAGCTATATCTGTGTTATCAGTTGAACCAAGGGGACTCAGGGTCCTCATCTGATCTCCAAGCACCAGGCCCTACAATTCAGTGCAGATTCTTGCTGAGCCCCAAGTGAACACGGATCATACTGCATTGCTGGCCCACTTTGCGCATATGCAGTGTGAGAATGTCAGACTGCGAGAGAGGCAGGTGCAATTCTTCCAATCACTTTATTCAGTGCTGCAATTTTCTCCTCCAGGAGGTAGTTCTTCTTCTCTGCGCTCTTTTGCCTTTGCTCCGTGACCTGAAGTGCTTTCATGAGCTGCGCATTCTCCACATAAAGATCTTTCAACAGCAAGCCAGATTTGGCATTCTTCTCAAGCTGTCAAGAAATGGAAGTGACAGTTACTAAAGAAATTAAATTTTTATATCCTCATGAGCACATGAAAAAGAGCTTCTCCATGAGTACATGCAAGGATTGCACAACATGAGAACATGCCACTCCAACAAAAGGTACTGGCAAAGGCCACACACAAAGGGCATTCTCAAATAACAACCTACAACTCTCAAAAGGGTGTACTAACATCTAGCACCCAAGTCTTTTATAACAAAATGATAACCTTTGGGACCTAAGGACCCAAAAACCCCTCCCAGTGTCTTCTCACTATAAAGCTGGTTACAATAGAGGAAGATATTGGGCATCAACTTAGATTCTCTTGACTGAGCAGCACCCTATTAGTCAATTAACAATGCCCTCCATAATGAAAATAACTGATTAGAGATCTGGTCACTGCTGAGCCTGTGGGATACCAACAGCCATATTACCCACCTGCTCCTTTAGCTGATGAACTTTCTCTTGAAGCATGAGCCGCACATTCTTTAGATCCAGTTCCACCTCCTCCAACCTTTCTTCCATCCTACGCAACAGCTTCTCATGCTCCTCCTGAAGCAGAAGTTTATAAAGAAAGTGGGTGTTTGATAATACCCTTGACTTATTTTTCCCAAACAATGTTTAAAGGGGTTGTTCACCTTTGAGTTCACTTTTAGTATGATGTAGACAATGATATTCTACAATGAATTGCAATTGGTTTTCATTTGTTTTTTTTCCCCTTTTTGTTTAGCAACTGAACTGAATCCTTAAATTTACGTGACTTTTGGTTGTATGAACACAGAAGTGCACACTTCTATTTAACCCTTCTGTAGCCTAATTTACATATGCAAATTAGGATTTGGTATGGTATTTGGCCAAAACAGTCACAAAGGATTCAGGGTTCAGCAGAACCCAAAATAATGGATTTGGTGCATCCCTAATTGAAAGATGAATTGAAGAATTGGTTATTCTATAACAAACTAAAAGTTAAAGGTGAACTACACTTTTAAGATACAGCCTATGAGTTATCAGATCATAGTAACATATTTGAGAGCTGCAGTTTAGTTATAATCTATAAATCTGGTAATCCAAAAGAATGCCTAATCAGTGCTATTCTCCTCATAGAAACGTCTATGGTGTGCTGGTACAGCATGATCAGTTGCCCAGTGCGTTGCGTACCTGCTGCATAGCCAGTAGCCGGTTTGTCTGCTCAGCATGAAATCTCATCTTATCCTGCAGCTGCTGTGTGTTCTTCTCTTCCTCTCGCAGTCTGTTCTGCAGCTCAGTCACCTGCTCCACAGGAACCGCGCAGCTGACCCGCTCTTTTAACTGCTGAACTTGCCGCATATGCTGTGACTGCTCAAGGGTAAGTTTGCTATTAGCTTCCAGCAACTGCAAATGATAAAGGAAAGTCCAAGTATATAATATAATATATTATATATACATACATACACACACACACACACACACACAATTTTATACACACAAACATGGTACATACTCCTTAAAAGTAGTTTTTTTAGGAGGATTCTAAGCAAATGGGGGCTCAGGCAAGGCTACTTTCAGTGTAGTTTTCTGAGTTTAGCTTAATATTATATTACAGAGGATAAAAAAAGTAAAGTAGTGTCTACTTTGTAATGTATAGTGCAGGTATGGGATCAGTTATCTGAAAAACCCATTATCCAGAAAGCTCTGAATTACAAGAAGGTCATCTCCTATAGACTATTTTCTCTGTAATAATAAAACAGTACCTTGTACTTGATCCGGACAGGTAAATAATCCATATTAGTGGCGAAACAATTCTTTTGGGTTTATGTTTAAATTATTTAGTAGACTTGTAGTATTGGGTTCCAAATTACGGAAAGACTGCCATACCTGTATACATAAGCTATCCTTTTAGGGCTTTATTTCTAAGCAGTAATGTGTTCTACCTCACCACTTTGCCAGTTGGTTTCTGCCAAGGAAATCTCATTTATATATATATATATATATATTGTGGTCCAACAGTAATGGAAACAGAATCAGTAGTGAACTGTTACTAAAGTCCCACCATCTCAGTGGCATTTCAGTTAATGATTTCTTCTCTCATTTAGCCAAATAAGTTCCCCCACCATCCTATAGGAAGTCTAACTAAAATCCTATGAATCTGTAAGATTCGGATATGGTTTATGCTTCTCTGTACGGAAGAGCTGGTAGAACAGGTAAATCAGCAACAGACTCTGGATGCTCACATACTAACATTTTGAGCTCCCTCCCTAAATGGATTCAGTTCTGCTCATTGTACCTGATCCTGACATTCAGCCAGTGTCTCTCGTAATTGTGCCTGGTTCCTCTTCAGCGTTTGGCTCTCCTCATGAGCCGCCTTAAGGTCACTTTCCAGCTTGAGCATCTGCATGGCCTGTGCAACAGAACAGGCGCAACATAAAGAAATACGGTTGTGATACAAAGGGAAAGTCCTGTGCTGCTAGTTCTACAGATGTGGGTTTATTGTAGGGTACAGTGTGCAAGAATCAATGGGATGAATACATATGCATTCTCTAAGTGCTATGGATTCATATGGGAGTAGTTTAATGAGTGCAAAAATCATTGTTTTCAACATACATTTGCATATAAATCAACAATATCTTATACCTTTTTTTATTCTAACTGAAATCATAGGAAACACTGCACCGTTTTTAGCACTAAAGAGTTAAAAAGCAGTAACATTTGATTTAAGTAAACTACATGAATTTATGGAATACAGGGTTGTACAGAGAAGCACAGCCCTGTTATTATCCATCAATAACCAACAGGCAACTATCAATAACCAACAGGGCGTCTTAATTTGGAAGTAGGAGTGAGTATGGCCCATTCTAAGAGCAGCGAGAGATGGAAAGGAGGTACCCAATAATACCAGCACAAAGTAGTCATTGCTGAGGCAGAGACAAGGATACATATCCATGGATGAACAGGACTTCAGAGAACAGTGCCCCCAAAATTACCAGGCGCGGCAGAAAGCCGCTGGGCCATAGTCACCCAAATGGGCATGTACACACCAGCTCACAGATGAGATTCAGACAACATTTAAGACAAAAAAAATGACTAGGCATGATAACACCCTTAAGAAAAAAAACCAGACATGACTTTTTGGAGGAAATTAGGTTATATCAGCCATGTCCAACCTGCAACCCTCCAGCTTTTGCTGAGCTACAAAGTCCAGCAGCAATACCTACACTGCCATGCCCTAAGTGCAGCTCTGGGAGGCCACATAACCAAAATATGTGAAATCTTTGATTTTACCTGGGCAGCTGCATCCTTCAGTTGTGTGGTTAGATTGTGACACTGCTCCTCTAAAGACTGCTTTTCTTGCCTGAGAGATGTATTTGCTTCCTGGAAAGAGTCCATGACAGAAAGCTACAAACAAAAAGGCAAAAAGAGGCATAGTGGCTTGTGTAAATAAATCCATTCAGCAAAGAGACAAAGTAAGATTGTCAGGCAGTACTCCAGATTTAGCAGCATATACAGAGTGTTGATAACTATAGCTTTATGTCCTTTAAAAAGAACTGCAGTGTGCAGAACAGAAGCCTTTGTGCAAAGCCACTGCTTTCCTGAGAAGATTATAATCCATGTGAAAATGGAAAAAATGGGGATATCTATGCATTAATAATGTAAGCCCCAAATATTTGGTTTCAAACTTCTACAACAGGTTGATCTCCAATAGGGAAAAAAGTGTTGAAAAACAAATTTTGTGTTCCGTAAATCTGTACACACCTGTATTAAAAGATAAGGAGTATGAAGGCTGAGCACATCCTGTCTAGATTCCCATGACCAGCAGTAAATTTGCCCCCAGAATACAAGGGCCAATGTTCCCTCTAAGCCATACAAAGTAAAGTGTGTGCAATCTGACGTTCAAATAACAACTAATGACACTGGGTAGAAGCAGGAATGCATTCACTTTGTTTTACTACAATAATCATTGGCTTATTTTACACATTCCGACAGACAAAAATTATATGTATAACTAATGCAGTAGTGCCATCTCAGGGTCCTAATGGATATCCTGGGCATGCCACACAGTTGTTTTTAAAGTTGTGTATTTAGCAGCCACATTTTCCCCTATGGAAATGCATAGCACCTAAGGCTAATTGTGATATTTGGCATTTGCTCAGCTGAGGAAATGCCAATCTGTTTTTCCAGAAGAACTGACAGACAGCATTCACCTGTCTGTGCTCACACAGGGTGGATTTGGCCCAAAAGTGCACAGTGTGGCCCCAGGTTACTGCCTCTCTTTCAAGAGTAGTAGTGCTTAAATCTAAAGGGGTAGTATTGTCTGTTATTGGGTATGCTGTAGCACTGTCTGCCAGTTAAACACACTAGCACACAGCACAATTATGCAACAGATTTGTAGCAAGCCCTGCACTTCAGACGCACAAGTAACTAGGCAATGGTGCTGCAACTCAGGTTCATATATAAAAGCAGCCTCTGCTTGACAAGCCTGCTTCCAGGAAGGTACACTATGTACAGTAAGAAATCAATAATAATGCTAGACATGAGCATTTGAAGCAAGCCCAACTACCATGTACATGATTATACTCTGCATCTTCCTGTTGCCAATGTGGAGGGTTGAGACCACAACTTATGTTCCTTTGTCACAATGGGAAAATACTGAAAAGCTGATGTAACATTCTCACCTGTTTGTTGCTCTCATGTAACCCACTCAGGAGTCCTTCCTTCTCTTTTATGTGCTTCTGCATCTGATTTTCCATCTGTCTCATGCATCAAAGAAATGGGATATGAAAATGAATCATGAATGTGGTAGAGAGTACCTAGGGTTCTGTTGCTTTTATTATATGATACTTATAATCATCAGATGTATAATGGTTGTACCTTTTCATTGGACGTGTGCAGCTGCTGAGCCAGCTGGTTTCTCTCTTGCTGCCATGCCCCCAGATGCTGAAGCTTTTCTCTCTCCAGAGTATTTATCACATCTCTCAGTTGTTCCACAGCAGCCACTGCATCTTCCTTCTGCTTGGTCACCTCTCTCAGCCTGTTGCTGAGCTGCTGAATGGCCTCCTGGTTGCCAGCATGCTGGGCGCTTAGATCAGATACAGAAGAGCTCAGCTGCAGGCTCTGTGCATTCAGTTGGTGCAGCTCCTCCCGGTATCTCTGGCACTGAAAAGAGGAACATTTGGGCATCAAATTCACATTTCATTATTGCACCATTTCTACCAATATCATTTATCTTTGTAAAAGGGTAGTTCACGGTTAATTTTTAATATGATGAACAGTGATATTCGGAGACAATTTGCAACTGGTCTTCATTTTTATTTTATTTTTTTTTTAATGGTTGTTCAGTTATTTAGCTTTTGCTTAATAGCTCACCATTTTGCTATTTCTGCAGATATCTGGTGCTAGGGTTCTGTTTCCCTAGCAAACATACACTAGTTTAAGGGCTCTGGCACACGGGGAGATTAGTCGCCCGCGACAAAACTCCCTGTTCGCGGGCGACTAATCTCCCCGAGTTGCCATGACCCGCCATCCCTCCGGTGAACATGTAAGTCGCCGGCGGGATGGCACACGCGTTACATGTTCGCCAGTGGGATGGCGGGTCATGGCAACTCGGGGAGATTAGTCGCCTGCGAACAGGGAGTAATCTCCCCGTGTGCCAGAGCCCTTAATGATAGAATATGGAATATTAATAGGAGGGGGCCTGAATAGGTAGATAAGGCAACAATAAAATTGTAGCATCACAAAGCAACAGTTTTGGCTGATAGGGTCAGTGACCCCCCATTTTAAAGCTGGAATGGGCAGAAGAGGAAAGCAAAAAATCTTAAAACTATCATAAACGACGAAGACCAGCTGCAAAGTTGCTAGGAACCTACCACATACTAAAGGTTACCTTGAAGGTGAACCACCCTTTAAGTGATCTACATAGTGGGTTTTCCTTCCACAAGATCTTACTACCTTATCAAGAGTCTCTCCTGTATTTCTTTTATTAGACTGATCATAAAAGGTTTTTGAGACGAAATTCTACAGCAAAAATTGTACTAAAACAATGTACAGGGAGGATTAGCATGATGGATGAAGTGAAGCCTTATGAGAAGGGCAAGCTCTGCTCCCAAAAAGATCCCACATACGAGGAGTACAGCTCAAGCTCAGTGACTCACAGACTATACAGCATGGGCACATTCAGAAGCAGAGATCTTCCCTCTCATTTAGCTGCAGTATAACCAGCCAGGTACAGAAGCCCATTGATTAAGGTACATCAGTGCTATAGTTTGTCCCGCTGTTTTCCTAGACTGTACCTCCTCTTTCGACACTTCCAGCTCGTGCTCAAGCCGATTCCTATCTCTTTCCCATTGTGACTCCAGCTGAAGTTTCTCGCTCTCCAGAGCACTTAGTACTTTGTGCAGTCGCGTCCCTTCAGCTTGTGCCGCTTCTTCCTGCTGGGTCACTTCTCTTAGGTGGCTGGTTAAATTCTGCATGGTTTCCTGGTTCTCCATTTTCCAAGCACTCAGATCAGCAATGGTGCTGTTCAGCTGTTGGGTCTGTGCATTCAGCCTGTTCAACTCATCCTGGTATTTCTGATTCTGAAAGTGGAAAAGTCATTAATATGGTTCACAAACAAATTATGCAAGGTCTTTCAATTACACAATGAATGCAGAACCTGCCTTTTGCTCCCTATAATCCTGATACATACATACTCATGCTGCCAGGACAAATGGTGTCAGATATGTTTCCCCCATTAGATTCTCATTTTTTTCTTAAAATGTGCAACAAGCAAGATCAGTGAGCATGTGCCTGTCTGAAATGTACAGTAACTATATTAATGTACCACAGGGTAAAAGACAGAATGCTAGACAGATACTTCATATATTATTTGTATTCTTATTATCATCATCATGCATATATGGAGAAAGACATATGCTGCTTAAAGACAGATTTTTAAGTTTCTAATTGAACATAAACCAGGCAGTGAATGTACCCGGACAGATGGTTGTGTTACCTTTGATGGAATAAGGCACTAATATATGGATCAGCAATAGTATAAACTCTATGTTTTTGCTTGTGTTCCTTACCTCATCATTTAACTTCTGCAGATCTTGCTCCAGCCAGTCTCTCTGTCGCTGACCCTCTGCCTCCTGCTGGACATTTGCTTTCTCAAGACAACAGATCATTTCTTGCAATTTTGTCATAGAATCAGTTGCTTCTTCCTTCTGCCGGGCCATGTCACTCAGACTACTGGATAACTGCTTGATTGTTTCCTGGTTCTCTTTGTTCTGCCCAGTAAGGTCCGAAATGGCAGTACTCAACTGAAGGTTCTGAGCGTTCAGCAGGCATACTTCCTCTTGACATTTATGACTCTGGATAGAATAGCATGCTGGCATAAGGTTCATGTCCATTGAATTCACTATGTGTATCTGAGATATATGGCACACAGTATGTATTCAACATCACTATTTGCCAGCCAGCAGAGAAACACCCAAAACATAGCAGAGGAGCCTGTCATTAGTACTACTAGTGGAGACACATTTCAGTCAGAAAATGATTGTTCTGCGACACCAGCCAGTTTCCATTAAAATAAATGAGCAGCCCCTTGGCAGTATTGGGGTGCTTCTGCACAGGTTGGAAAAATGCCAGTGCAGAATAAGGCCAATGTGCTATAGAAATGGCTGAATGGAAATACTCACCTGTTTATTAAGCTCCTTCAGCTCACAAACTAACTGCTCTTTTTCATTCTTTAATTGTTCCACCTCCTTCCTGCAATTAAATAAAAAATAAAGGAGACTATAAGAAAAAAAACCCACATTTCATCCTGTCTAGCAAATTTATTGCACTAGCCAGTATTTGCCAAAGAAGAGCTTTTATTGTATTACCTATGCTTGTTAGTTTGATCCTCAAAGTCATGAACCTCTTGCTGCAGCCGTTCCACTTTTTCTCTGAACAAGCAGTTATCCTCAGTCAGGCGACAGAGCTCCAGCCTACATAAATAAATTCTCTGTTAGGCAACAGTGTTACATAAGTGATCAATACCTAACATACAGCATTAGCCGCCCAAGGGAACAGGGGAAAAGACTACAAAGAAGCAATCTTTAAAGCATAATGGTGCCTCTGAAGCCAGTCATGGACTGTTACTTACCATGATGTGCCTGAAGGACATAACTACCTATCAACCTGAGGCCCATTCTATATTATCAAAGCAAACCTCCATGAAGTTCACTACTCTTCCCATTTTTAAACAGCATCAATAACAACCCAATCCCAATGCCTGAAATACAGATTTTTGACTCCCATCAATGAGTCCACTAGAAAATGGTAAAGTTGTACAGTATAAGACTGTGCCTCCTAGGGCCTACTGTAAGAACAATTAGCAGGAGTGTGTCAAATTAGCGTGTCAAATAATGTAGAGATTATGTAAGCGTATGATGGAGATAAAGAGCTAAAGGGAATTTTCTAAGGCTGGTGGCCCTCTAGACACTGGCCCATTGATCCTCTGGTATACGGGCAAGGCAGTCCAACCCTGGTTATGTAGCTATTACAGGCTACTAACTTCAAGCATATTTAGAGCAGCAGTTCCTACACTGCGAGACTGGAGCCCCTCATAGGGTTGATATCTGGCCAATATTTTACTACTATTTAAGTACCAGGTAAAAATGATGCTTGATTAAACAGGGCAATAAGATAAAAATACAGTAAAGTATTTTTTTCCCAAAAATGGTGGCAACTGTAGCTCTCAGAGGGATGGGGCCAAAGCTATGTTTATGGGGCCCAGGATGAGCAGTATGAAGAGTATTTACGTGCACATTTGGATCTTAATGCTTACTGTTTTTTTTGTTTTTTTTTAAATTTCCAAGTTTAGCAGATGTCCTCACTGCTTTAAAGAAAATGAATAATTTTATAGTACAGGTATTGGATTCAGTTATCCAGAATTATGGATAAGGGGTTGTCAGTCATTCATGGTAGCATAAAATAAACCCAATAGGATAGTTTTGCCTCCAATACGGATTAATTTTATCTTAGTTAGGATCAAGGTACTGTTTCATGATCACAGAGAAAAAACAAAATATAAAAAATAGTGGTTCTATATTTCTATATACTGGGTTTCTGGATAATAGATCCAATATATGTACCCGTATTATTTAAATATAAATTGCTTATAAATGGAAAACTTACATCAGATTCAAACAATATAAACATACATTACATTCGCAATCATGTTAAAAAAAGGTGTAATTTGCAATCATTCTTGAAGCTTAAACATTTTCTTTTAAACCAGGGATATGAAGAGTACGCTGTATTTTCCTCAACAAACACTAAAAAGGAATTTGGGGATCTTTGTATTATTTACAGTATTTGTTAGATCAGAACCTGTAACCAGTTGTTAGTCGTATTAGATGCTGCAGTGTGGTGCACAACGGCCACATACTCACGTACTCATGATGTGTTGCTAGCTAGCATACACTTGGCCATAACAGCCACAAAGAGGCCAGAACAGGATGAACCAAAGAAGGGGGGGGGGGGGGGGGGGTCTTCAGAGTTTGATAGAATACATGAATACATTCCTAATTAGAAATATTTAACCAAACTGGAATCATACATTTTAGGGTTGGTTATTAAAGATAAAGTGACACAGGTAAGTGAGTTGTACAAAGGTGTGGTTAGTGGATATAGTAGCAGTCAGGCAAGTGTTAAGTGGTGACAGCACAAAGCAAATGATTCTTCCCAGAGGAGTAGGCCTATCTGCTGGGTGTTGCACAGGCTCTGGTAATTTAGTGGCTTCATTGGGATTCAGGTCATTTCATTAACATGCAAAAGGTATTTTTCATATCAAACCTGTCATCTTGACTTGCATTGGTTTCTCTCTCCAACTGCCGCACCAAGTCTTCCAGCTCAACAAGCTTGTCTATAACACAATCTCTCGCCTTCTGGCTCTCATCCTCTGCACCAGAGGGGTATTTATGTGCCTCTATTTCCAGCTCCTGCAACCGTCTGACCATTATATTTATTTTCCTTTGTAAGATACATACTTCTTCCTCTTTGTCATTCAGTTGCTGAGACAACGACACATTTCTTGCAAGAAGCTCCTCTATGAAGACGCTGTCATTTGCAGGAATACCATCCGGTGTATGGCAGACATTTTGTTCTGAGTGTATTCCTTCAATAGTTTCTGACAGGCAGGCTGTCATCTCCTGATACTTGCCACTAAATGCGTTTAGCTTGTGTTCCAATTGCACTGCCTCTCCTGTGAGCGCCGCCACCTGTTTCTCAAGTTCCTCCTTGTCTTTGGAAATGTGCTGGAGCTTGGAATCCTGCTCTTTGATGAAGTCGGATTTCTCCTGCAGTTGAACCATCAGTTGATGCTGTTTAGCCTCAGACAAAAGGTGCTCTTCCTCCATGGCTTCTAGCCGGCTGCCTAATTGTGCTTTTTCTTCCTCCAAGTAGTTCTGTTTTTTCAAAAGAGCCTCTATTTCTTTCATGTCATCCTGCAGCTGAGCTCTTAATGAGAAAACCACACACTCCATCTTGTGTAGCTTTACCTCTGTGCTCTCCTCTGTTCCTTTCAACAGAGACAGCTTTTCATCCACATCCTTTAAACGATATAAAACCCGAGTGCATTGTGGATTTGGGGTCACATTATGCTGCCCAGTCATTTCTGACAGTTCATCAGAATGACCCATGTCTGCCTTGTTTACACTGCCTTTATCAGCTGAGTTCCCATACAAACATTCACCAGATTGCACTGCCACCCAGGCAAGTGGTTGTCCCCTCTCTGCTGTTGTCATGGTGGTGACTCTACTCACCAAGCACTCAATCTCCCTCTTTAGCTGATCAATCTTTATGTTATATCGACTTTCTATCTCTTCCTTCTCAATAGCAAAGGTTTTGCAGATATGAGCTTGCTCCTCGTTATGCTTTTCCTCCTGTTTAAGCTGTTCCTTTTTGCACTGGGCCAGCAATGTCCTCTCTCGTTCTTCCCAGAGATTCTGCTCCCTGAGCTGCTCCTCTCTCCATGATATTTTGGCCAGTTCGTGCTTTTCCAAGGCCTCGTTCTTTTCATTGTAGTGTTGCTGCAATAAATTCTGCCAGTGCTCGGCCCACTGAGCTTCGCTTGCTGCCAACGTTTCATTCAGCGCTTCTTCTGCCTCTTGCCTATAGACAAACAATGTGGAAGTTTGCCTAAATTAGATATCATTTCATGCTTTATCTTTTTTACAGAGGGGTTCAGCACACACCCATGGGAAATCTTAAATTGGACTTAAAAATTATATAAGTTCAAACCATCCAACAGGTTGAAAGTTATAAGGGAATAAACAGAGCATTCAAATCGATGGATTTGGGAAAGTACAATTACTCTGCTCTCTACAATCTGTAGTTTGAGGTTTGCTGGTTCTGCCCATTTATTTGTAGGATTTTGGGCAATATCTTTTAGAATGTGTGCAATGAAACCCCTTCTGTCATTTATGTTTTCCCTTATTAAATGGTGTAAGTGGGATTCATTTGCAACATACCACAAATACAAACTTAAGTAGCTGGCATGTAGTATTAGTTCTACAATTATATTAACACTTGTGTGTTAAATACAGATGTTTTATAAGGCTGCTTGTGTGTGTGAGCCCACAGCCGCAGCAACCCAATAATGTTAACATGCCTATGTAAATCTCAGCCCCCCTTGAACTTAGCCTTCCCTGAGCCATCGTCCCACCACACGTTTTCTACCTGCTGTCTCTAGAACGACAACTGCACATATAGAGCCGATGTCACCATGATGGCACACCACTAAATTGTAATCAGCCCTAATGTTAGTCCCTTCATTATTAAAAAAATAAATTGTTTAAAAGCAAGTGAAATGTAATCTACCCTGCACTGGTAAAAGTTACGGGTTTACTTCAAAAATCCTGCTATTTTTTAGATAAACTAAGTAGCCGTGTAGCCACAGCAGCAGCCAGTCAAGCGGGAAAAGGACAAAAGGCACAGGTTACATAGC
The DNA here is from genome assembly GCF_000004195.4 of Xenopus tropicalis. Classification (NCBI taxonomy): domain Eukaryota; kingdom Metazoa; phylum Chordata; class Amphibia; order Anura; family Pipidae; genus Xenopus; species Xenopus tropicalis. Next base: position 38,915,575 of record NC_030681.2, on the reverse strand, counting down.
AGATAACAGATAAGATCTATATATACACACAATAAGAATCTACACAGTTTATATGTTATCTGCTATGTAACCTGTGTCTTTTCTCCTTTTTTTCCAGCTTGAATGGCTGCCCCCATGGCTACATGGCAGCTATGTTTATATAAACTATAGCAAGATAGCGAACGCACAGCTTTTCAACAATGCAGGGCAATAGAACATAATATATTAATTACAGTTTCATTTCTTGGTATTACTGTTCCTTTAACAGCATTGGTGAACTGGGTGGAATGAATGAGGTAAGCAAAGGTTACAAAGGGAAGAAGAAATAGGTATTATATAATATTTGTGTTAAGATTAAGCCGCACAAATGAGCGCATTGGTTGCATTACTGTGGTTTCACTTTGGTATGAAAACGGCACCATCTATTTTGTACAGCAGCTGGTGGTGCTCCATTCATATTAACTTCTGAATGGAAATCTTACAGGAGCATGATTGCTTTGAGTCTAGTTACCCACAGCAACCACTTAGATATTTGCTGCCAAACAAAGGCTACCTGCTGCTTTGATACTGTGGATTACTAGAACTGAAACAAACCTACCTTTTACCTGTGCTTACTATTGCCTGTGCCCTGCAGTTTGTGGGGAAAGGATATTAAGGCAAATAGGAAGAGGTAATGTAAATGGAAAAATCAGAAATGTAACTCGTATGATAGACTGGGCTGGCATCAAGGTTAGCTTCAGTGTTAGAACTTTATTTACCTGTAAAGCTGGCCATACACGTGGCGATCTCACGATGTTTCGTACGACCGTCGGTCGCACGAAACATCGTCAGATCCGCCACACACCATTCAGGGCTGAATCGGCAGGTAAGGAGGTAGAAACAATAGGATTTCTACCTCCTTCTGCCGATTCAGCTCTGAAGGGAGAATTTTGGTCAGGCGCCTTCTATGGCGCCCGATCAAAATTTTCTAACTTGGCCGATCGGCGAGCCGACCGATTTCAGCAGCTTCCTGCGATATCGGTCGGCTCGCTGACATGCCATACACGCACCGATTATCGTACGAAACGAGGTTTCGTACGATAATATCGGTGCGTGTATGGCCATCTTTAGTGTCTCGGTTTATGTTCTCTTGGGCATTTTTCCCATGGGAGGGATCACATTTGTCAATAGGAACACTACCTCATCCCTTCCTGATGTACATTATGTTTGCTTTAGCATTCTGCATACCCACAACAGGAAAAGCTTCCACATAAATTGTTTCCACACAGCCCTCCACATTGAAAACTTGGATGATATTATATATTGTATATAAATGTATCTATATGCAAAAGTAGGCACACTCCTAGGAGACACATCATCCTCTAGGTGCGACCAAAACTTTAACAATAAAGGATTTCTTTTGATTTTTTCTAAGTCCTATAAGTGCTCCTACTTTTGCATATGGACATTTGTTTAGATTGTAGCATCTGTGCATTTATGTGTGTTAGTATGTACAATATATATTTCCCTTCTTCAGTTATATCTATATAGGCATCACTTCAGGCTTCTGATGAAATGACGTGAAGCCATGAAATGCGTTGAGCATATGGTGTAAATCTCAGTAATGTGGATGTTCTTAATGATAGAAATAAAAGTGAAGTTTTAATATAAGAAGCAGTGCTCCTTGTGCATGTGCTCCACAATATTCTATTGTCAAGCTTAAGCAGTATAAATGCAAGCTCTACAGATGTTCTGGGCACACCATGCTATTGTCTAGCGACAGAATATTTACTTTATATTTTTTCCTTTTATCCTATATCTCTATATCCTTAAGGAAGAATAATTTTGTTTTGGCACAGTTGTCTGTATTAGTCTCAGGGACTGGGACAAAATACTCAGTGTGGGGCCCAATAGTCACAATACAATCTGCAGCTTTCCACCTGACCCCAGGCTCCAGCAATTGAAATACCAAGGGCTGGGGGGGGGGGGGTACAGACTGATGTCCAGTTAAAAGTGACATATGAGATGATCACTTATTTGCAGCTGGGACTATAGCAGTAAGTCCATTGTTTTGTATAAGTGAATCTGTAGGATATATTAGGGGGACCCCAAAAAAAATAGTTGGGCTTACAGCCAAAAAAGTCAGAAAACCAGCAATTAAAGCGAATATAAAACTAGGCAATAATGACACGATACTTTGCACTATCTGCCAATTACAAACCCTTCCCCAAAAAGTAAAAGCTACATATTTTGGGTTTTGCAGATATGTGGGCCCCAGTTGGTCAGCCTAGCGTCAGCCGTACTTATTCAGTCACTCAGATATCTAATTGAAAAGTAAAAGGACAAAGCAGTGGAAGCCAGTATAGATGATCAGCCTTAAAATGCGTTTAATTATAATGAAACCAAATGAAAAAGAAAATCATTAAAGGGGCTAAGTGCAGGAAATCACAGATTTCAAAAGCAGCTCTGTCTTATAACATTCTAAATAAAAGGTTAAAATGCTTAAACAAGCCTATTACCAATGTTATACGTTGTGCTCAAAAATGCAAAAAATATAAAGGCAGAATTCCCAGAGATTACTTCCAAAGGCTCAAACTGAGGCTGTTGGGGTGATGGTGGGATTCTGAGCTTTGTAACGGGTGATATACAATAGGATAAGGGGACACTAGTAAGTCCTTAAGGAAAAAAGTGCAATATAAAAGGCATTTTTAAACCATGTTATAAGTCAGTGCTACGTCTTACAAAGACAACTGTACAATTTTAAGGCAACGCACCAGCAGACAGAGACAATGCCATGCAAGACCATGCCAAGCAGCACATAAAGGCATCATACCCATGCGTGTTTTACCACCATTTAAGGTGAGCTAAATTCATAGATTCAGCAACAGCACCTTGAATATTCTATAGGGTCAGATTACCAGAATGGGCATATATTTTAGCCATATTGTAACCATAGCAATGAATGTTTTTGCATCGAATGCACTCGAGAAGTGCATATAAAACACAGGTATAGTATAAGACTACAATCTGGCTAAAATCCCTTCCAGTTCTCAGAATATGTCCTCCACTTTTCAAGGAGTGACAGGAACGTTTATCACCACACCTTGATCACTGGTAAATGCACCAGTAGGTACATAGCCCAAGAGGAAAAATTAAATCAGCACCCTGCAAATGTTATAGTCTTGCTCTTGAATAAGCATAGAATGCAATTAGATTGGCATTTCAAAACTGTACGCCAATTTAAGCCCCTTTCTTCTAGAAAGTGCAAAAAGCAATGATGAGCAAGGACAAAGGAAAAGGAGGCGGGTAAGCACAGCACTGTAATTAGAATACTGCTACAAACCATACCTACTCTAAAGTACCATAAAGTAAGTATGTGATATCAGACCTCATTGACTGCAATTCATGCTGATGTGTCCTCCTAAGCTCCTCCTCCAGTTGGTCCTTCTCGGCAGTCAGTCGCTGACCAAGTGCTGATAATTCCTTTGCATAATACTGTTCCAGCTCAAGTTTCTCCTCTTTAAACCTCTTTTCCATCTCTTGGCATTGAGCAGATTTTGAGAGCTGTGTTTTTAATCCATCAATGACCTCCTGATATTTCGCATTTAGTTCCTCCAGGTCAGCTCTCTGCTCCTCCAGCTCACTGATCTCTAACTTGAAACTGTGCTCAGTTGCCTTCCTTTCCTTTTCAAAGTTGGATTTCATAAGCTCCACCTCTCGCTCATAATAGTTGACCTTAAAAAACATTGCCATATTTTAGTATGACTGGAATATTACAGTCGTAATACTTACTTTATATAAAAAGCATAACACTATATAAAAAGTTACATTAAGTATACTTAAAAAGGTAGTTTTATTATTTTATAGAATTGTCCAGTTCTTAGCAACATTTCAACTGGTCTTCATGTTTTATAGTTTTATGATTTTGCCTTCCTCTCCCTCTTTCCAATGGGGGTCACTGACCCTGGCAGCAATAAAACCACTGCCATGTGAGACTACAATTTTATAGTTACTTTTTATTACCAATATTTCTATTCAGGCCTCAGGCCCTCTATTCCATTTTATGGTCCTCATTCAAACCACGGCCTGGCTGCTAGTGTAAACTGGACTTGGCAACTAAGCCTATGATAAAAAGTGTTAGACACGAAACATGTCAGGCTTTATAAGAAGAGTGTATAATAGAGATTTTTTCTTTTTAACTTTTCAAACTGCCTGTCTTTTGGATTTCCAGAGTGCCCCCTTTTTTTCTTTTTTGTTTCTGTGCTAACAGCTTGTCTGCTCCCTTGAGACGAGGGTTTGGAGCACCTGGATTATGCTTTTCACTTTGGCGAGTTCTCTACGGCTTATGGATGCTAAACTGCTAGACATAAGTGTGTGTTTCTATGTGCCTAATACTTCACTAGCTGTTTATTATAAATTCATCTGAATTGGTTATATTTTCCCTTTCATTATACTCATGGTATAGGCCAGTGGCCTTTTCATTACAAAGCCACGGCATCCCAACATTATAAATGGACACGATCAGCCTCGGAATTCAGTGTGTTCATCTCCTTACCTTGGTTTCTAACTCTATTTTCAGATCCTGTATTTCCTGTTGCTGTTCCTTTAGCTGTTGTTTTGTGAGCTCTGCTTCTATATTAGATGGAGGCAGTTCTGGTTCCATGGTTACTGGTCCTGCAATGTTATTGCAAAGTTATCCTTAAAATAATGTGATGAGAGGGAAAGGCAGACTCCCTAAAACATACTGTGCAATAATGACTAGACTATTGGCTGTTCAATATAGTTTTTATGTAACAAAAGTATAACCTGCACTGTCTAAATCCCCAAACTGCGATTTAAAGTTCTTTCAGGTTTCCAAGACAATGAGAGCACAGAAGTCAGGAGAATGAAGAAGGGGAATGCAGATGTTTATCTACAGCAGCAACAGTGCCGTTGCAGGTTGCAAAAAAGTTGGGGCTTGTGAATGAGTTGGCAGGTTTGGGTAAATCAGGTGTGGAGTTATTTTTTTTCCCATAATTAGAGGCTGGCCAGGTTGGAGAAGGGGAGTGACCATGAGTGCATTGGAAGCATTTTCCCCCTTTTACTTGTTAGCAGGGGTAACAATTAGGGCCTTCAGGGGGGTTGTCCCTTGCTAACTTAGTAGTACGAGTCCCTGTGCTTACTGATGGTGGCCCTGATCGTGTTATGTTAGTGGTGTGGAGGTCTTTTGCTGGTTTATCAGTACACTGAGGGCACCTTGCTAAGTTTACAGTTTTAGGATCACATACTGAGTGATAAGCTACAGCCCGATGTTGGTGAAAGGGACTTATTCCTAATATACAGCTTAAATCATTTCAGGATCAAAAAATACTGGCATAGTTAACGTACCATTTGCACCTGCAGCCGACACACTTCTCCTCACCTTAGCTGACAACCCCTTCTTTCCATGTGAACCTAAAATTAAAAGTCAGAGTTCCAATTACCCATGATAGAAAGCAACTGTACATGCTTAGGCTTAGCTTCTCGCTAATTTCATTTACCATTGCTGAGGCTGTTGTTGTGAATTTTTTCCTTGGCCTTTAGGTGCAGCAACTTGTTGTCTTTTATCTTGGCCAACAAACGAGAGTATTTGCTTTCGCTGAGCTGGGAGCGCAGAGTTTCCAACTGGATCCGTAGTTCATCATTCTGATCGCGAAGTTCCTGTGAAAAGTATCATTTGTAGTCAATTCTTAATACAGAATGCTGTATCAGTATTATAGATATAGATAAATAGAGAGAATATTCACACACAGCTGCACTCAATTTAAATGCAGATGCGCTCACTGAATGCTTACACGTATACTACAAAACCTACACGTGGGATTAAGCTCCACCCTCCAGGAGGCAGGACACTTGAAAACCAATTAAGGGGTGTGCCATGTCCATCCCAGCTTTACCTCTACACTGCACCAATTCCACTTAAGTTTTCCAAGTGTCCTGCTTCTAGGAGGTTGGATGACCATGTCTCTAGTAAGAGCATGGAGATTTTCTCTTCAGTCCGAAGTTAGTGCTGACACTGGAAGCAGGGCTGCCTGTATCCCTTGTTAGCCTCATACATTGGCCAGCTCCATGGGATCAGACCTATCCCTTTTGGCTAAACAGACCACCCAAACATTCTCTGCATCCCTAAACAGAGGGCAGATTGTCTGGCTGGAGAGACACTGGGGTGAGTGTGTCATACACCCTTCCTCGTCTGCCATTGCCACAGGCTGCTAAGCCCCCTGTGCTCTGATACACAGCAATCAAAGCTGACATCTGCATCTAATTTTGTACCAGTGAATAACTAAAAAGGAAGGAATGAAAAGAATGTCTAAAATTATATGTTACTCAAATGTCTACATATATTATACAAAGAAACAGTATAAAACTATGCCAGGATAGGTATTGTCTTGTAAAATTCAGCATGAACTCTTGGGGTACAGTAGCCCTTTAAAGAACTTACAGCAAAGTTCAAACCTCTGCAAAACAATTTTCATAGTACCAGAAAAAATAGAACAGAGGTTTTGTTGTAACAAATCAAGCATGCTTGGCTGTCATTTAAAACTATTTTCTGTTCCAAGGATAAGAATGGAATAATTATACAGAATTACAATACGTACATGCGGAAAGTACACAAAAGGAAAAACCAAGGCAAAAACCAACGCGCCCCAAGTAATGTTCAGAGCACATAGATAAGCACTCATCATCAGAATGTCAAGGTTAAAAATACACTGCAACACATCCCAATAATCATTATTATTATTATTTGTCTATCTATATTATGCTCTTTGGGGATGATGGCACATTGATTCTTTTCAAATGGTGCCTTTAGCTCTATAGAGTGGTTTAAAATGTAAATGTTCCAGTACTGAACGGTCATGCATTTCCCATTCAACGCAATAGCAGGGGTGAAGAGCACCTCAGTTGTCAACAGCCAATATTGGGAAAAAATGAATTTATTTATTTACACACACAAAAGCACCAAGCCTGGCTAATCGAATTTCACTGACCACCGGCAATGAAACATAGCAAAAAAAAAAAAAAAAAAAAAAAAAAAAAAAAAATTATATTATATATATATATATATATATATATATATATATATATATATATATATATATATATAAACAAGCAGAGTACCGCACACAAAGGAACTTTATGAAAACAAAAAAGGTTTATTGGAAAAATCCGACGTTTCGAGCACCAAACTGTGCTCTTCCTCAGGGACAAACCAGTGGTTTGTCCCTGAGGAAGAGCACAGTTTGGTGCTCGAAACGTCGGATTTTTCCAATAAACCTTTTTTGTTTTCATAAAGTTCCTTTGTGTGCGGTACTCTGCTTGTTTATTGAACTATTTGACCAGCACCGAAGGCAGTTGATTTTTGCTCAGAGGGTGTGCTCCTCTCTGTTCTTGTATATATATATATATATATATATATAGTAGATCAGTGCTGTCCAACTTCTGTGGTACCGAGGGCCGGAATTTTTCCGACCTACGTGGTGGAGGGCCGATAATGGAAGCCAATTTTGACCACTCCCCTTTTTGAAACCACACCCGTGTTATCACATGACCATACCCATATTAATGGTTGTAGTACAGCAAAAACATGCCATACTCTGCCTGCCCTACCCTTGCCTGTGTGTGCCATACTCTGCCTTCCCTACCCTGCCTGCGTGTGCCATACTCTGCCTGCCCTACCCTGCCTGCGTGTGCCATACTTTGACTGTATGTGCCATTCATGGCCTGTGTGTGCAATACTCTGCCTGCCCTATGCTGCCCTTGTGTGCCATACTCTGCCTGCCCTACCCTGCCTGTGTGTGCCATACTCTGCCTGCCCTACCCTGCCTGTGTGTGCCATACTCTGCCTGCCCTACCCTGCCTATGTGTTTGGCACACACAGGCAGCATACAGTGACACAATGCTGGCACTGCTTCTACAGATTAAAAGGTGTGAACAACACAGGGGATTACATATTTAAACACAATACAGCCTAAATCTGAGGTGAGAACCATGCAGGGGGGGGGGCAGTTAATCACAGTACTGATACAATTTAAAGCTTACACAAGAGTAAGCCATCAAAGCAGCCAGACAGGTGGGGGGCCACACAGAGGGGGGTCGCGGGCCGCCAGTTGGACAGCACTGTAGTAGATGGTTGTTTTAAGGTTTTTATCAGCTGCTAAATATATTCATTTATTTTTCCTTTTTCTGAAAAAATAGACAAAAGATATAACTGTATATACTCTAGCCTTCCTCAATGGTAGACTGTTTATATGACTAATTGTATGTTATGCATTCTTCAGCATATGAAACAAAGACTAAAATGGAAAATAAAGAAATACCCACAAGATAATCAATTTAGTGTAATGGGAAGCAACGTGCTTATTATGTGTGGTAAAACAGCTTAGGGTGACCATGTGTATGTGTTAAAAAGACATTATGGACAAACCACATTTCAAACTCCACAATATGAACCAGAAAATGACTGCTCAGGACCAAGCCAATGTCTGGCAGGCAACAATTCAAATGCTGAAAGAGTCATGCATGGAAACACGTGCATATCACTGGCAAAGTGCAAGCTCACCTTTACTCTCTACAGTCCCATATACAAAGAAACAAAAAATACAGAGAGTCAACAAGAAACATATCACAGTGACATTTGTACAATGTCAGCCTGAAGTAGGAAACCACTGTTAACTTACCCTGCATTGGATTTCATATTCCTTGATAATGTCTGCAAACCTTTCCTCCTGACTGCAGAACTCCATGTGTGGATGATCTACTTGTCTCTAACACAGAAAATACAGCCAGAGAAGAAAAACAAATGAATACAGAACACTAAAGCTTGTAATTGTTCCTGATAGCAAATTTCTATACTGAAAGTTATACAAACCCTGTGAGATGGTTTCATATCCAATCCATAGCAATTATCAAATGGGAAATGTTATCTAGCTCACCCTTTGTACAGGAGATTGGTTTTGCATAGTGGATCAGCAGCAGAGTTGGACATCCTATATCCCCACATTTTGAAAAATGGGATCTTTCCACTTCTCCACCACAAGTGGAAGGAAGTAACTCCCTTTTGCCTCTGTATAGTTAGGGAGGATGGTGTAGCTATACAAACACCCCTACAGAATATTACCCACCAGCGTCAGAATTGGATGCCAGGGGCCAAACAGAAAACCATACACCATTCTTCAAACTATTTGTACCCATCTTCTTACTCAGCCTCCTTATTCTCCCAGTCTCTTTTCTTTAGATACTAAAATGCATCATTCAATTTATTTTTGTTTCATACAGAAATTGGGAATCACCATGAAATAGGCCAAATGGTTAGGAGCAGAAGGGCCAATTGACACCTGGGCCTACCGGGGGTTTTACTGGTATTCCATACGGGCAGTCTGACACTGGTACCCACTAGCAATTTGAGGGAATAGGATCAGTAAATGCTTCCCTTTACTGGCTCTAAATAAAAGGGAAGCTACCCAATACATTCAATATAAGCCTCACAGAAATAAACTGCTAAAGCCTGTGTACCTTTTCTAAAACAAGTTACGGAACATTGAATTGATTATTTTGGTAAGTTTCTTATGGAGATTAGTCTAATGTTATTTTTGTTTTCATGATGGGAAACTAAGCAACTGAATAATACGTTTTTGAGCATTTTATACTTCCAAGGATTAATACAGTTTTCCCTTGACATCCAACAGTAAGTTCAGTAGAGGGGGCAGGTAGATGCACACAAGCTACATGCAGTGCACACTACCACCATACAATTGCTATTGACAAACAGCTTCTTTTACCTTTCCTTTCAGCAGATCATCTACATTGGTCTGTAGTTTCAAAACATCATTTTCAGTTTCAGACAGTTTTTCAACAACTTCAACCATTTCCTTTTGTAACCTGGAATTTTCCTAAAAAGATTTTATATATATTAATACAGTGTTTTATTCCAATCTTAATACAAGCAACTTGAATCTGAACTAAAAGGCAAATTCTTATAGCTTTTTATGAAGCAAAAAAAGGCCTCAACAGAAACAAAACAGCTATAATTAGCAGTTACTAATCTGTGTGAGACATAAGGCTATAGCTTCATTTTTTCCTTTTAGTGTTTAGTTCCTTCTCACAATCCTGTTCCCAGTTCATTCATTTATTGTGCTATTAGCTGCCAGAACGGACAATAATGTGTTGGTTTATGGGTTTTTTTTCTTGTATTATTCAAGAGGAGAGCATATAGAAATTAAGGAAGAAAGGCTATAATTTCTGTAAAGAGACCAAAATGACAGTCTCTAGAAAGGCGGTAACCAGTCAAATGCTTAACATTCATGTACTAAGAACAGCATTTGCTCATAAGGCCTTTTAAATTCTGAACTTATGAATACCGAATGCTCTCTTTCTTTTCAGGTGAAGACACATGGAACTACTAGTAGCAGCTACTTGTCATGGCTAAAATAGACAATGCTGGCTTCTTACTATGAGTGTTTTAGCAGAGGCAATTCTCAGTATTGCCTATGGCAGGGTATTTTCTGGTGTTTAGTAGCCATGACAAAGTAGCTGCTACTAAGTAGCTCTGTGTGTCTTTGCCCATTTCAGATCAAGAGGCTTTTTTCTCACAAAGCAACTCCATAGCAGCTCCATAGTAACATTTTTACACCTGTGTCTAACCTCCTTTTGGAGTTGAAGTAAATGTGAACAGTGTGCGGTGTAGTGTGTGTTTGTTTATTATTTATTTATTTTTTTGTTTGATTCAACAACCAAACAAGGACCTTACCTTTACAGATAAATTAAGTCTCTCTCTCAGAGAAGCTTCTTCCATCTTAAGATTTGCTAGGTCTGCCTCTAGCTTGGTTCTGTGTTGGTCTGATTGATGCATAAACTGCTCCTTCTCACCCTCTAGCTGAATCCGCAGTACAGAGAGCCGCTGTCTGTATTCCAGCTCTAAGTCCCTGCAATACAACATACCACTATATGGTGCCATGCAGCTTTTACAGGCCAGTTTGAAGGTACTTTAACTTCCTGTCCCACAGGCTGAATATTTGTATACTATGAATGTATGAAAAACATGATATAGTAATGCATGAATGAATATATGAATGTCACACGTGGCTGGGCAATCTGCACTGACCCAGATACTAAGTTGATTGTCAAATCAATGGAAACAGGGAAGGAAGTTGTGGACAGACTTCAAAGTCTGTCTGCACAGAATGACTACAATCCAACGGGTTCACAGATCTAGATTTACAGACAGGCAGATAAGCTTCCAATCATAGTTGCCAGATATTTTACATCACTGCTTTCCAGCTGAAGGCCCCAAGGCCAAAGGGTTTTGTGAACCTCAGTCGATTCTACTGACTCACAGAACAATTTAAAATAATCCAGCTATTACAGTAAACTACATAATCAGCCCACCACATGGCAAAGCTTAATAGAGTACTGTAAGTAGAATGTCGTTCGCCACTGAGCTTACTTGATTTTGCTTTCATTGAGCTGCTCCATTTCACTGTTGTGATCATCCACCTCACTGGCCAACTGCAGGTTCCTTTTCTCTGCTTTCTCAAAGTCCTGCTTGATTTTGTCCCTCTCCCTGGTGACCTGTTCAACAAGCCCACTGCACACAAACAGAAAAGAACATGTGGATAGTTTAGAGGAGCAAAAATGTAGTTTTGGAGAAATACAGTAATTTCAACTGCATGTTACAATAAATCTGGCTAACTCACAGCCTATAAAATCCAATTAATATAAATCATGCAGTAATATGGGGTTTATAATTAAAAGAATATACATATATCCTCATACAATGTTAAATACTTTTCCAATTCAAAACTGTGGTCTTTATCAGGGGTGAGAAAAAAAATGCACCAGGGGTGCATCTGATCTTGGAAAATCTTCTGCTATTACATGGCTTTGGATTGGTATCGGGCCAAAGGCAGACAGTGCACACAAGGCCAAAAAACAGCATTTAAAACAGAAAACAAAAACAGCGTCTGAAATAATCTCATACTTTAACTTCCATAAAGACGTTTATCCCTCTAAGAACTGATTTAAGATCAGATCCTTAGGGATTTAGAGTGCAAGAACAGGTGCAAAACCCTTGAAGTACTATTCTACACAAGAGCTCTGCACAGGTTAGCAGTGCAAACTTACTGTCTGTGATACAGCTCATTCTTGTAAGAGGCCAGTGCAGCCAGGTGTATTCTGTTCTTTGTAGCAATCAGTTCATTGTCTAAAGCAGATGTGAGATCCAGGAGGTTCACTTGCTCTCCCAGGTTAAAATCAAGGCTCTGCAAAGAGAGAAGGAAAGAAGAACAGTGCAAAGCTGGTGAGAGCTTAACTGACTGGTTTATGTTTGGGTTTTACAAGGAAGGCATCAATAGGAAAAATGTATGTTCCACAAGGATGTCATGCCCAGTCCCACACATCAATAAAAGAGCCAAAGATAATTAGCCCACTAACTAACTAACCAGGGGTCTCTAAATGAAGAGAAACTGTTCTGCCCAATTCTTTGAGACTCCTAAGAGTTGGGCAATGTGTGTTGTGTAATACATCTTGCTTATTGTTTATGGGCTACTGTTTGTATTCTGATTTGACAATAACATCCCTGATGTCTCTACAGTAACAGACTACTGGCATTGCAATATCACTTAATTCTCTTTTCATAACAATTATAGGAGTAAGAGAGCACTGCACATAATTTTATAGCAACAATGCATATTTAGAACAAAATGAAGTGCATAATAAAGCTCCTTACCGTTAAAATTTCTTTGCCATCTTCTATTCCTTCTTCTTCCCAGATAATCATAATCTGCTCAGGACTCCCAAAACCAGTTCCATCATCAATACTGGAGAAAAGGTGTAATCCACCAAAAGCAGACAGCAACGAGGGGGTAGTTGTCATGCGGCTGCTGTCTTCCATGGGCTGTAAGAAATGTTGGCACAAATTTGCTTCCCTGAACAGTTGTTTGCACCCTGTATCTCATTCAATTTATAACATTTATCAGGATTTAGGAACAATTGTGACTTTTTGTACACAAGCTCTGTAGTTTGTGTGGATGTAAAGCTTTAAGAGGGTTGTTAACCCTGTGGGAGAAGGAAAGGCTAAGTCACTTGGGGGTGCCAAAATGTTAGGCACCCCCAAGTGACTAACTGCTTACCTTGTACCCCGGGCTGGTGCCCCTGTTAGGAGAAAACTGCACCAGCCTGGGGTAGCTGCGAGCGTGGTCTCCTCTTCCTTCTTCACAGAAAGAAAGCGCTCACTGAAGCTACCCCGGGCTGGTGCTGTTTTCTCCTAACAGGGGCACCAGCCCGGGGTTAAAGGTAAGCAATTAAAGTCACTTGGCGCTGCCTAACATTTTGGCACCCCCAAGTGACTTAGCCTTTCCTTCTCCTTTAATTAAATTTAAGTATGATTTAGAGACTGTTATTCTGAGACAGTCTGCAATAGTATTTATTATTTTTTAATTATTTAGATTTTTGTTCAGCAGTTCTCCAGTTTGGATTTTAGCAGCTGTCTGGTTGCTAGGGTCCAAATAAATCAAGCAACCAGGCAGTGGTTAAAAAGAGAGAGAAATATAAATTTTTAATAAGATAGATAAGTAACAATAACAAATTTGCAGCCTCACAGAGCAATATTTTTTTAGGCTGCTGGGGTCAGTAACTCCCATTTAAAAGCTGGAAAGAGTCAGAAGGAAGGCAAATAATTTATAAACTAAAAGAAAATAAAAATCAGTTAAAAGTTGCTAAGATTCTATAAAATACTAAAAGTTAACCTGAAGGCAAACAATCCCTTTAAAGAGGTCCTTTACACAAAAACTGCCATTGAATAAATCTTGCCATAGCCACACCAGAAGTACTGTGTGACTATTTGAAGACACATATTTATTGTTTCTACCTACAGTTGGAAGCCACGGAGAGAGCCAGGGAGATATTCAAATAAAATGAAATGTATTTTAAAAGGAATGACCAGGCAATTGTTTTATATCAAAAGTCAATTCCACCCTCTAGGTGTTTTATAGATAAATAGGTAATTACCACATGGGGATGTCCCAAATTGCTCCAAACTATAAATCTTAAATAAACAAGGGACTTAATGACCCCAGAGGTAATAGACACATTAAAAGGTCACACATAATAAGATAGTACATAGTTATAGTTACATAGGGTTGAAAAAAGACCAGTGTCCATCAAGTTCAACCCATCCAAGTAAACCCAGCACACCTAACCCACACCTACCAATCTATACACTCACATACATAAACTATAAATACAACCACTAGTACTAACTGTAGATATTAGTATCACAATAGCCTTGGATATTCTGATTGATCAAGAACTCATCCAGGCCCCTCTTAAAGGCATTAACAGAATCTGCCATTACCACATCACTAGGAAGGGCATTCCACAACCTCACTGCCCTCACCGTGAAAAACCACCTACGCTGCTTCAAATGGAAGCTCCTTTCCTCTAATCTAAAGGGGTGACCTCTGGAGCGTTGATTGTTTTTATGGGAAAAAAGAACATCCCCCAACTGCCTATAATCCCCTCTAATGTACTTGTACAGAGTAATCATGTCCCCTCTCAAGCGCCTCTTTTCCAGAGAAAACAACCCCAGCCTCGACAGTCTCACCTCATAGTTTAAATCTTCCATCCCCTTTACCAGTTTAGTTACACGTCTCTGCACTTTCTCCAGCTCATTAATATCCTTCTTAAGGACTGGAGCCCAAAACTGCACTGCATACTCAAGGTGAGGCCTTACCAGGGACCTATAAAGGGGCAAAATTATGTTCTCATCCCTTGAGTCAATGCCCTTTTTTATACAAGACAGCACTTTATTTGCTTTAGTAGCCACAGAATGACACTGCCTGGAATTAGATAATACAGCCATAAAACAAACAACAGACGCCACTCATGGAGTGGCTAGGCAATACCTACCTGAAAACATGCCCATGGTCTTCTATGCTTGAGAGGTGTAGAAGAGATGGGCACAGGGGCATGGCTAAATAGCCCCTCCTGGAATTCCTGAAAGCTCACCCTGCCATCTCCATCCCTATCGAGCTTGTTAAACAGGTCCTCAAGCTCCTACATAAAAAAAATAAATGAATATGTCCTTCAGATATGGGCCACGCACTGCAAGTGTAAATCAACTCCTACTTTGATTAAAGCTCACAATGCAATATATATATATCTATATATCTATATATCTATTTATTTTTTTTTTTGTTTTTTTTTTTAAATGTTTTTTAGTAGGCTTAAGGTATAGGGATCCAAATTAATTAAAGACCCCTTATCTGCAAAATCCCAGGTCACAAGCATTCTGTATAACAGGTCCTATACTTGTATATACAAAGTCAATATAATGGCAAGTATAAGTCAAAGCTTATATCCCCACACACATCATTATAACCCATTATATACTGTGATGAGACTTATAGAACATTATTTAGGAGGTAACCAGTAACAGCAAAAAAAAAAAAAAAAAACAGCATTACATGGGTTTAAATATAGTATATAAACCTATATAAGCATTGAAGACAGAATCAAACTTCCAGCACTACAAGGCAGTGAACCACTCTTGTTTTTCCTGAAAACCTTGCAGAGAGAAGTGGTGCATTCTCCATACCTCCTTACTAAGGTCTTTCAGTCCGATGTTTTTACACACGGTGGCAAGCTCTTGCTGGTTGAGGTAGCCATTATGGCCTACACCAAGTTCCTCCCAGATGTCCCGCACCTGGTGTTCTGTCATATCCGAGCATGGGCTTGAATTTCTTCTTTTCCCATCAAAGATCTCTGGATTCCATGACCTTAGCTGGCCTATGGCAAGCAAAAAGACGGTGGATAACCAGAAACTATCCCATAAATCACCCTTAGTCTGCATCTTAGTTTTTATTTTACAGATTTAAATTTTTATTGCTGCCTTCCACGTAACAGCTTGCCAAGGTTTCTGGGAGTTGTAGTTCACATCACTGGAAATGCCAATTTGATGGCTTTTTAAAGCACATATTACCGGTAAATATGCAAAACAAAGGGTTTATACACCCCTATATTTAACACCAGCAAAAAATAATATATCCAATGGTAATATATCCAATGCTGAAATTAGACTTTCAGGATCTGTACCCTGTGGCTCTAAAAATACAACTATACAAAAATTCCTATGTTGAACACCTTTTACACACACAGTATCTAGTGAATCCACCTGAAATATGGGAGACTGCAGTGATCTAGATATATTCGAAATTGTAGCAATTTATTTTTCATTCAAACCTTCTCATATTTATCCTTTTCTATTTCACCGGTCACTCAAGTAAGTGGGACCCAAGCAAACAGAAACAAAACATAGATTCAAATATAACTTGCAAATTATTTTAGAATGCCATTAAAGGACAAGTTACTTGTCAGAGGGAAAATGATTTACAATTGCAGCCCATGTGGCCAATATTTTAAGTCAGAATGTGAAATTTCCATTAAGATACCAATAATACTTTGCTAAAGGCAAAGTTATTGCTTAATTTTTCAGCAATAAATTTGCCAATTGCAGTCTGACTTCTTTGTGCAAATGGGTCCCCCACAGATCCCTGGCCACAGAGCTGGAAGAAAATTGAAAGAAAAAAAAAAAATCTAGGCAACTAATTCACCATTTACCCTTAAGCAATCATGAAACAGATATTCCTTTAACATAAAAGGTTTTAGTCCTTTATTTCCGGTATACTCCCACAGCAGTATTATAACCAGTTTCCTACAGTATGACAATGATTATCGAGTTATAAAGTACAGAAATACTGGCAGAGAAATTAAATCTTGTGAACTAAATTTTCCTGTTTTTATGCTACAGTAATGCTGATCCTTTTGTACAGCGGCCACTAACCCGACTTCTCTTTGTATTCAAGCCATTAATAATATTTACTGGGCTAAACTGGATCCCGTGTCATAAGCAGCTCTGCGTGAGTAGCCTAACTGTGGGGCTGTGACGAGGAGTATCTAAACTGAGTTACACTACTCCCCTGATGTTAATCTGTGCATTACCACCAGGACGCATTACTTCTAGCAGCTTTAGTGCATTTCAGCCTATCCCAGGACTATCACTTCATCCCTTTAATCACATACGCACATCAATAACATTCACATCCTGCCAAAATAGCAAGAGGCATAAAAACAGTTAGCAGCTATAGATATTATTGCAGCCCTGTCTGTAGGGTTAGTTATTATTAAATACTCATTATTTAAAGGTGAGGGGCAAGGTTTAACTTGAAACGAACAA
This sequence comes from Xenopus tropicalis, assembly GCF_000004195.4. Classification (NCBI taxonomy): domain Eukaryota; kingdom Metazoa; phylum Chordata; class Amphibia; order Anura; family Pipidae; genus Xenopus; species Xenopus tropicalis. The sequence goes on along the minus strand of NC_030681.2, from coordinate 38,898,369 downwards.
AAAATGCCAAGAATGTTTTGAATTGCTTTTCTATTTTTTGTTATTTGGTCAGTTTGGGGGGTTATTTGGTTGCTAGGGTCCCACCTAACCTAGCAACCAGAAGCAGATTTAATGACAAGAGAGGGAAAGGATGAAGAGATTATGTAAAAAACTACTCATAGAATTCATTTGCTTTGGGACTGCTGGGTGTCACATGCATTAGCGAATTTAAGGTTACAAAGAGGCAAATAATTCAAAAACAAAGAAAAATACAAAGAGGACCAATTGCAATGGGTCAAATTCACTAAAGCATCCCTCCAGTTACATTAATAAGGCTTTTTTTGGCGATAAGTTTACCCTCCAAGTACAACATTTATGAATCTGGAGTACCAATTAAGAATCACATAAATTAATGACAAAACTTGATTAACACAAGCAAAATGGAGTTTATAGCATCAAGTTCAGAAAAATTGTGTTAAATTGGCAGAAAACAATGTTATTTCAACTTTCTGAGGTTAAAAAAAAAACTGGCAATTTGGTATTAAGATTTTCAGGTTTAAACTTACACCTTATTCTACTTAAATTACAATCTCAGGTAAACTTCCCCTTTACACCAAAAGCAGTTTGGCAGGTGCAGGGGATATGGTGCCCCTCATGGTAACTGATAGTATGGTAAAAAAAGAACAATTGCCCCAGAGAAATTGCTCCCTCTAATTTACCCTGAAGCACAGCAACATTTTTCCTAAGAGGCAGCAGTATCCCTTTAATAAGTGTCTAGTTTTAAAGCGACAAAGCAGTACCACCAGAGTTCTCCAAGCTTTCTTCAAACCTTACCTTGTGCCTCAAAGTTCTCGTTCAGAGGTTCCTTGCCATTCTCTGCTTCTTCATCTGACTTTAAGCTCTGCAGAAAGAGAGCACATGTGAAACAGATTTATATATAAATGATCCAAGATGGAAATCCGTTGGAGAATGAGCATGAACGTGCCAGGCAGGGTGGTGGGGGGGGGGAGACAGAGGGTGGGAACACTTCTCTCGGTTTATGAATGTGACTTGGCTTCCCAGACAAGCCTAGAGCCAATGTAAACAGGCAAAACCTCATGGCTCATTCACTCTGCATCTCTTCATCTCAGCTGAATCCTAGCCGGCCCCAACTCATTAAAGGCTTTAAGGCTCCGCCTGCATTCAGCTGCAGTGAAACATTAAACGGGACTATTCAGGTTGCAGGTTTATTTAGCTTTCATTTTTAACCCATCCAGCAACATATTTCAGAGAGACAGTCCTGCAGTGGTGCTAAATGTAAAACAAAGAATGGCTGGGAGCTTTGGTTTTTGTTCAGCTCTAGGCACTAAAGACTGTATCTTCTGACATAAGCAAAGCAGGTACATTTATAACAAGAAGTTATTTCAGGAGGAGTAGAAGTTCCAAATTGTCTTAACTTTGGTGTATTTCAGAAGTTTTGCTTTACAAACCATAATGTGGGAAGAGTACAGATAACTTGGGTCCACAGAGACGGCATTTTTTTTTTTAACAATTCTCAGACGGCATTTTTAATGGTGTTCCCATGCATTGATGTTTTAGTATGTTTTACCACACAGGACCTCACCATCCCCAGTGCTCTCCTCCAAAAGGACTGTACTCACAGGAGTGCAATAAAAGGCACAACTTAACAGAGTGTGGTTTCTGCATACGTCATTTCTGAGCTCCTGGGGGTACAGTCCCCATTGAGAAGAATGAGGTCATAAATGGGCATATTTCAGCTGCTGATTCGGGTCCTTAAGACTCGGCAGCTTATTTGCCCGTGTATGGGGCCCTCCAACAGGTCTCCCTGACCGATATCTGCACAAAAAAGGCTTGATTTTTTTTGTCAGATCAGGGACCGCTTTGCTCACCGATGTGGTCCTTGATCTGACTTTTCCTATCCCTAGGGCCAATCTCGCCCATCCAAGGTAGGCATATGAGGGGGAAGATTTGGCGATCTCGCCAAAGGAGCAAATCTAACTATGTATTGCCACCTTAAAGGAGAAGGAAAGGCAAAGTCACTTGGGGGTGCCAAAATGTTAGGCACCCCCAAGTGACTTAAATTGCTTACCTTGTACCCCAGGCTGGTGCCCCTGTTAGGAGAAAACAGCACCAGCCCGGGGTAGCTGCGCATGCGAGCACGACGGAAGGAGGAAGCGCTGCAGCTACCCCGGGCTGGTGCTGTTTTCTCCTAACAGGGGCACCAGCCCGGGGTACAAGGTAAGCGATTTAAGTCACTTGGGGGTGCCTAACATTTTGGCACCCCCAAGTGACTAAGCCTTTCCTTGTCCTTTAACAGTTCTGTGTGTGTATGTACAAGCAGTTTTTTGTGGCTTTTCTATCTTTTCCACTGCACAACTTAACAGATTTGGAAACAGAGACTGAAAGTTGCACTTAAGGGAATTGCATGTAAAAATGTCCATGTCCACTCCTACACTCCAGTGCTTCGCTCTGTGTTCACCTGTGGTGGATCTTTTCTGCAATCTACCACAGGACGAAATGCAGCCTATTCTTCCTGACTGGGATGTAATCATTCAGACACATGCAAGCATTAAACGCAAGTGAAACACAAATTGATGCGTTCCACTCACATTCGGCACTTGCACGCAGGTGGATAAGTACAACCTGACTGAGAAGAATTTGGTGGAACACAGGAGAGAGCCACTACAGGAGAATGCAGGGTGAAACACCCTTGTGTAAGAGCCCTAAGATGTCTCTAGTTACTGCTTAAATGAGAAGCAGTTCTTCGTAGACCTCAGAGAAATAAATTGCACACAAACCTGGACAAAAATGTGACAGGCAGTTGGAGCGGATATCGTAATGAAAATTAATAGTTAAGCAACAATACCCAATCCATATGTCTGAACACAAACCAACGCTGTGCCCCCAGTTTGCTATTACCCTAAAATTCCTGCCCATTAACAAACAGCCCATCGGATCTCTGAAAGGATTATGCATACATGGAATTCCCTTTCAGCTGAATGAACATGGGACATAGCCTTAGGGAAATAGTGACCTTACCTCACTTGCACACTACACTGCACAGTTTATTAAAAATAAGCTTTAGTTTTTGCACATTGGTAAATATTTTGTAGAAAACCCCCAAGGCAAATAACTAGATGTGGACCTGTCCAGTGCCAAAATTGAACCATAAAGCCAAATTCCACAGAAAATATTAAATTAGACGCCCGTTTTGACGGATACACTAGACAGACACACTAAACCCTCATTTATTTACATAGGTGTAATCAATAGGTTATCAATACCAAGCAATCAGACCTTTACTTTCAAAGTTACCTGATCGAATTTGTTGAATGGATGCCATTGCCTAGTGCTACCTACAGTAGGGTTGCCAACTTTTAATTGTCCTCTTTTATGGGGCAGGCCTGATAACATTGAGGAGCAGGGCTATGACGTTTATAACACAAGGCGGTGGGAAAATGACGCAACGGGCATATCATTATTGCATTCCAGGGCTCTTATCAGCAATTTTGTCGAGACTCAAAATAAGACAGATGGCCATCCTTTAGTAATGATTGCGCTGACCTGAAACCCACATGTTGGGTACATGCAGGCCACAAAGGTGAGACCCAGGTGCAGGTTTGGGTGAATGGTGGGTTCATGCCGATTTCCTCCCTTTTGGTGATGTAATAGTGCTGACCCCACCCAAATAGTCATCAAAAGGTAGCTAGATTGGGTGCAGGTCATAAAGAAGAAAAGGACTTCGGGCTGGAACGACAGTCTGCCTAAGAATCGCAGGACCATTTCCCAACCCCACCTTAGGCTCACATGTAAAGCATCCCCCTCCTCGTTGTCCCATTATGAATTAATGGATTCTGGGACATGAAGTCCCTCTGCATTACATACAAACTGTGCACCACTATGAAAAGCAAAGGAACTTCAAGTTCCTGTGTACAATTCTTTGCACACACAAACCAGGGAAGGAGCAAATGTAGACAAGGTTGCAGACACCAGGGAGCAGCAGACTCTAAGCTAACTATTATGGTAAACTCTTATGACCCTGGCCCATTTTTTTTTTTAAGGACACAATGCTGTCTATACTGCTCTAAATTTATAGCTATTAAGACAAAGATGCTTTTAATGTTATTTTATTTAACACTGTATTGCTATAAGTAAATACTGCAATATTCTGGATGGTTTATGTTAAGAGACTTTCACACATCCATCACGCCTCAGAGTCCTGTTTAAAAGTGGCAAGACTTGGGTTTACTAACTTGCCTTTACTGTAAAATGCTTAAGATGTTAAGATGACCCTAGATGCAAGTACTTCACGGGTAATAACGCACCCCTTAATGCTCATTTAAACAGCACTTACATCCAGGGCCTCTGGCTCCTTTCTGGAGTACCAGAACCAGTGACTACAGGCGCTGATGTCGGGGCATTGTGCAAGTGAGGAAAAACTATGATGACTTGCGCCTGGTTTTTTTTTGCATTTTGCATCATGTTTCATCATCAGTAAAGACCATTAATTCTTCAAAGTTTCATTGTACCAAACTGAGCTGTCCAGCTGACCCATACCATAGGTTTCTTTTTATGGCCTTCTGGTTTGTCAAAGGCCCCACAGACTACTTTTCATAACATCAGCATTTTAAAATGAATCAGCCTGCAGCATGGTGGATTATACAAGCAGGCTGCTACACAGAAACATTTGAAATGCACTGCTTTAAGCTAAGGAATGGATAATTGCTGACCACAAAAATTTCCAGTTAAACATTAATTTAATCCCAAACACTGAGCGAAGGGCTGCAGGAGAGGAGGAATACTAGTCACATGCAATATAAATGTGTGGCCTCGTGGCGGCATGCAAGGGTTCTGATGCAAGCAGTGAGAGTTTAGAATACTTGGCTGATGAATCATTTCTACCTCCACACTCTCCAGGGATGAAGACCTTTTCAGCTGACTTTTCCTCTGGCCTTTGCCTTGGTGCTGCTCTTGGAGAAACTTGTTGGCTTCATTTTCTGCAGCTTCATGTTCAGGCTGCGTTCGCCGCCCATATCTCTTGGTGCCTTTCACATACTTTGGTTTCACTTCATCAGGGATTACTAAAGGCATAAGGAAAGTTATTTAGTAGTTTAACTCCATATACAGGTGAACAATAGTTCAAACAACCTCCCCGCTGTTATCCAGAATAGAGCGAGAGAGATTTTGGGATCTTACCTGGTTCTAAATAACTGCTTTCATCTTCAGAGATGCTAATGTCAATAGTAGAGGACAACACAGCAACAAAGCCCTCTTTAAACTCCTCAAAATTCACCTGTAATACATAAACATAATTTATGGACAGGGTGCCATCACTACAGATCATCCTGCAACTGTGTAGAGCTCAGGTGATCTGACATAATTCAGTCTACCCAAGTTCCTCCTAACTTCCTGCAGTTTCAATTATTTGGGCTATTATCTATGGCTATTAGTACAAGTATGTATTCTTTCAGCTTGCGAGTCAACTGCCTGATACCACAGAAGATAACCAGTATATGGCGACATGAAGGTTTTCAGTGTCTCTACAGACAAGTGAGGGTTTTCAGGTTGAAAATGCAAAACTGGAACTTACAAGTGTTTCCCATTGAAAGTAATGAATACCAGAGAAAGCAATTTTGTGTACTTTCCAACAAAACGTGTCATGTGTGCTTTAAGGAGGGTCTAAAGGCCCCCCTCTGCTGAAAAGGTAATGCAGTGTAAAGTGCATGGAGTACTTTTGTGGTTTAAATACATTATTTTATTCTGGTTCATGTTTCCCACAGCAGCTTTGCATTGCTGTGCTATCCAGCTAGCAGTCAGAGGGTTAAATGATGCAGGTAGCACCTACACTGGTCCAATTTAACATCTATATTAGTAAATAAACTACACCTCAAACTACTTTTGTTTATCAGTAAATGAATCCTGCTTGAAGATTAGGCTAATTTCCCACTAAGGGGCACATTTACTAACCCACGAACGGGCCGAATGCGTCCGATTGCGTTTTTTTCGTAATGATCGGTAATTTTGCGATTTTTTCGGCGTCTTTACGATTTTTGCGTAAAAACGCGAGTTTTCCGGCGTCTTTACGATTTTGCGTAAAAACGCGAGTTTTTCAGCGTCATTACGAAAGTTGCACAAAGTCGCGATTTTTTCGTAGCGTTAAAACTTGCGCGAAACGTCGCGCCTTTTAAGTTTTAACGCTACGAAAAAGGCGCGACTTTGCGCGCAAGTGTTAACGCTACGAAAAAATCGCGACTTTGCGCAACTTTCGTAAAGACGCCGAAAAACTCGCGTTTTTACGCAAAAATCGTTAAGATGCCGGAAAACTCGCGTTTTTACGCAAAAATCGCAAAGACGCCGAAAAAATCGCAAAAAATACGAAAAAGTCGCAAAATGTTTGTTTCCAATCGGAATTTTTCCAATTCAGATTCGAAATCGTGTCTTAGTAAATCAGCGCCATAGAGTATGGAGTATATTTTGCAGAGAATACGCACCATACGCTCCTACCTGTGCCTGCACCCAAATGAATGGAATACGCTCGGGTGCAGGCACATGTAACTGAAATCCGCATTAAAACGCGACACTTTGCATTCTCTCACGTTTTTATGTTGATATCGGCTACATGTGCCCGCACCCAAGCATATGGTGCAGGCGCAGGTAGGAGCGTATGAAGCGAAAATATATGCCATAAGCATTGTGTTGCATGAGTCTTAGATATTTTAATGCACACACAAAGCTTTAAGGACCAGTAACACTATAAAGTAAAAAGGTATAATTTACTGAAAGTTAAATTATACCTGAAAGGTTGCACCCATGGCTTTATAGCAGCTTATTTATATAAACTGTAGAACCACTAAAGCCAACATTAAGTGCAGGTTACGTTATACATACAAAACCTATAAGTGTTACATAAAGGATAATAAATCATCTTTTTAATAAGCCCAAATAGTAACTCCAGAACGCTTCATTGCACCTATCTGAATCCAAGTAAATTGGGTAAATCCTCTACATAAGCAAGTTAATATTAATGGGGTAATAAAAGGTGCAAATTTACAAGTTGTCTGGTCACCTATAGCAGCCTATCAGCAGGGAGTATTTACTGGTTTGCTAAACATTTTATTGGTTGCTATGAGTTTATGCACCTGGGAAACCTGGTGCCTTTTATTACATATGAGAGTACGTGCCTGAGCATATATTGGATGACTAGAAATCTGGTAGAGCCAATACCACAGTATGCTCAGGTAGGTTTAAGAGCATTTCGAGCACTCCACAAAGAAAACCTGTGCACATGCTGCTCCTTGACTACACTTGATAGGGGGTGCATAGCACTGGCAGTTATCTTAGCAAGAAGATGGGATGGAGCAAATTTCTACTTAGCACAGTGATAGGTGAGAGTATTTGTCAGTATGACACCATTTACAAACGCTGATGCACCCATTCAGCCTGCTCAATTTTTCACAAGTAATAAGGACAGAGCCATAATGGCAAAAGTAACACTGGGTCCTACCTGGAGTTGCTACTCAAGGGCCCACTACCCTTGTTGTGAAACCTTTTCCCCACCCACCGAAGTAACTACACAAAAGGTACAATTCTCAAAACATTCCTCCTTTGAGAAGGGAGTGGAGATCGGACACTAGCCCTAGAAAGGCTGAAGCACAGTGGATATATAGATATATATATATAGATAGAGTAGCTGTAGAGAGAGTCCGCACTCACAGGTCTTACAGAAAATGTAGAGGTGTTTATTCAAATCAACATCTAACATTTCGGCTGCATCCACAGCCTTTCTCAAAGAAAGGAGAAAGGCTGTGGATGCAGCCGAAACGTTAGATGTTGATTTGAATAAACACCTCTACATTTTCTGTAAGACCTGTGAGTGCGGACTCTCTCTACAGCTACTCCATCTATTATTTTGGGACTGCACCCAGGCTCCCTTGGACCTACTAATACGTGAGTGCCTGTCTTCTTGCGATATATATAGATAGATAGATAGATAGATAGATAGATAGATAGAGATATATATATATATATATATATATATATATATCTCTATCTATCTATCTATCTATCTATCTATATATATCGCAAGAAGACAGGCACTCACGTATTAGTAGGTCCAAGGGAGCCTGGGTGCAGTCCCAAAATAATAGATGGAGTAGCTGTAGAGAGAGTCCGCACTCACAGGTCTTACAGAAAATGTAGAGGTGTTTATTCAAATCAACATCTAACATTTCGGCTGCATCCACAGCCTTTCTCAAAGAAAGGAGAAAGGCTGTGGATGCAGCCGAAACGTTAGATGTTGATTTGAATAAACACCTCTACATTTTCTGTAAGACCTGTGAGTGCGGACTCTCTCTACAGCTACTCCATCTATTATTTTGGGACTGCACCCAGGCTCCCTTGGACCTACTAATACGTGAGTGCCTGTCTTCTTGCGATATATATAGATAGATAGATAGATAGATAGATAGATAGATAGAGATATATATATATATATATATATATATATATATCTCTATCTATCTATCTATCTATCTATCTATATATATCGCAAGAAGACAGGCACTCACGTATTAGTAGGTCCAAGGGAGCCTGGGTGCAGTCCCAAAATAATAGATGGAGTAGCTGTAGAGAGAGTCCGCACTCACAGGTCTTACAGAAAATGTAGAGGTGTTTATTCAAATCAACATCTAACATTTCGGCTGCATCCACAGCCTTTCTCAAAGAAAGGAGAAAGGCTGTGGATGCAGCCGAAACGTTAGATGTTGATTTGAATAAACACCTCTACATTTTCTGTAAGACCTGTGAGTGCGGACTCTCTCTACAGCTACTCCATCTATTATTTTGGGACTGCACCCAGGCTCCCTTGGACCTACTAATACGTGAGTGCCTGTCTTCTTGCGATATATATAGATAGATAGATAGATAGATAGATAGAGATATATATATATATATATATATATATATATATATATATATATATATATATATATATATATATATATATATATAGGTGCTTGAGAGAGGGTCAGCACTCACAGGACTTTTAGCAACAAATTATTTTTATTAAAGAGGAGATTAACGTTTTGGCTAGCACTCTAGCCTCTAGCACTCTTGATAAAGGCTAGAGTTGTAGCCGAAACGTCTCCTCTTTATTAAAAATAATTTGTTTATATAAGTCCTGTGAGTGCTGACCCTCTCTCAAGCACCTTCAACATTATTTGGACCTGCACCCAGGCAACAGCAACTTATCTATACGTGAGTGCCGGCATATACTTGGAAGTTGAGATATATATATTTCGATTAAACTCACTAAGCCCATAGGGACTGAGTAAAGATTTTGACTTACATCTGTACCTTTAAGGGACATTAAATGCTAAACATAAAACGTAAAAGGTAAACGTAAAAAATCCTCACCCATCTGTAACATTTAAAATGCAACAATAGCTTTATGTAATTATTTATATAAACCAGTGAGTATGACTATTTAGACAGTGTGCATTAATCTTGTTTATATGTACTATAAGATGGGTTGCCATGGCATCCTTAGATGCAGGGAAGTTGTGGGTGTCCTCGCTTCTGTAGTGATGTGACTCTTTCCTGCATTGTGCTCTATGGTATCATTTGACATCAGTTTTGAGAGCTAATAATATTAACAAATTTAATGTCACATATAAGAAGTATCATTTGGTCACTGATACAGAGACAAGCTTGAAAAAGGGGATGGATAGCCCCTGAAATGCTGGGTAACTCTGTTCAGATAAGTACATAAGTGAATAATGAATGTGCTATGATTGGCTTGGAACTTATATATGTTTTAGAATTGCTGATGTGCGTCTCAGTTGGAGTTGCTGTATGGATTAGTAGAGTGACCACTCTGGAGAATTTGTTGGACTAATATATATGTCACATTTAGCCAGCACTCACTCACGTTAAGGTCCATTAATGTGGCCTGAGTACAGTCCAAAAGCCAGAATATCCAGTACATAGTGAGGGTCCACTTAACTCAGGGCTTAAGGCAACAAAAATATATGTATATACACATATATATGTCTACATAGATAGATGGATTACATGCAAAAAGATTTATTAGAGAAATTAACTATAATAAATCAATAAATCTTTTTGCATGTAATCCTGATGAGTGTGGTACTCTGTCCTGCTATCACAAACTTTTTACCAGGGGCTCCTCCTTTGTTTTTTATAAAAATATATATATAACTATTACTCCTCCGAGGCATAGAGCACTAAACCTACTTTATTACTTCATGCTGTGGGCACACCAGAAGCCTCAGTAGAGATGATCTGGGTATCCTGACATGATCTTAGGGCTCTGGCACACGGGGAGATTAGTCGCCCACAACAAATCTCCCTGTTCGCGGGCGACTAATCTCCCCGAATTGCATACGCAGCGACGCGATTTGTCCAGAGCTGTTTGTTGCTACGTCGAAAGGGACAAAATGCTAGAAATCAACCTCCATTGTGGATCACTGGTACACAGCATAGCAGAGGGACACAGAATGTGGAGGTTTTATCTAGCTTTTGTCCCCCTACCAATACACTAACACTTGCCATTAGACTAATATCGCTTTAAAGTTCATGCATGTTTATAATTATTTATGGCATTATAAATGGCAAAAACCTATTGTGAGTAGAATAGTCTTTTAAGGATGGCTATGGGATATAAAATGCTTGTATGGAGATATTACTTGTTGGTAAATTTACATATTATATTATTATATAGTGTTGTCTTTCTTTAGTATGACATTTGAATCACTGTACAATTTTATTGTGGTAATTGCAACATTTGCCAACTTATTGAAAAAAATGATTTTGGGACAGGACAGACAAGAGCCTTTTTAAATTACAGGACTATGTGAATTGTAAGTCCAGGATTTCCCTTTGCCCTTGCTTGTAAAGAGTAGGACTTGGGATCTGGGGTGGTGATACAATGAAAGCAGTGCTCTGCAAAGAGCAGTGGATCTAACAACTACAAGCCTTGGTCTGCATAAGGATCTGGGATTTTCAGCATCTATGTATTAAGGGGAAAATACAGTGTTTTGTGATTGGCTGGGTCCTCAATAAAGAGCCCATTAAGGTATGGGTACATTATTAGACAGTACAGTTTGTAATTCTAACATACTTGTTTTTATATCATTTAGAAGGGATTGCTGTATTGAATCATGTAAATTCACTCACTGAGTGTAGAAGGCAGATGTATATGGGGGAACTATGATTTTGAAAGCATGAATATGGCATTGATTTGTTTCACCTGATCAGTGGACTTTGTATTTGTTCCAAGAATGATTATCATAGCCATTGTGTAAAGATTTGTATGTGAATAAACCCTTGCACTGTTAAAGAACTATTGTGCTCTATTAGGGGACACATGTGTAGAGCGATTATTGGACCTTATTGGGTATCAAATCTCTCTTTTGGGTTTCAAATCTTATGAAAATTTGTTCTTTGAGAAAATAATAGTATCCATGACAACCAATGAATAGTTGTGGTCCAGTTTGGCATGCGCATTACTGACTTTTCGTTTGCACTTGGATGATAGACATGCTGACGATGAATGCCTGGGATAACCTATCATTTGGGGAGACTTATCGCTGAGATTGAACACTCTGTGTGGGCTATTGTATTGACTGTCTTTATAAGAGGACTGTCACGAATCAATGATGTCACTCTTGATGAAGCCCGTTGTGGGCAATACGTGTGGGGTGTCATGTCTCCCCGTGCCTAGACATGGGACATCCGCAGTAGCGCTACTCGTACCGGTAGCTATAAATTGGCCTGATTTGTGTTTTTTTTTTTTTGTAACTTACAATTTTTATTGAAAAAGTTTGGGGGATTCAGAAAGGAAAAGGGAGGGGAGATTAGTCGCTTCGGCCTGATTTTTTTTTAAACTAATGTGCTTCTGGTTTTATATTACATTTGTACTGACACTGTTTTCCAGCAAAATGTTTAGCTTGCAGTTCACTGGTCTTATTTTCACTTGTGCATCCCGATGCAGTCATGTAATTGTGAACTGTATGGTTCCAGTCCCGGTGCTACCAAGGGGTGTGGATCTTGGTGGTATTGGGGGGGGGGGCTCGTTTTTAAATGCTTTATATTGCGAGTCCTTGTCTATTCATATATATGTAATTTGCAGTAAAGGTATTTGATTTTGATACTTGAGTGTGCATGTAAGCAGGTACTTTAAAAGCAGCTGCATCTGATCTTGCGAGTGCTGAAGATTGTGTATTATGGTTGGTTTACCTGTTTGCACCTGAGACTTTTTTTTTTAAAGTTTTTATTCTTGCATTTTTCAATTTAACATAAAAATAAAACAGCAAAAGGAGAGAGAGAGGAATAGAGTAGAGCAGTAGGGGGGTAAAGAGAGGGGGGGAGGGAGGGGGGAACAGGCAAGCTGTAGAGCTGGAGAGATTGGGACCAGTTTATTTCCGTTGTTATGGTGTATTGTCCGTGATGTATTGATATTGCATCAAATTTTTTAGGACAACCCCTTGCAAGGTAGGTCAGTTTCTGGTTGGTGAGAGTGTTGTTGACTAAAGTTCTCCAGAATGGGAGGGTTGGGGGGGCTAAGGATTTCCATTGCAGTAGAATGGCCTTTTTGGCATAGTAGAGGAGCTGGAGGTAGTAGAGTCTAGAATGATGTGAAAGTCCCAGGTCCTCGGCCACTCCCAGTAGGCAAACAATAGGTGACAGAATCCGGGGAAAGCTTAGGGCATCTGAGATATAGTTGACAATTTCCTTCCAAAAGACCTGAACAGCTGGACAGTTCCAGAACACATGTATATATGAGCCAGTGTCCCGGTCACATTTTACACATGTGTCTGGGGAAACATCTTGGACAGCCTGTATGGCGTAAGGCAGTGCTGTCCAACTTCTGTTGTACCGAGGGCCGGAATTTTTCCGACCTACATGGTGGAGGGCCGATAATGGAAGCCAGTTTTGACCACTCCCCTTTTTGAAACCGCACCCACTTGAAACCACACCCATGTTATCACATGACCATACCCATATTAATGGTTGTAGTACAGCAAAAACCTGCCATACTCTGCCTTCCCTACCCTGTGTGTGCCATACTCTGCCTTCCCTACCCTGCCTGTGTGTGCCATACTCTGCCTGCCCTACCCTGCCTGTGTGTGCCATACTCTGCCCTACCCTGCCTGTGTGTGCCATACTCTGCCTGTGTCTGCCATACTCTGCCTTCCCTACCCTGCCTGTGTGGCACACACAGGCAGCCTACAGTGACACAATGCTGGCACTGCTCATACAGTCTGCACAATAATATATATATAATAATAATATAATAATTGCAGTACCACCTCAGTATATGTTCTTTTTGTAGTGTGCAGGGATTATTTGTGGGTTTCTACTGCTCCTGAGGTGTGAACAGGGGAACAATATGGGTGATTACAGTCTGAGCCTGAGGTGTGAACACTGCAGGGGGTGAACAATGCAGAGATTAAAAGGTGTGAACAACACAGAGGATTACATATTTAAACAATACAGCCTAATTACAGCCTGAATCTGAGGTGAGAACCATGCAGGGGGGCAGTTAATCACAGTACTGATACCATTTAAAGCTTACACAAGAGTAATCCATCAAAGCAGCCAGACAGGTGGGGGGCGGCCGCCAGTTGGACAGCACTGGCGTAAGGTATACCCGGTTTAAGAACTTCATTTGTATGTACCTGTCCGCTAATGATATTGTCAAGTCTGGAATTTGCCTTAGAGCATCTACCCATGTTTCTTCAGTTAAGCTAGGTATGTCTCGCATCCATTTCTCACGTACCTTCCCACCTCAGACATTTAGTGAGTTACTTGGAGCTGTGAAGAGGTCTATAAATTTACATTTTCACTTTACAATTACATACTGTATAATTTTTTTCCTTCGCCTATAAGCTTTACATTGCAGACATTGTTTGACTGTATACAGCATGGTAAAAGTCTGTGTGCAGTTTCCCTTCATTATATCATAGTTATTGGTTTCTGTATTTGTATAATACAGACACACAGAAGCAGATTTTGACAAAGCAAAGTCGTGATAGGCAGTTTACTTCACTTCCAGGTCAGTCAATGCCCCTATCAACACATTAACGGAAAGGATCAGAATGCTGCATATTAAACATGTTCAATGGCAGCATTATAGTAAACTGGAATGTCATATGGAGACAGGCCATATAAATCCCTTGGAGGCCACATTCAGCTTCCAATTGTGCAGACTGATCTACCACCTATTACATAAGCATTGACCTTCAATTGTAAGGGTTGGGGATTGCCAATATTATTTTGTTTAGGTATTAATAGTATGGGAGCCAGAAACACAATAAAAGCAAGAATGCAGCACCTCTAGTTTGTCCAATGAAGACGTATTTGCTCTATTGAGTATATCACCTAAGAAAGAGTGTTGCAAGACACTTCAATTTATTGTGCTATAATGTATAACTATGCAAATATAAATATGCAAGCCTTCCATAGGACTGGCAGGTCCCTGTCTCCAGCAAATAGTATTGTAATAATACTATTTGCAAAATACCTTGTGTATCATATGGAAAGTATAGAAATTAAAAAAAATCAGCCAGCTATCTATTAGGGCCATGACACACGGGGAGGTTAGTCGCGCCATGACAAATCTCCATTGTCGCAGGTGACTAATCTCCCCATAAGTGGCGCCGCAATTTGCCAAAGTTTTCTCTCAAGGCAACTTCGCCAACTTGCGGCACCGCGTATGCCATACCACTGGCGATTTACATTCTAGATGGTGGGATGGCATTGCGGGGAGATTAGTTGCCCGCGACAACGGAGATTTATGCGGCGCGACCCATGTGTCACGGCCCTAAGCCATGTTCGAAAAACCTCCTTGGGTGCGGAATGCATCAGCCCTTTCATGGGGTTAGTTGACATCTGTTGCACAACATCTGATAAATGTGAAGTTTTAAACTTAACAGGTTAAGTCTACGTTAGAAAGAGAACCTTAAACCTTCTTCAGCTTTCTTGGCTTCACCAATATTCTCTCCATACAGAATGGCTTACCCTAGCAAAGATGTCTGTTCCTAGGAGCGTCTGTAAAAGCAGAGGAAGTTGCACATCCAGGTGGAGCTTGCGGCAGAGGTCTGTCAACTCGTCTTTGTCTAAGTACCCAGTTCCTGTAGTGTCACAGCTGTTAAACACATCCAAGAGTTGGGATACGTATTTATTCTCTTCTTCCTTGTCCATCCCATAGCAAAGGACAGCAGATCTGCGTTTAAAACACAACAAGCACAATCATTATTTCCTTTCAAGATTAATTATAACATACTGTCAACTGATTATTTTGGATATATATATACTTTATTGGGTATTTTTTTAGTTCATGCAAAACATAAATACATAATAACCACTATTCCAGTCAAAGCTAATAATATATCAAACATTCATCCTGTTTATTCTTAAAAGGGTGGTTCACCTTTATGATAACTTTTAGTATGTTACAAAATGTCCTATACCTAGCAACTTGTCTTCATTATTTATTTTTGATAATGCCTGTATTATCTGCTTTCCTCTTCTACATTTTTCAGCTTTCAAATGGGGGTCACTGACCCCAGCTGCCAAAAACTGTTGCTCTGTGAGATTACAATTGTAAACCAGCTCCTGAAATTCCAAACTGGAGAGCTAAATATCTAAAAAAATAAAACGAATAATAAAAGAAAAACACATGCAAATTGTCCGATAATATAAATGTATGTGTCATACTAAAAAGGTAATTTAAAAGGTGAACAAACCCTTTAAGAACTTCCCCTGGAGGACTGGCAGAGATGGATCAGGAAGGAAGAAACCAAGACTGGTGGAGATGGATTAGAGGTTAAGTGGCAAGACAAGACTAGAGAAGATTGATTATAGTTCAGAAAAGTAGGACTGAAGTGGATGATTTAATACTGCCCTTACACAGTAGAAATCCTTCCCCACCAGGCCAACAATCAGGTCAGAGTGGAGTCTTATGCAGATCCAATGTTGGACTTGGCCTCATAAGGGAACCTGACATTGTGGACTGACTAACAGCTATTAGATGTACCTGTAATAGGTGTCATATAGCCTTATGGTGCAAATCAGAAAGGGTGGACAGGAATTATCTTGGCTGAGGAGCACTAGGACAAGGACCCACCAGGAGATCCTGGTAGTAACTATGTAAGGCCAAGTTGAACTTGTGCAGGCTCATCTCTACTGAGATTTTCAAAGATGCCCAAAAGATATCTGGATTATCCACAAAGAAATATCTATCAGGCAAACCATAATTTTGGCCCCATACAGTGGCCAATAAGCTACTACTCTGTCTGAAATGGTCAAGTCACCAGCTATGAATGTCCCCTGTGTGGCCCGCTTTTGATTTGGGGAAAGGCAGGATTGGAAGAAAAGGGATTGGAGGAAGGCATGACTGGAAGACATGGAATAGTGTGAGGGAATGGCAGGACTGGGGGAGATGAGTAGTGAGGCAGAAGAGCAAGGCTGGAAAAGCTGGATTAGAGGAGGGATTGAAATGCTGGACTGCAGAAAACTGAGGGTAAAAGAAAATATTTGACAGAATAATATTGAAATGGTAAGCTGTTGGAGAGGAGAAAGCAGTTGAAGTATTTCACCTCAAATATGTACCTTGAAAACTACACCACTCAAGCCTTTCACAGCTTTTTATAGCCATAAGAATGCCAGATTCTTTGCTTTGTTCTATAATGAAAAGCATCCCTCTTTCATTTCAGTACATAAAAAAATTTCTTTTCTGAGGTTTAGTATTTTGTTTACTTTAACATGACCAGGTCTCTAGAAACACGTCCAAACAAGAACATAAAAACAGATACAATAACATAAGAAATCCAATAATATACACGGTATGTAAATCTACCAGGAGATGTACCTGAGAAAGCCAGTTTATAACCAATATCCTATTTAGTCACATGCTGTGTTTTAAATGTAGTATATTGAAAATAAAGGGAGCCCATTAATTTGATCTCTGCTAAGAGTTCTTTGGTTGCAACTTTCATTAGCCATTACACAGGTTACCCAAACCTGATTAACTACTACATTAACAAGTAAGATGACACTGCTAACCTGGTCACGCATGGTGATATGGTTGGGCAGTTCAGACAATTTCCTGTGAAGGTCCCTTGGCTCGGCAGCATCTGTGTCAGGCCATGTTGTGATCCAGTCTAGGCAGGACATTAATTCTACCCAAAAATAATAGGGGCTGCTCCTCAGTGCTGTTTCCCTTTAGATTTGTTCATTCTGCCCAGTGGACAAATAAGCAAATCCGTGTGTGTTAGCCAACACATGCATTGCTAGGGAACTGGGCAGGATATAGCTAACTAAAGTAAATTTATGAGATGCATGTTGCCACTTAATTACAAACACCAGTTTTGTTTTTTTTTTATATAAATGACCCCTGTATTATATTGTACTGGAAATGCAAACCAATTACTGCCTGGTAAGAAAGTATAAATAACAGTATTGAATTGTCTCCCAGTGCCTGGCACAAAATGCATGAAGATTTGTTTTAAATGAGAAGGAAAGGTAAAAACTAAGTAAGCTTTATCAGAAAGGTCTATGTAAATGCAGACATAAGTTTTTCAAAAGAAACACAGGATTTCTTGTCTCTTTTTTTGTAAACATGATGTTCTAGTGTCTGACTTCCTCTCCAAGAAAAGTCCTTAATTCTCATGGCCAGAGTCTGCGCAGTTCTCTCCCCCTCCCTTGAAAATGCTAAGAACTCCCTTCCCCCTCCCTTAGGAATGAATGCAGGCAGGAAGCTACTTAAAATGGCAGCTGCTATCTTAAGCAAATGTAGAAACCTTCTAAAGCTGTTTAATCGGGTATGGTAATGGTCTCTGCAGAATAAATATATTGTTCTAGGTGGCACTAATGTGGCTAATCTATTGGCAGTAAAATGCCACAATGACTTTCCTTCTCTTAAAATGTAGAAATATTGTATATAATTTTATGAGCTGCTTGGGTAAACAGTATACACCATGGAACGTTTTTCTGAACACAATTGTTAAATGTAACAAATTCAGTTGCAGTTAACAGTCAATCCACAGTCTACTGCAAGTTAGAAAATAAAAGCAAAGATCCAGCTGGAAGCTATAGACAACTGCTCTTGTGCAAGTTAGCACCTATGTTAGTAAATGAGCCCTGGCATGTTTCTAGCCCAAGTGCTGAATGTGATGCTATATATCCTGGCTCAAACCTGTCTTCTTTTGGAACTAATGGCTCCTCTAAATATTGGGAATAAGACATTTTTAAATGGGTTGTTTACCATTAAATTAACTTTTTAGTTATGATGTAGAGTGATATTCCAAGACAATATGCAACTGTCTTCATTTTTTAGTATTTGTGTTTTTTTCAATAATTTCTATTTTTGTTCAGAATCCTTCCAATTTCAGCAGCTATTTGGTTGCTTGGGACCAAATTATGCTAGCAACCAGGAAGTGGTTAAAATAAGAGACCTGGATATAATTAGGAGAGAGCCTTAATAGAAAGATAAGTATTAAAAGTAGCAGTAAAATGTAGCCACGTAGAACAATAGTTTTTGGCAGCTGGATGAGTAACCCCCCATTTAAAAGCTGTAAAGCATAAAAGGCAGTAAAGAGGAAAGCAAATAATTAAACTACAAAAAAAATGAAGATCAATTAAAATATTGCTAAGAACTGGTCATTCTATAACATACCAAAAGGTAAACTACCCTTTTAATAACATATATGGAAACTTGTCAATGCCATACTGGCTCCCTATGCCCCCTCGGCCCCCAGCAGTTGCAGTGTCTGCTTCCACTACAGTTATGCCCCAAAGCAGCATAAAAACACACAAATTCACCCTGAAATGCCCTCAATCTCATGAATGTTTACAACAGTTGCAAAATAAAACCTTCGCTTTCTACATATCAATTCACTGCACAAAAAAGTTACAAAAACCATAAGTTATGTTTAAATGAACTATACTGAAAGGGTTAAACACATTGCTGCCTCGTTGCATGCTGCCTCAGCACATTTTTTCCCCCTGTGCACTACCAAATCTTGGTTTAACCTACTACTAGAAAACCACAGCCCTAATATAAATACTGGGCTCCTACAGGAGGACTGTGCAGGGGAGGGGAACAGATTTAAAGTCATATCGCTGCCTGCCCACACACATATTCCTGCTATAAGCAGCTCTGACCATCATTGCTTGATTCAAAACGAATCATATAAGGTGCATACAACAGAAACATTCCTCATATTCTACTGTAGTTGATGGAAAACATGATGGACGAAATTTGGGGAAACAAAACTGCATGAAAGAAATGAGAGAAGAGTTCCCATGCTTCAGTGAGTCACAGGATTCGGCCTGTAAAAACACAAATAAAGGCCAGGTAATAGGCGCCTGAATATATTACTGCTAAGCTGTACAGGCTTTTCTTTTTTTTTAGTTCAAGACCCCTCCCTTTGTGGTCCATCTCAGCTCCCCCACCCTTAGCCTTCAACAAGATTCCTTATCAAGGAGAGCAAATAAGCATTGTCCACAAACCTTACCTTAAATGGCCTTCAGCTAGGGCCCCCACAGTCACTGCTACAGGCCCCCTGAGTTGGACTAATACCCCATTATAGCAGCCACTGGTTTACAAGGAACAAAATGGCAAATTTGCTGCAGACATGATGAATTATTCTGCACACTGGTAGGAGAACTCAGCAGAGTTTGTTTAAAAAGATAATGAGCTCTGTCTAAACAAGCCTCTCCCTTGCCCCAGCCTATATTTGTCTTTTTACAGACAAGGTTTAGTTTATTATACAGGGTGTTTAAATTGGAAGGGTAATTTGAGTAACTGCATTTACCTCCTCACACAATTGCTCTGAAGAATCTTAAGTTGGAAAATGAAAGTGTGCCCTGTTATTGCATATATGCTTCTTAAAGGGGTAGTTCACCTTAAAATTAAATTTTGGTATGAGGTAGACAATGATATTCTAATCTAAGCCAATCTGAAATTGGTTTAGGATTTAAACAGCTATCTGATTGCTAGGGTCTAGTTTACAATAGTAGCAAGACAATTGTGGGAATTAGTAGGGGGGAGTCCTTAAGAAAAAGATTTAAGCTGGCCATACACGCACCGATACTATCGTACGAAACCTCGTTTCGTACGATATTCGGTGCGTGTATGGCATGTCGGCGAGTCGACCGATATTGCAGGAAGCTGCTGATATCGGACGACTCGCCGATCGGCCAGGTTATAAAATTTTGATCGGGCACCATAGAAGGTGCCTGACCAAAATCTGCCGTCAGGGCTGAATCGGCAGAAGGAGGTAGAAATCCTATTGTTTCTACCTCCTTATCTGCTGTTTCAGCCCTGACGGTGTGTGGCGGATCTGATGATGTTTCGTGCGACCGATGGTCGCACGAAACATCGTCAGATCGCCACGTGTATGGCCAGCTTAAGTAAATAAAAGTAAGGGTGGTCATAAAAGGGCTAATAAAGCTGCTGAAGGACCAAGTCATCTGCCTGTGTATGGGGTCCTCCCATGGAGTTTAGCCCAATATGATTCAGTAGGGGTTAGGGCTGATGCTCGGTCTGCTGATAAATGCAGCCAGATTCAGAGTGGGGGGTGCAGGGCCCACTGGGGCTCCTGCCTCAGGGGCCCCTGCACCCCCCCCCCCACGCAAAGGTGCCCAACGCCCTCCGCCAAGCGTTCCGGGGGAGGGAAACGGCGTATTGTGGGAGGGCCTTGGGGGGGGGGGGCGTTACAGTCAAGCTTTGATATCCAAAAGCCCAGAATGTAGTTTACCTGCTTGGAACAATCTGACAAAACTGTATTTTGACATACTGTCAAAAATGTGGCAGTTTGTCCAAAAGAGTGTTAATAACCTGAGAAAAAAATCTACCGAGAAGCCATCTTTATTTTCTAGTTGGATATTAATAAATCTACCTCAGCATTTCTAATTACACCAAATGACACTTCATATGATACACGTCATAATCTGCTTATTTTAACAAACTAACTAAATACAGAGTTGCGCCATGAATGCAACTGATCTTATTGTGTTACGTGAATGTAATTGGGACCTTAGATTGTCAGCTCAAATGGGGTGGGACTGATGTGAATGATTTACATAATATAAATGTGTTGGCGCTATATAAATAAGGATATCCATAACAATTAAACAAACTCAGGTATGCAACCTTATAATGAATGCCACCATAATGACAGAACAGCTAATAACAAGTGAAATAACTTGGCCCCCAGCCCAAATAATAGGCAGGCTTTAACTTGCCCGGCAATTCATTTAGGAAGAAATATCTCTCCACATAATAAGCAGGATCATTAACCTGTAACAAGGTTGCGGCATGTCATGATGGCAACAGTAACATATTAAGTATTGCTCTGTTTGTCTCTGCTTCTGACAAGTCATATAAAACATGCTATTTGAATAAGGTTTTTATGTATTCAATAGAAAATCAGAATACAATACCCATGGAGAACATAAGTTGACCACAGAGGCCTTTGGTCTTTTGTGCATCTCAGACTGAGCATTCTGATTATTTGCCAGTTCTGCCTATGCCAGTATGAATTTAATGAGAGTAACATCATTCATATCAATGAACCACTGTTAATATCTTCTAGTTCAGGGATCCCCAACCTGCCCCAAAGCTCTGCTTGGAGTAAAACTGTGTGTCTATGCTTCCAGAGAGGCCACAAATTCTAAAATGGGCACCTACATTGAGGCCACTGGGAGCAACATGAAGGGGAATGGGGAGCAACATGTTGCTAGTCTAGTTTATATATTTCTCTTTTCACCAGTACAGCAGCCTCTAATAGATCAGGTCCAGAGCACCTCACTGAATATCAAAGCATAAACTGTTTGAAAAAAAACCTTTGGCAGAAAACACAGCTATTGGGCTGTCACAAAGGAGTTCAAAGCTCTTATGATATAATAAAGCTATTATAAGACTAGAAGGGTTCTTACACAGGGACAATTTTAATGCATTTAGAAATGTATGCTGAACACATAACAATACATATATTGTGTTCATATGCATTACTAAGCAACTAAGTGTGTTTTTGTCATTTCCAAATGCAACCCTCTATTCTATTGTCTTCTGAATGCATGTCAAGCACCATAAAATGCAACTCTGAATGCTCATGAGTACAAAAAGGCAGAATAGAATGGAATCTATTAGCTGATGCGTTTAGGTGTGCTTAAACCTATGCCACAAATGCGTGTGAAAACTCCTTAGAAGTAGGAAATTCCATAAAGATATGAAGGGAAAATGTGGCAGGCTAAGTGCTTTTAATAAGGCAAAAGTAATCCTTAGTAATGTCTAGTAACCCAATCGTTAAATGGCTATGCATAATGGTACTGAGGCAATCAGAGCTTCACTTTTGTACACTTTCATATTGCTATAAACCAGTGTGAGTTTTGGGATAGTTCTACCAGTAGTTGGTGATTAGATTAGTATTATTTTATTACAGGTAATGGACCTGTGACCCAGAATGCTCAGGGCCTGGGTTTTACTGGATGTGTGATCCATAATTTTGATCTCCATACTTAATGTCCACTTACACCATTTAAATTACAGATGCACTGAATTTACTATTCTGGCATTCGTCCGAACCCTGCATCCTGCTGAAAGATTCGAGCGAATACCGAACTGAATCCTAACTTGCATGTGCAAATCAAGCTACCGAAGGGGAAAATTTTTTAATGCCTGTGTTTATGTGATGAAAAATCACATGATTTTAAGGATTAATTTTCGGCTCGACCAGGACCATGGAATTGGCTGAATCCGAATCCTGCTGAAGAAGGCCGAATCTTGACCAAATCCCTAACTGAATCCTAGATTCAGCGCATCCCTAATTTAAATGTTAATTAAACCCAATAGGATCATATTCGACAGTGCTGTACAACAGAAGAGAGTATACATTAAAAAAACCAACTACACAGAAATAATGACCAACAGAGGAGGTAAAGAGAGTCCTGCTCAATAGTGCTTACAGGGGGAGGTAACAGAAACCGATTAGTGACACCTAAGACACTTTGGTAATCTTCCCTGCCAATTACCGGGGTGCAATGAGCAAGACAGCCATCTGCAAATGGATTTATGCTTAAAGACAAGATGGTTGGTAAAGGCAAATTGCTTGTAAAATACCATGTGACACTTCATAAATAAAAAACAATGGTTTACCTAAGGATTATTTAAAATTTATATTGGCAGCATGCAACTGATGAATGTGCTTCTGTATGCAGTTCTGGAAATACACTTGAGATACGGGCTATTGTATAGAAGTAGCACAAAGTTTGTACTCTTTTACCCTACTTGGATAGCAGATACAAACATTTGTATTCTTAGTTTCTTCATTGAGTAACTTGGGATTACAAACCTAGTTAAGCAATATTCTCTTGACATGCTGAGAAGTTATAAATATCACGGTAATGACAGAGCAAACGTTACAGCAAACACATCATGGAAACTTGTGTGGAACTGCATGTTTTTTTCTTGTTTGCAAAAAAGTGAGAAACCAGACTTCATAGGGCTGCACAGTTCCATTTACATGGCTATGTTTCATTGTGGTCTCAATTCTCCAGCAGTTATCAAACTCTGTAAGTTCAAACCTTCCTTGAAGATTCTACCTTTGCCCAGGCCTCCCCCTTGAAGGTCCAGCCTCCAGCCAGGGTCCCCCTTGAAGGTCAAACCTTGGCCCAGGGTTCCCATTGAAGGTCCAACCTTGGCCCACTGTCCTTCTTGAAGGTCCAACCTTGGCCCAGGATCCCCACTGAAGGTCCAACTTATATTACAAAATAACTAGGAACGCAAATACATATTCACCAAAACCTTACCCTGACCACAAATCTTTGCCAAGCTAGAACCTCCCCATGTGTATCCAGGTCAGCAAATGGCCATTCTCCACAATTCTTATCCTAACTGATCTTTAGGATGACCCCCCCTCTGCCACTGCCCCAAGTTCTCCCAGATAGGACAGTTTGGGAAGAACTGCCCCTGAATATGCATAACAACAAAACTACTGGTTAACTGTGGGTCTGCATTTCATTAGCAGGGCCTGGCATTTCATTAAAATAAAATGAAAAGTACACGGAAATACTGAAATTTTTCTAAGAAAACGTTTTCATTTTTCAGCAAAAATATGATTAGAAACACAAGATCAATAGAGTAAAGCAGTGGCTCAAAAACATGAACATCCATATCCATATCAGTCAAACCCTCATCTTAATCCAACTGGGAAAACGCATCCAACTAACCCATACATACCCAGCCCAAGGAGCGAGTTAGTTGGCAAAGAGAGGTCTCTCCTGCCACAGGCAACTAACCGATCTGAAATGCCTTTCCAGTGGCAACAATAGGAGTCGCCAGAGGACAGGTCTAAGCATCATTTCGTGATGCAGGCAACTTTGTGCGACTTCAAAAAGTCAAATATTGGCGTTCTAGTTTCTCCAAGCTAAAAAGTAAATAGGACTAATTTAGAGATGAAAACATGTACCTTTCACTCTATGGTGCCTTCAGTCCGGTTCCCTAGAAGTGTATAATGCTAGGGGGTGCCCATGTATGGCCACCTCTAGTCGTCAACAACAGATTTCTGCTACTGCAGGCAACTATCCTCTTCAAAATGACTTTCCAATGACAACAAAGGTAATCACAGGTAGAAAGGCCTACACATCACTTCCTCCTGGAGGAGGAAACTGAATCAATGCATAGGCCTTTCCACTAGTGATTCACTTTGTTGCCAGTGGAAATGCATTTCTGAGAGGTAAGTCACCCATAGTAGCACAGAGCTATTGCAGGCGTCTAAATCTCTCCATGGGAGATTAGGGAGGTGGCACACGGGGAGATTAGTCACTTACGATAAATCTTCACTACCGTGGGCGACTAATCTCGATATGCCATCCCACCGGCAAGAATGTAAATGGCCGGTGGGATGGCATACGTGTTTCTTTGGTTTCCCGAAGTTGCCTCTCAAAGAAATTTCAGGCGACTTCAGGAAACTGAAGTGATGCATATGCCATCCCACCAGCAATTTACATTCTTGCTGGTGAGATGGCATATTGAGATTAGTCGAGATTAGTTAGGTGAGTGAAGGTTTGCTTACATGGAAACCAACATGACCAAACCACTGTGACTAATTAAAGCTGTGCTTGTAGCAGTTCTGATTAAAAAGACAAATGTCAGCTTTAAATTTTCTTTACAAAACAAGTGTTTATCAGCCAAGCCAGCACCCAGCTCAGCACCACATGCTGGAAAGAAACAAAGTAGAAGAGACAAAGGGATTGCCCTCTAGTTTTATTAGGCTTATCTTACAATTTGGCAGCCCTTTCCCTAGGAACAATAGGGGAAATGTAGAATCTCAAATAAAAAGTGACAAGAAGCTCAAGCCAATGAGCTGTGTTAACTCTGTAATCATTCTAACGAGGCGAGACATAACGATATAGTGGAAAAAACCCTTTAAAATTCTGGAGTAATGTGAAACATGCACTAGAGATGTGCCAGATGCAGGAAGTGGCTGGATCCTATTTAAAGGGACAGTATACAAACTGTCTCAACATGAGTTCAGTGAATAGAGCTTGTGCCGAAAATATTTTTTGCCTATTGTTTTAATTAAGCTACATCCATGGTTTTAATTATTTCTGACACTAAACAAGAATATAAAGCCAGTTTCCCTGCCACAAAACAAATAACTGGTCCACCAAGAAGCCCCTGATAATGAGCTTCTAAAAGGCTGCTGCTTATAGAAGGGAGTGGCTTATTTGTTTAAAGGTAGATAGGGAGAGCTGAACAAATTGTCCTTTTATAACAGAAAGGGGAGGGTTAAGATGGCCATACATGAACCAATAACAATCTTTCCTGCAACAAATGGTTCATTCATTTCCTCCATTGACGTTCACGGCTGAAACGTCAAATATGGAGGGGATTCTACCTCCACCTGGTGATTCAGCCCTAAATGCAGATTCGACGAGGCGACCGATATCGGTCATCTCGTCAATCATCTTTTTTACTTAAAAACACAAGAGAACGTCAATGCACACAATGTGGTCCTTACCTGATGGGGTTTTCAAACCTGACAAATATCTAGCCAGTTTTTGTCTGAAGGGAATAAGCTGCTAACTTCGTCTAAAGAGGCAGAGTTGGTAGCTTTGATTGCCACTATACAGCCAGCCAAAGAGAATAAAAGCAGAGGTCTGATTGGTTGGTTCGTGCAAGTCACTAAAATCAAATTTGTGGACCGATGTTTATAAACTGTTATAACAACAATTATGCAACATTCTAACCATTTTCTACAAATGATTTAACCCTTTCCTTAAGTATTCAGCTCTTTGATCTATAAAACCTGTTGCCATGTAAACAAATGCAAAGTACAGATCAAAGAGCCATCTGAAATCATAGAATCTACAGCCCTGACACCATGGACTTTTACACAGATGATATAGATTCTACATACTGTGAAACTTATTGGACAAGAAAGACAAAACAGTTATTTAAAAAACTGGCCCATTACAGAGTTACCTAGGTTCTAAGATAGTGTACAGGGTTAACCCTATTGTTTTATTCTTTGTAATACAGCACCATACAGATTTCATTTCTTTGTTGCAGAATTGTGTTAGATCAGCTTGAGAATGTACCACACAAATTGTTATGATAAGTGGCATTAAGATCACATGTACCCCGGGACACCCTGTCCCAAAGCAAGCTAACAGGGATTGTTTGGTTTGACTGGAGCTTTCATCCCACAATCCTTTGCTCAGGAATTAGCCACTTCCAGCATGTGGATTCCTGCCAGTTACAATAACACAGCAGCATGTCAGGTTCTGTTTTCTGTCAGCTCAGTATATGACGACAGCAGCAATACAGGACCCCTTGCAAGCAGTAACCTACCCTCAGAGCATGTATAAAGCAGCACAAGACGTAAAAAGGTGACTTAAACTGCCCACACATAAGGCAATTTGAGATATCTCTGATATTGGGTAATCCAGCTACACATATTGATGCTTGGGTTGTACTGATCTCATCAAACATATCATAAAGCAGAAAAACAGGTCCATTTAGTTCTGGGTAGGCAAAAAACCCATAACCATGCCAGAGGGGCAATCTGCCTATTTATGTTTTTGGCGTACAAACTGAGCCTTATGTTATTAAACTAATACTAAAACAGATATTGTGAATTTTGTCCAAGTAATTCCCAGGACACTATATTTGGGAGAACAATCTTTTTTTTTATTTTTTAATCTGACAATAGGTACATCTGCAGTTGCTCCCTGTGGTGACAGTGGCATAATGGCATTTTGCAGGTGGCCAGCCCATGAGCTGGGGGAGAAGGCGGGCGGCCCATGAGCTGGGGGGCAGGTGGGCGGCCCATGCGCTGGGGGGGCAGGCGGGCGGCTCATGCGCTGGGGGGGCAGGCGGACGGCCCATGCGCTGGGGGGGCAGGCGGGCGGCCCATGCGCTGGGGGGGCAGGCGGGCGGCCCATGCGCTGGGGGGGCAGGCGGGCGGCCCATGCGCTGGGGGGGAGGAGCAGGTGGACGGCTAACCATTACCCCATGGAATGCCATTTGAATTATAGGACGGACCTGTGGGTTCCGAAACATGTGCTATGTATGCATCTCTACTAAATGTAGCTTTTGATTGGCTCTCTGGTGGATCCTTCTAAATTTATATGCTAATTGAAAGTGGCGAACCCTGAAACTCTGTATGAGGAGCAACACAATTAGCATTTGAAGCAGACCTTTGGGACTTCATTGTAGAGAGTCTGTGATCTTCTTAGTCAGCTGCTATTGGGAAACAGCAGTGAGTAAAGCATTATTATTTTAATAATAACCATTTGTATTATAATTTTAATTCCCTAATAAAGCATGATTTATTTTACTTATACAGCAGGGGTAAATGATGTACCAAGGCTTACTGCTCATTAATACCCACATGTTGCTAAAAGAAAAATAAATTGATGCTTGCAGCATCCAGCCGCCTTGACATTTCCCAGGATATGAGTATCAGTTCTGCCTACTCCTTTCATCACATGGTTGTTGCTATTTGATTTTTGCTGTGTGAGGGTTACATATCCATCATTAAAATACAATCATTTATATTGATTATTATGATTTTGCACAGGAAATAGACACAGTCTATCACAGGGGCATTAATACAAAGGTGGGAGTAATTGAAACAACAATAGGGCCACAAGACCTGAACCCTTAAGAGCTGTGGCACAAAAGGAAGATTAGTCGCCCGCAACAAGGGAGATTTGTCCCAGGCGACTAATCTCCCTTGTGTGCCACAGCCCTAAAACATTACAGGGAAAAAACAATCTGGAGTTTAAAGGAAACAACCCACAATGCCATATGCAAGAATAGTTGTGGGGCTCTGGGCCAGATTCTGCAAAAGGCAAATGTAATGCCAGGTACGTCTCATAGGTCTCTTTGCTAATTGCTTTTTGGTGACTTTATCACAATGGGAAGCTGCACCAGCCCTAATATATATGTGTAACATATGTATTCCTTTAGAAAATTAATCCAGATTTTAGGCTTTTAAGGTCACAGCTTTTATTCCATAAGAAAAGGGGATTTGGGAACGCAGACAGTCTGAGACTATCCTGAATAATCTGGTGGCATCTGGCCCAGTCTATTAAAGTGGGGGTCTGATATAGTGGGAGCTATAAGTCTAATAATATATTTGTACTAATGCAGATTATTTTTCTTCTGGGAAAATTCAAGGCTATGAGTATGGCGGTTTGTATGCCTGAATCTAGCACATGATGTTTCAGCATCAATAAGGAATGGGACAGAGGATGGACAATGTTGTGGCATCAGTTTAAATGGCATCTGTTTTTATCTTCAATAGGAAAAATAATTACAGGCATTATGCCATTCTCTCACCCCATGTTCTCTCTACAATTTTTAGCACTTGCTACCTCCTAAACTTATTACAATAGGGTCAGTCCATACCAATATAGTGCAGGTGGTGGAGAAAGTAGATACCACTTCATCCAGATGGGACTGTTGCTACCGGGGGCGACTAATCTACCCGAATGCCATCACACCAGCAAGAATGTAAATCGCCGGTGGGATGGAATATGTGTTGCTATGGTTTTCCACAGGCAATCTGAAGTTTCCTTGTGAGGAAACTTCGGCGACTTCAGAACACCGAAGTGGCACATATGGCATTTTGGGGAGATTAGTCACCTGCGGTAGCAAAGGTTTATCACGGGCGACTTATCTTTCTGTCTGCCATCTCCCTTAGAATTGGCTTGTGGGTGCCAACTAAGAAACACAGTAGACAGAAAGACACCCTACTGACTGTAACAAGTTCAACAAAATGCCAACTTCTTGCCAAGTGTGTCAACATACCAGTCAAGCCTTAACATCACATATGTCATATAATAAGCTCTTTGTTTCTGTTGGATGGAATAGGCTATTGGATGAAAGCCCTAGTTGTTGGAAAATACCAACTGTGTATAAATATTTACCAAGATTAAAACAGACACGAGATAAATAGAAGATACAAAGTATAGTAAAAAATAAGGTGTGGCTCCTGAATTAATTAAGCAAACAGTGTCCGATCGTGTATAAAAATCCTTGCCTAATATTTTGATAACTGTTGCTTGAGAAAGAGACTTTAGGTAGGTGGCAGACAGGAAGATTAGTCGCCTGCAATAAATCTTCGCTACTGTGGGCGACTAATCTCTCCGAAATTTAATCCCACCAGTCTTTGACATATGTGTCACCCAAAGCTGCCTCACAAGGAAATTTTTAGGGCATATAAGGAACAATTTTCAGTGATGAAAATGTTCAGCTAGGTGAATTCTGGGATAGAATTCTGACATAATAGAATTATTACTTAGCTGATATGGAAGAAATATGTTTGTACATTCACTCACCAAGCAGGGGAATGCCTGCCACTTCAAAAACAGAGTCTGTAATACTTAGTAAATTTGAATTACAATTTAGTCTCTGGCACACAATGGTCCCCAGTTGCAGCACATTAGGAGGATGAGGAATGGCAGACAGCATATACGACAGCATATACGTAGGCATGTAGGTGCCACAAACTGACTATTTCTGTACATCCCACATTCAAACCACAGTGTCCAGTTGAATATTGCCTTAAAGGAAACATTAGAAATCACGGCAATCTGATATGAACACTTTGCTTCATGCCCTGTACTAGCTTTAAGCGCCAGTGCTTATAATGGATAGCAGTTAATTCAATTTTGGCAATAAAAGAATGAATGAACACGAATTTCAAAAGGGGTGTCAGACTACCTATCCTCCGAGTTTCAGCCTCCCAATATAAATCTTAATCAGCACCCTCTGCACAAGATATAAACAGCAGATGGCACGCTCACACCAGAATGCCCAGCTGGGTCCAGGCAATCAACAATAAAAGCAACAGAGGGGCAATTTTTAGCATTTTTCTGCTAGTCACGCTGGAAATTGGGCTATTGCCCTGAAATGAGTTTGTGAACATTCTAATATTCTGATAAGCTACAAGTTACCTCCAAATCCACCCAATTCAAAGCTGGCTACTAACATAAACGCAGGCAGAGAATCAGCCTCTATGCTGGCATCAGCCCTTCTCTGTGCCGGCACCCAGAGCCATTGCTTCAGCCGGGTTCAGATTTTGGAGCTGGAATACAGTCACAATCATTTCCAAACATCTCTGCAACATCAGTAAAAGTAAACACAAGGCACTCAGCCCAAGCCAATATTTTAGAGCTATTTAGACTCTCTCCATAATCCGGAAATATAATTTATCATCACTTGGCAAATTTGCCCATGGACCATAACCCATAGCAACCAATCAGTTCTTTTCAACCAGCTGCAGGTAAGCAAAGAATGCAACAATTTGACTGGTTGCCATGGGTTACAGCGCACTGACTGATTTGCCCAGTGTTGATAACTGACCCCCAAGGTCTCCTGCGACTGACATTAACGAGGGGGGTATTCACAAAGTAAAAACTGGAGGACCAACGTTTCTTGATATTAAGTTGAAATTGAATTAGTCCAACTTTTTGA
The DNA here is from genome assembly GCF_000004195.4 of Xenopus tropicalis. Taxonomy (NCBI): domain Eukaryota; kingdom Metazoa; phylum Chordata; class Amphibia; order Anura; family Pipidae; genus Xenopus; species Xenopus tropicalis. The sequence continues at coordinate 38,867,372 of NC_030681.2, read as the reverse complement.
TAATTTTGGTGTAGGGTGAACTCTGAGTTTGCATTTTATGGCTTAAATATTTTACTCCGATTTAATCCAATTTGTCCTATCACCACTGTTGTGAGTTCCCTCCATTCAGTTTAAAAATAAGACATTTCTGCACAATGGCCCCATAGGTAGCGAATAAAGCAACCAATTCCAGACAAAAGCAGCTGGCGACCCCCATTCAGCAGCGCCTCTGTGCACCGAGCAAAACACAGCCACCTGGGGTAGAATAAAATGCACATTTCCATTGCCTCAAGGGGAGATTAACCCAATGTCTGTGACAAAAGGAGGTTGTTCTATTGCTTGGAAATTGCCTGAACAAAGTGCAATAAAAATAAATCCAGCGACCCCATACATTTATACTTATATTTAAATAAAAGTAATCTCTTAGTGGGTGTACTTTCACTCTAAGGAATGACCCAACATTAAATGGCCCAACAGGAGCAAAATAAACTGTTATAGAGGTATAGAGGACTTTCTCTTATGCGATTTAAATCAGGGTTGTACAATTCGCCATCGAGACAAGTGAACTGAATATGGTGTATTTATCATTACTGTCACACAGGAATATACCAGTTCAGTCAATGTAGCTCTTGCTGAACTACAGCCACCAGAATTTTGCAACAGCAATGCAAGAAGCTGTAATTCAGCTAATGCTCCATGGTCCCTGTGTGCATATAATTGCACCTAATTACACTCGAGAAGCTTGATACTAAATACAATTTCCATTTCAGAAAGATGGCAATGTTACACAACATATTGCCTAGCCTGGCCATTTCAGGATAGCATTTAAAACTCAAAGGGGAAGTAAATAAAATAAAAATTCAGCCTTATCAAAGAAAAGTTAATTGTAGGCAACTTTTCTTGGCTTTAAATGTAATCACTTGAAAGCAGTGTTTGTCCCTGTCTGTACTTCTGGTCAGTAACAGCAGTGCAGAGAATAGCAAGAGACAGTCACTGCTTTCAACAGCAATCACATTTACAAATAAATTGAGCAATATTGGAAATTTTTACTGAACATATAATGGAAAGATGGCCATTTGGGTTTCTTTTGGGTTTTTTTTTATAATATGCCCTTTAATGCTGATGAGGAGGCTAGTTCTCCCAGCATCCTCACTCAGCCCTCAGAGCTGTAATTGCTGCAGGTGGAAAGCTTGACCCATGGCACAAATAGCTGCTGAATCCCCTCAGGACATGTCTGACAGACAGGTGCATAATACTAGCAATACTGGGATAGATTGTAAGCTCTTTTGGGCAGGGCCCTCTTCACCTCTTGTATCGGTTATTGATTGCTTTATATGTTACTCTGTATGTCCAATGTATGTAACCCACTTATTGTACAGCGCTGCGGAATATGTTGGCGTTTTATAAATAAATGTTAATGTAATGTAATGTAAAATAAATACAATGAATTTATATTGGCCCAGATCTGCCTCTCAGCCAACATGGCATTCATGTCGCACCTCACTTCACACAGACAACTATTACAATACTACAGCTCCCAGAATCCCTTGCCAGCCCTACTAAAGTGGGATGCTTTCCCCCCCGCCCCTCTGGAAGCGCCCACAGACACTGGGGAGGAGGGCAGTAATAAATAATTCGTGCTCTCGGCTGGGCTACATAGGGCAGGAAAGCACAGAGACGGAGACAGGATGGTCTCCATTGAATTAGAGGAATATATGTAACAGTTACCTCTCCCTTTATCCGTGTGTGCGGGGCATCAGCTGGGCGAGGAGCTGCTCATACCACAGACCCGATCGGATGCGCCGCCTGTCTCCGGGCCGATGAGAAGTTGCGCACTGTTGCTTCAGCCCTGAATGTTCCAACTTTCCTCAAAGAAAGTGTGCGCTGCTCTAGCGCCTCCCATCCCCCTTGTATCCACAAGCCCCGCAGCGCGGCATTGGAGAGGGAAAGGAGGCTGAGCTCTTCCTAAAGAAAGCCTGGGACTGGCTATGCCTCCATCTCCTCCTACTACTGTTCATCCTTCTCCTGTGTCTCCCCCACCTCACTGGAGACCTGACAGAATGGTTATCTGACACCGTCTCCTTCCCTGCCTGGACCGTTAGCATTAGCGCCCCCTGCTGGTATCACTAGAAGGCAGCCTGGAATTTCCTTGGTTACCTGGATGGGATCCACTAGTAACTAGTGCTTGCTGCTCATACAGACTAAAGCATTGCTACATATATGTCCCGTCACATTTTGTTACAGGTCTGTTATCCAGAAAGCTCCTAATTATGGGAAAACCATCCATCTCCTATAAGGTCCATTTTAATCAAATAATTCTAATGTCAGGGGCAGGCACTGGTGCTAACATTTCCTGAGTGCTAATCTGATCTTGCCCACTCCCACACCTTGTGTCTCAACCCTTTCTCCTTGTAGATTGTAAGCTCTTTTGGGCAGGGCTCTCTTCACCTCTTGTATCGGTTATTGATTGCTTTATATGTTACTCTGTATGAAACCCACTTATTGTACAGCGCTGCGGAATATGTTGGCACTTTATAAATAAATGTTAATAAAAATAATAATTCTAGTTTTTAGAAATGATTTCCCTTTTCTCTGTAATAATAAAACAGTACCTTGTCCTTGATCCTAACTAAAATATAATACGTATCCATGTCAAAACAATCCAATTATTTTTATCAGACTTAAGATACAAATTACGGAAAGACCAATTATCTTGAAAACCCCAGGTTCCTAGCATTCTGGATAATACCTGGATGTGGTTGAGCAGTTTGGCTGATTTTAACCATACTACCTGACTATCTTGGGGTTGTATTCTGGTGGATCATTGATTATCTGTACTGATAGAAAGTCTCAGACAGTTGGCTTAAACCAGTGATCCCCAACCAGTTGCTCGCCAACCCTTTGGATGTTGCTCTCAGTGGCCTCAAAGCAGGTGCTTATTTTAGCATTTATGGTTAGGATGCAAGTTTTGGTTGCATAAAAAACAAATGTAATTGCCAAACAGAGCCTTCTGTAGGCTTCCAGTCAACACAGGGGCTACCATATAGCCAATTATAGCTCTCATTGGCACCTCCAGGAACTTTTTCATGGTTGTGCTGCTCTTCAAAACTCTTTCCATTTGAATGTGGCTCACGGGTATAAAAGGTTGGGGATCGCTGGCTTAAAAGAAGCAGTTAGCCTGAATAAATGAAACAACTGGGAAAGGAAATTTTCCTGGAAAACCTGAGATGCAAGGTTTAGAATTTTTTCCCAATCCAGATATAGCAGTTGATATCAGCAAGTGCAATGTCAGACTAGGTACCTGGTGCTGCGGTCACCTGGTGAACCAACCATCCAAGCAGGGCTGTATTTAGATTCAGTCCTACCCTAGGCACTGGACCTAAATACGCCCCCTACATTGTAAGATGCCTTAAGGTGGTCATACACATACCAATTACGATCTTTGGTCGCAGGAAAGATCGTTCGTTTCCTCCATTGAGGTTTAGGGCTGAATCATCAAATATAGAAGTAGAAACAACAGGGATTCAGCCCTAAATGCAGATTTTGCTCAGGCGCCTTCAACGGCGCCCAATCACAATCTTTTGTCCTCCGCAATAGACGAGATTCGAAGCTTTTTATTGGTTGTCTCGTTGTGTATGGTGATACACGTATTGAGTATCGTACGAAACCTCATAATATTGGTGAGAGTATGGCCAGCTTTAGACAGTCACTATTTAGTGGGCTGGTCGGGGGCTGTTTGGGCCTCTGTGTACTTGAAATGCCAGGATCTATTTTAAATCCCAGTCCAGACCTGCTGGGGAGGTGGATTACTTAAAGCAATAGAGGAAGCAGACCCTGCAATCTGGGACCTCGTCCCCTGAGCCCCCCATGACCATAGGGTCTGCCTTTTCTATAGTTACTGCTGGTGCTATCATGATAGTGGTGATGATGATGAATAGTGGTGCTGCAATCTCTTACATAGCAGCTCTGACCTGCCTATGTGTGACATCACCATGGGCAGGATGGGCATGGTTATTTATGACATCTGGGGTGTTTGGGCCAGAGGGGCCAAAGAGGTCTGGAGCCCACCAGTGTTTTTTCTGGTAATCCAGCAGGCCAGTCCATCACTGAGCAATACAAAAGAAACAGTCCCTGTAATACCTGTACTATTATAACACCTTTTTGAAACAGTTAGTGGGGGCATAGACCGGCTGATCCATAGGACCAGCCACTTAAAGGCTTTTATGAAATATTATTTATGATTACCAGCTTTTGTATTTATTATTGTAATGTACTGTTTGTCCTTTGAATTTATTGTCCAGCTGTATAGAGTTGCATGCATAAGTAGTGCTATATAAATAAAATATATACATACATACCAGCTATTCCAGAATCTATTCCAGAATTTCATAATTAATTATTGCTTAAAGTATGGGGCCTAAAGGACAAGAAAAGTTACTTTCGGGGACTAATTTGTTTGGAGTTTGCGTATGCAGTTGGGATGGCTGGGTGGTTAAGGTGCTTTATTTGTAAAGGTTAACTGTCTGCATAGGTTCAAATCCTGCATAGGGAAATTATTTAAAAGTTTGGCTGCTTTTAGAAACGTAAGTTTCATGAAATGTTAAGTGTAATTAGCTGCATCAATACAAATGATTTCAAGTGTTGTTTCATAAACTAGCCGTGATCAGACTACATCTTACCAAATTCTAAATATGCCTCCAAGCTAATCCCATTATACACACAACAATTAAAATATGTGAACACATTTTTTCTAAAAGTCCAATTTTTAACAATTTTTTTTAAAATTTATTTCCCTGAAACATCTGAGCAACTAGGCAACCTGGGGTAGACAAAAGAGGTACATGGCTAGCACCCCTCCCCGCGGTATTGGGCCCTAGGCATGTGTCTCTTCTGCCTACCCCTAGCTCTGGCCCTGCATTGGAGAAATGTGGATTGGCCTTCATCCCAATTCAGAAATTCACAATTAATAAAAACAGAATGAACAAGCAGAAGCGCTCAACCAGGAGTGGGCAATGCGTTGGATGTAAGATCCTTTAACAGATGTCTGTGTGGGTTCAAACCCCATTCCTGGGAGGCTTTTTAACATATTAACCAATCAGCCATCCTGGTTATCAGCAGGTGTGTTATTTATTTCTTGGTTTACTCTATAACTTGTTATTTGTAATATGGTTTAGAGAGAGGAAGAGTACATTGGCTAACATTGCAATTGGCGCAAGTAAAACAAATTACTCGCCGGGAATTAGCCTCCCTTTGCATTTTCTTGAGATTATACCAGATCGCGTGAGTATTATTTTTTACTTGTGCCAATTGCAATTTTAGGCAATGGCAGGGCATTTTTGGAAGATTTGTTGCCCGCGGTAACACAGATTTAACTGTGGGTGACAAATCTTACCGTGTGCCATTGCCCTAATGCTGACAACCTCCTTCTCCTCTCCCCTTATCTGATATTTTTTCTTTTCCTGTACTCTTTCTCTCCCCAAACCATATGACAACAAATAAAATGTAATATAGTAGTGATAAATAAGATATCTGCTAAGTAACCAGGATGGCCGAGTGGTCAAGACGTTGGACCTAAGATCCAATAGATATATATCCGCGTGTGTTCGAACCCCACTCCTGGTAAGTCCCACTTTTAACTATATATGAATATATTTAGAAAAATATAGATATATAATACACAAGAGCTATGAATATCTTATATATATATATACTTATAAAAGGTGCTTGGTTATGTCATAAGTTATAATCATTGTTTAGTAGGTGTAATTATTGTCACATGACTCACTGAAACTTGTGTATTATAATAAATATATACCCCTGTTGTAAAATATCAGGATATTAAAAAATTTAAAAAGTTCCATGACCTGTATAAAAATAGCCAGCATTTAGCCTTGTGCCTTTACATGTCCATGGAACTCCTATCGTATATATTATTATATAATTATAAATATAGTAAATATTATTATAACAAACAATACAAAACAGTTTAGATAGTTTGAACACTTCATCAGAACTGACACTTAAAATTGCATATTTTTAGGAGACAATATTGCAGGGGCTCTGCTTGCGAGGGCTTACATATATAGTATATATATATATATATATATATATATAGCATATATTACTTTATGAACATATGTAAACGCAGGATCTAATTCCACTTCTGTGTTATAATTGAATAAGATTTATTTTAAAACTCCAGTTTTAAACTTGTTATGTTGTGTCACATAACAAGAGCAGATTTAGAGTTCCCCAGACCACCAGGCCCCAGCCACCTGCCTACTTCTCTTATTTTTCTTGTCTGTTAGGGACACTGCTCCTCACTGCAGACTTTCAGCAGAGGGGTCAGCCTTCTGTTCCAGGTGCACTAGGCCCTACGTATCCTAGTCCGTATCACTCTGGGTCACTAACTGGATGAGTACTGCTGGGACACCGGCCCCTCTCTTCCTCCTTGGTGGAGCCTCAGCTGCTTGTCTCTGTCTACCTTATCACTAATTATCACAACCTGCAGTGAGCTCGAAAAATTCTCTATTGCCATTATCTCACCTAATCACTTCTACCAGCTACCTTTCTGAGGCGGCCTACCTCTGGTTTCCTGGCATCTTTCACTATCCCCTTCTCATTGGCCAAAGAAAGAAATTGGCTTACTATACTTCTTTTTTTTATAGCTTCCCAGGGGTATTCCCCTTCTCAACAATGCCACCTGATGGCTGAACCACAAATCACAATAGTTACAAATAAGACATTTTCTCGCTACTTACACTTTATTTTACTGTAAGCACACTCTTACTCTCCTCAAACCATCTGATAAGTTAAGATGAGAGATGTGTGTTCTTTGTACATCTAATTTTATTTTGCATACAAGTAGGCAGCTTCTAGATAGCACAGCTAGGGTTAGCATATGCACTGTATAATAGTAACTACCTTTTTGCCTGCTATTGCTCCGTGTGAGATAAGAAAGTGTAATTCTTAATAAGGTTACCAAAGGCACCAGTCAGACAGGTTTAATTCGAACATTCCTGTTTTCCACCAGATGGCAGCAATATCAAAGTGCTCATGTGCTATTATCCTAAGGCAGTGGAGGCGTGTAGTTCTTTTTCTTGGGTCCCACTTCTGGAGCACAGACCTGTTGACCTGTTTTTGATTCAAGCCAGGGCATTACCTGTATGATGGTTGTATGTTCTCTCTGTGCTTGTATGGGTTTCTTGCCACACTCTAAAAGGATACAGGAAAGTTAATTGCCTTTTGATAAAAATGACTGGTCACTGTAGATTGTTAGCTCCACTGTGACAGGGATTGTGGGGATGATATACAACATCTATAAAGAACTGTGGAATATGTAAGTGCTATATAAATAAACAATAATAAAGGAAAATGTTAGATCAATAACATTTGGCAAGGTTGTTTTCATAGCTGCCAACTCCCCTGTTTTATTCCAGAGTTACCTAATTTAGGCCCTTTCCCCCAGCTTCCCATCACTGGAAGGAGATATTCCCCCAATTTTTGCCATTTCATTGTCTGAATGCTTACTGCGCATGCAAAGTGTGAAGAATTATTGTATTACAGTAATTAAAGCTTATGCACTGATTATTCCTGACCCTTTTTTTTATTTATTTTGCCAGTTAGTAGGCTATTGCCCCAAAGGGACATTAGTCGGCCATAATAAATCCCTGCTATTGCGGGTGATTTGACTGTAATCTCCACAAAATGCCTTCCCACAGGCAGTAATGTGTACTGCTGGTGGGAAGCCATATGCAACACATATTTTTCCTTGCAAAGGAAACTTCGGGCGACTTCACATGTGTATGCCTTTCCACCGGTAGTTCACATTATTGCTGGTGGGAAGGCATATCAGGGAGATTAGTCACCCCATTGGGTATTAGCCTTGTACAAAACCATTGTGCTCTCAGCACTATATTATTCTGTTACCTTTGTCATGTAACAGCACTAATACATGTTATATTTAATTCATATGGGATTCACAGAGGATTACGAAATAATGCATATAACAAATTTAGAATGTGAATATAAAGGGTCATTTTTAAAAGCAGCTGTAGTCATGCTAAAATGTGCAATTGTTACACTAATAAACGTCTAAAGTAAGAAGAGCTGTCTCTAAAATACAGTTTATTCTGTGAGTTGAACCAAGTTATGGAGTCTATTTAGATCAGGGCTGTCCAACTGGTGGACCGCGGGCCGCATGCGACCCCCCTCTGTGTGGCCCCCCACCTGCCTGGCTGCTTTGATGGCTTACCTTTGTGTATTACCTTTAAATGGTATCAGTACTGAGATTAACTGCCCCCCTGCATTGCTCACACCTCAGATTCAGGCTGTAATCCCCCTGTATTGTTTAATCATGTAATCCCCTGTACTGTTCACACCTTTTAATGCCTTCATTGTTTTCCCCCTGCAGTGTTCACACCTCAGGCTCTGGCTGTAATCACCCACATTGTTCCCCTGTTCACACCTCAGACATTCGCTCAGACACATCCAGCATTGTGTCACTGTATGCTGCCTGTGTGTGCAATAGGGCAGGCATAGTATGGCACACATAGGCAGGGGGGGGCAGGCATAGTATGGCACACATAGGCAGGGGAGGGCAAGCATAGTATGGCACACATAGGCAGGGGAGGGCAGGAATAGTATGGCACACATAGACGGGGGGGCAGGCATAGTATGGCACACATAGGCAGGGGAGGGCAGGCAGAGTATGGCACACACAGGAGGGGTAGGGCAAGCAGTACTCTGCCTGCTCTATGCCTCCCCTATGCTGCCTGTGTATGCCATACTCTGCCTTTCCTATGCTGCCTGTGTGTGCCATACTCTCCCTACCCTATGCTGCCTGTGGAAGGTGAACCTGGCAGGGGTTTGTTCCTGGAGTTTGGCATTTGAAATTGTCATTATATGGTCCCCAAGGGGTGTAATTATATGCTGGGGGGTTGCTGTGCTATCCACAGAAGAGGAGGAGGCATATAGATTTAAGTGTATGACATATTATAATTCTTTCATATATAAATGAAGGGTGATATCCCTTCAGTGAGCACCAACCATTGGGTTTTTGCTGTGTTGCCACCATTAATGTGGGGATGGTCTTAAAAGCTCTTGTGATAGCATGGGTGTAGTTTGAAGTGGGTGTGGTTTAAAAAAGGGGAGTGGTCAAAACTGGCTTCCATTATTGGCCCTCCACCATGTAGGCAAGAAAAATTCCAGCCCTCGGTACCACAGAAGTTGGAAAGCACTGATTTAGATGCATAGAAAACGTCTATTTTTCATGCAATTAAAGAAAAAATTGTGAAAACAAAACACCTTGGGCACATTTACTAATCCACGAACGTCCGAAAAGCGTCCAAATGCGTTTTTTTCGTAATGATCGTATTTTGCGATTTTTTTTGTAAATTGTCGCGACTTTTTCGTAGCGTTACGACTTGCGCAAATTGTCGTGACTTTTTCGTAGCCATCACGCCGAGTACGAAAGTTTCGGATTCATTCAAGCTTCAGTATCGTGACTTTCCTTGGGCCAGGCTGGAGCTGCAGAGTGCCATTGAGTCCTATGGGAGGCTTCCAAAATCATGCAAAGTCTGAAAGTTTTGCCCGCCGTTTACGAGCGCTCAATACGAAAAAGTCGCGACAATATACGAGCAAATCGTAACGGCTAAGAAAAAGTCGCAACAATTTACGAAAAAGTGGTAACGGCAACAAAAAAATCGCAAAAAATACGAAAGTCACAAAATGTTCGTTTCCAATCCGAATTTTTCCCATTCGGATTTGTGGATTAGTAAATCAGCCCCCTTGTGTCCCATTTGCTCAAGGCAAGTTACCACCCCCTTCTGATCAAGTGGGTTTTTTTTCACATTCAGCGTCAATAGACACTGCGCACTTGCAGCTAAAGAATCAGGCACAGACATCACTCACACACAACACTGGAAATAATGGCATATGTACTTCCGCGTAATTGTGTCCAATTTGTGAAGAAATGCACACACAGTTACATTCATTATGGTAAATAGGGTGCAATTGTATCAGGCACAGTGCAACTGCATCAGATGTATGTATGTATAACTTTATTTATAAAGCGCCACAAGGGTACGCAGTGCTGTACAGTCTTACAGAATACAAAATTACACACAGGGAGGACAAGTGATATAATAAATAAATACAATAAATATATATCACCATCTTGCAACCACAATGCCACAACTGCACTAAAAATTGTACTTTGCTTACTGCACTTGGGAATGTAAATGACCCCTTTTAAAGGCCCGGGCTGGGATTCACAATTGGCCCTGGCATTTCAAGCACACAGTGCCAAAATGCCCCCCGCCAGCCCATTAAATATTGTCTGTCTATGGCATCTTACAACAGCCCCATTTGCCAGAATCTACAGATTGCAAGTCCGGGCCTGCCCTTTTATCTACAGCTGCTGACAGCATTTAGGAGGTGCACAATCATAAAGTATATGGAACCTTGAGTGCACTTAGTGCAGCTTATAATTCATTTTTAGTATGATGTAGATTGTAGACAGTCTTATTCTAAGATGTTTGCAATTAGTCTTCATTCTGTTGTTTATTTTTTGTTTTTTTAAATAATTATATTCTTTCTATAATGCTCATGCTTGGCATTTCAATTGCTATCTGGTTGCTGGGGCTTAATTAACCTAGCAATCAGGCAATATTTTGGACCTCCAAATAAAGGTCAATAGGAGAGCGCTAGAACAGAAATGCAAAATCACATTTTCATATATATATATGTATGCAATAAAGGATCATTCCGTAATTTGGATCTCCATGCCTTAAGTCTACTAAACAATGCTTTTAACATTAATTAAACCCAAAAGTGTTGTTTTGCCTCCAATAAGGATTAATTATATCTTAGTCTTAGTCTTACAGAGAAAAAAATTAAATCATTTTTAAAGATTAGAATTATTTGCTTATATTGAAGTCTAAAAGAGGTGGCCTTTCCGTAATTCTGAGCTTTCTGGATAATGGGTTTCGAGATAACGGATCCCATATATAGGTATGGGGTCCGTTATCTCGAAACCCATTATCCAGATATACCTATATATAGGGGCATAATTAAGGTGGCCATACACGGGCCGACTATAGCTGCCGATATCGGTCCCTTGGACCGATTCGGCAGCTAATCGGCCCGTGTATGGGGAGAGCAGAGCGGCCTGGCCGACCGATATCTGGCCTGAAATTGGCCAGATCTCGATCGGCCAGGTTAGAAAATCTGGTCGGATCGGGGACCGCATCGGCTCGTTGATGCGGTCCCCGATCCGACTGCCCCATTGCCGCCCACATAATCCGATCGTTTGGCCCCAGGGCCAAACGATCGGATTATTATTTTTTTTACCTAAATGGTCCCCGATATCGCCCACCCGTAGGTGGGGATATCGGGGGAAGATCCGCTCGCTTGGCGACATCGCCAAGCGAGCGGATCTGCTCGTGTATGGCCACCTTTACAGATACCTAGGCCTCCCCACCAACCATATCCTTGTGGACCACCCACCACCCACAGACTCAACAGCCCCCCATGTCAGCATAAAAATGATGCAAGCAAATACCTTTATTGCTGTTGTATACCCTAAGAAAAAAGGGGGGGTGCTAATCAGGAATCAGCCCACTCGAAAATAATAGCACATTCAAAAACAATATAGTAACATTTATAAACAAATAGTTAGGGGCCCTTGATAAAGACTATAATGGTTGAAACGCGTTGGGCACTTTCTATTATGTAACTATTTATTCATATTTTTTTCTAAAAAAAAGTGTTTAGTTCCTTCTGCAAAATGTTTATTATACATGCTGATAACCTTAAAATGAATGCAGACACATGGATTATACAAATTAGAACGTTAGGACTTTTTGCATAGTTTGTCATTAGAAGTCAAGCCTAACATGATATGCTTTTTGCTACCCTACTCATAATGTTACAGATATATATATATATATATTTTAAGTACAATAACCTACAAGCGAAGCCGATTGGCATATATTAGCTTACAGTCAAAATCTGTTGGTTTTTCTGTGACCTTAGCACAAAGCTTATTTGCTATGTTGCTAAAATGACAGGGCTCTATGAGGTTGACTGGCAACTTTTCCAGGAAGGTTTCATTCAAAGATCCTGTTGAAGAAATTACAAAACGTTTAAAACAAATGTGAATGTTCAAGTTGGAAGTATCATGTTTATTTGTTATTAAAGCTATATAAAAAGATTATAATATTAAACAACCTGCTTTCGTGCTCCATGTTGGTATCCAGCAGTTGCTCAAAAAAGCAATGAGCATCCAACTGTCATAAGGAAAGCAGGCTGACTGAACTACTTTTCTCAGATCTCATCTGTGGTCGCTAGTAAGGCAATGTTGTTTTCCAGTGTTTCTGCATTATATTTTGGGTGTATAATTAAACTCATTATTTTGTTTGCCCCACTTTGTTTGGAAATGTCAGTGGTTCCAACATTCTCAGTCAATGCTCTGTCTCTGAAAAGATTACATTAATTTAGTATACTTATTTTGCTAACAGAAGAGAAGGAAGCTAGGTAAAAGAGCATGTGATGATTGCAGTGGTGTAGCGTGGGCTTTCGTCGCCTGGGGCCGACCGGAAATTTGCCGCCCCTCTATTTAGTTATTCTTAAAAAAAATAGACAAAATAAAAAAAGCAGCCCCCTCCACACAGTGCCCCCAATTGCCCTTAGACAGTGCCCCCAATAGGAAGTGCCCCCATACACAGTGCCCCAATTTCCCCATACACAGTTCCCCCATAGACAGTACCCCCCAAAGACCTTGCCCCCCCCACAGAAAGTGCCCCCATACACAGTGCCCCAATTGCCCCATACACAGTTCCCCCAATAGAAAGTGCCCCCATACACAGTGCCCCCATACACAGTGCCCCCAATTGCCCCATTCAAAGTGCCCCCAATAGGAAGTGCCCCCATACACAGTGCCCCAATTGCCCCATACACAGTGTCCCCATAGACAATACCCCCCAAAGACCTTGCCCCCCCAATAGAAAGTGCCCTCATACACAGAGCCCCAATTGCCCCATACACAGTGCCCCCAATAGGAAGTGCCCCCATACACAATACCCCACAAAGACCTGGCCCCCCCCATGGAAAGTGCCCCAATTTCCCCATAGACAGTAGCCCCCACACAGTGCCGCCAATTTTCCCCATAGTACATACCCCCAACAGACCATCGGCGGCGGCTCCTTCTCTCTTACAGGCAACAGGCGCTTCTATAAGGTTGCGCCTCGTCGCTGACGTGTGACGTCATACGCACGGGCGCAACCTTATAAAAGCGCCTGTTGCCTGTAAGAGAGAAGGAGCCGCCGCCGATGGTCTGGTGGGGGTATGTTATATCATGGTGATTGCCGCCGCCCCTTCTGATACGCCGCCCGGGGCCATGGCCCCCTCGGCACCCCCCTCCTACGCCACTGGATGATTGATGTTTAATGACGGTAACTGAATGTTAAAAGGATTCTGTCATGATTTGTATGGTGCAGTTTTTATTATTAAATTACATACCAAGTAATTCATTCTACCATTTAAAATGTTATAGTTGTAATATTCGTGTGTAGGCAGCCATTTCAGGTCATTGTGCCTGATCAGCGGTGTAACTTGGTCCCTCCTCCCGCGCCCCCCCCCCCCGGCCTGACCCCACTGCACCATACCTCCCGGCGCGACCACGCTGATATATTTAAAGGACATGTAAACCCCACACACAAAAATTTAATCAGTGAACAGCCTCTTTGAAATCTTTCAATACCTGCCACACTGGTTGTCCAGAGGTTAATAGTAAGGCTGCAACATCTCCTTAATCACTTAGATTTCCTTCTCCTCCTGTAACCCACTCGCCCCCCCCTCGGGAATTTGCTTTGATTTCTGGCTTGTGGGCATGCTCAGTTGTACTAAACTCAGATTACTAAACACGCCATCCAGTCTAGCAGCCAGTGAAGAGATGGCATTGCTGGTTCCCATAGAAACTATGGGACAGCAGACCTGCTGCATATACAGTATAGTTTGCCACTGTGCCTGGTTCTGTTCTTTCAGAAAGAGCCAGCACTGCACAATGGAACTGCTTTAAGATAGAAGCTTTAAGCTATTGTTTTTCCTACTCCTGTAACTGGAGGAGTCATTGTCAGACTTAAATGTTTTACTATTGAGTGATATCATATTTATTACTAGGTGGGACATGGAAGCATTTTTAGGGAGATAATATCTTGTTACATTCCCATTGTTTTGCTGATAGGCTGCAGGAAGGAGGGTGATATCACTCCAACTTGCAGCACAGCAGTACAGAGAGACAGGCCCGGATTTGTGGCCAGGCCACAAATGCCTGGGCCTAGGGCGGCACAATATTAGGGGCGGCATGTTTGTTTGCGCATGCATGCCCGGGGGGGCACGAATGGGGGGGCGGATTTGAAATCCGGCACTGCAGAGAGATGTTTATCAGAGCACATGGGAAACTAAGAGCATGTCTAGCCCCACCTCAAATTTCAAAATTAAACATAAAAAATCTGTTTGCTCTTTTAAAACTCGTATTGTAATGCAGGAGCACTATTAATTAATACATTTTGTAAAAAAAACATGTTTTTCTGTGACAGAATCCATTTCATGACTGCACAGTTGAACATTGTTTACAATCAGTTTCCACAACTGAACTGGCCAAATCCTGGAACAGCGAAGAAGAGAATTACTTACATTCCACTGAAGCATTTTGCTGCTGCCACAAGCCATGATGAACTTCATAAGGAACCTAAGCGGATGTGATAATGAAAGAACCTGCTCAAGAAAATTCTTCTTCAGAAGTGGCATTGGGTGGATATTTTTCAGGTTTCAAGTTTACCACTACAATCTGAAAAGAAAATACATGTAGTGAATGAATTATACTTTATCAATTATTTATGTGCATTTGATTATGTATCAGTTGCTCCATATGTAGCACTATGGTTATCCAAACAAACAAATATATATTACATGGATCAAATGTATAGGTATGAGATCTCTTATCTGGAATGCTTGCTACATGAGGTCTTTCAGTAATTTTGAGAGAAACAACCTCACTAGGATTGTTTTAACACCAATATTTATTTATGCAGTGTAGGTACTGTTTTATTATTACAGAGAAAAATTAATCATTAAAGCAAATAGAACTGCTTGCTCAAAAAGGACTGTATGGAAAAAATTGGAAGTTTTCTGGATACCGGGTTTACAGATAATAAACCCCCAAAAATTCTCTCTTTAATGCTGTATATATTTATAACTGCTAGAAATGGGTTTAAAAAAGTAAAGGCATAATTACTAAAGGGCACAATCTTTATTAATGTGCCTAATATCATAAAGAGTAGAGTAAATATTGCCTTTTTATATCTTTAACCTAAAGCCACCATTTTGTGAAGTTTCATATGTCTGTAACTGATCATCTGACAAGAAATAATGATGGGTAGTAAGATACACAGTTCTGTCCATTCATTGGATGATATAGCATGTTTACGTGCCCTCGGTTTGTGTGTGAGCACAGTGCCTCATACAAGGTATTGGGTGGTTTTTAGAAATGTGCAGGTCCAGGTCGAAACCCGCAGAACCAAGGTTGGGTGGGTTCAGGCCAAAAAATTGACCTCTACTAATATTGTATTTGTGTGCTGTGGCTGGGATCCTTCCTTGTTGGTGGGTGGCGGTAAAACTGCTGGAGCCAGCCCTTTAAACGTCATCTCTGATGAGCCAGGTCTGGCTAGGGTTGAAGAATGGGTGGGTGAGGGTGGTTGAGGGCCAGAAAATATTTACCCACACACCACTTGCAGCTTTAGTAATTAAAATTATTATGAATAAGGCACCATTATTCCCTGCAGTTCTTGTCTTGTACATTCTACTATAAAAGTATAGCTTTCATAAAAGATATATTTTTACATAGACCTGGACTGTTCAAGAGTATAGTTTCCCTTTAAATTTTTTGTAAAGGGCCTGAATATTGACCTGAAGCACTGACATTGTGATATTACTAATATGTTGACTTGTTTTTAGAAATGATAAATGTTTCAGGTTAATTTTATTTAACATTTTTTAAATTGCACTGAATGCTATTTATAATAATTTTGCCATGTTAGATGTAATACTTTTAGAGCACTGCATTATATGAAATGCAAAGAAGCAGGCACTGTACAAATTAATAAAGAAATGTAATACTTGAGGAATCAGTATTCCTTATAGTTCATAACATCATAAAGATGTTAGTTATCCAAATTTTTGCCACCATACTGTAGCCTAATAATTTGTGCAATAAGTATTTTCATACAACATCAGCGAAGAATCTGAAATACTGTCTGAACTAACCCTCTTTATCTCCTTTTTTTCCTTCTCTCGCCAATCTAATTTTTGTTTTTGATTGATATTTCCTAAATACTGGATAAATGGAGAAGTTTAACTACTAATACAGAGCTAAGAGCAGACAACAGAATTGTTAAGACACACATACAAAGGGGGTTGTGCTACCACTCTAAAGTTAAGTAAAACAAAAGTAAGGAATAATGACACAACTGTCTTGATACTTTTCGCAAGATGGTGTAGGAGTATATAAGGGTTTACAAACTTTCTTACACCTTTCCAGAGTTCTTTATAAATTACAACTACATTAGTAATGACTGAAAGCAGTACTTTTTATGAACACCTGTATGTTAGGTCCAACTATAAATAAAACTACAAAAAAAAATCATTGTCAGAATAAATAAAGTTACTCCTGAGTAATACAAAATTCCATTATAACCAGTGATGCTAAATTGTTTAAAACACCAACACTGCATAGTTAAGCTGAGTTGAAAAAAAAAAAAGTCTATCAAGTTCAACCCCTCCTAAGGAAACCCAGTGCACATATATATATATACATGACCTGAGCACGCAGATGAGGACAGCAAACTAACTGAACAGTTATGTCTCATGTGGCCCCCATTTGTCGGCAACTAAAGCTGGCAATACAAGTTACATAGTTACATAGTTACATAGGGTTGAAAAAAGACCATTGTCCATCAAGTTCAACCCATCCGAGTAAACCCAGCACACAACCTATACTAACCAATCTATACACTCACATATATAAACTATATATACAACCAGTAATACTAACTGTAGATATTAGTATCACAATAGCCTTGGATATTCTGCTTGTTCAAAAACTCATCCAGGCCCCTCTTAAAGGCATTAACAGAATCTGCCATTACCACATCTCTAGGAAGGGCATTCCACAGCCTCACTGCCCTCACCGTGAAAAACCACCTACGCTGCTTCAAATGGAAGCTCCGTTCCTCTAATCTATAGGGGTGACCTCTGGTGCGCTGATTGTTTTTATGGGAAAAAAGAACATCCCCCATCTGCCTATAATCCCCTCTAATGTACTTGTACAGAGTAATCATGTCCCCTTGCAAGCGCCTCTTTTCCAGAGAAAACAACCCCAACCTCGACAGTCTCACCTCATAGCTTAAATCTTCCATCCCCTTAACCAGTTTAGTTGCACGTCTCTGCACTCTCTCCAGCTCATTAATATCCTTCTTAAGGACTGGAGCCCAAAACTGCACTGCATACTCAAGGTGAGGCCTTACCAGGGACCTATAAAGAGGCAAAAATATGTTTTCATCCCTTGAGTCAATGCCCTTTTTTATACAAGACAGCACTTTATTTGCTGTAGTAGCCACAGAATGACACTGCCTGGAATTAGACAACTTGTGATCTACAAAAACCCCTAGATCCTTCTCCATTAAGGATACCCCCAACACACTACCATTCAGTAGATAGTTCACGTTTATATTATTTCTACCAAAGTGCATAACTTTGCACTTGTCAACATTGAACCTCATTTTCCAGTTTGCTGCCCAGTTTTCCAATTTTGTCAAATCGCTCTGCAAAGCGGCAGCATCCTGCATGGAACTTATAGTTTTGCACAATTTTGTGTCATCAGCAAAAATAGAAACATTACTCTCTATGCCCACCTCCAGGTCATTAATAAACAAGTTAAAAAGCAAAGGACCAAGGACTGACCCCTGCGGTACTCCACTAACCACACTGGTCCAATTAGAAAATGTTCCATTTACCACCACTCTTTGTAATCTATCCTTCAGCCAGTTCTCTATCCAATTACAAATATTATGTTCTAGCCCAATATTCCTCAATTTGATCATTAACCTTCTGTGAGGTACTGTATCAAACGCTTTAGCAAAATCTAAGCAGATGACATCAACTGCCATTCCAGCATCAAGGTTCCTGCTCACCTCCTCATAAAAGGCAACTAAATTAGTCTGGCAAGATCTGTTACGCATAAAACCATGCTGGCACAAACTAATAGTAAGTTCAGATTTTAGGTTTTTTTTGATGAACATTCGAATAATGATCGTGCGTTTAAATGCAACGATCTAAAACTAACATTCAGACAGAAATTGTAGGATAAAGCCCTAAAAATAACAAATCAGAGGATGTTTGGAAAATGAAATAGTTGTCAGACACCAAGGGGCAAATATATCAAAGTGCAAATTTTTGGCAATTAAAAACACGACTGGAAAAAATTCAGACTAACCACGATAATTTCTGATGTGAGTTATATAATATATATAATATAGTGGTACGATCTGATAGTTACGCAATTTTCGTATCCGAACGATCATGAACGGCGCGAAAACCTTTTTGACATTGACACGTCTGTGCATGATTTTGGAGTCCTCCCATAGGGCTCAATGGCACTGTGCAGCTCCAACCTGGCCCAAGGAAAGTCTCCCATAGGGCTCAATGGCACTCTGCAGCCCCAACCCGGCCCAAGGAAAGTCTCCCATAGGGCTCAATGGCACTCTGCAGCTCCAACCTGGCCCAAGGAAAGTCTCCCATAGGACACAATGGCACTCTGCAGCTCCAACCAGGCCCAAGGAAAGTCACGATAACAATGCTTGAATGAATCCGAAACTTTCTTACTCGTTGTGACAAATACGATTTTGTAGCGCAAATTGTCACAAAGTATGAAAAAGTTGAGAAAATTAAGGAAAATATTGCAGAAAATACGCAAAAGTAGTAAACTTTAGAAAAAAAGTTTTTTGTATTCGGACCTATCGTTCTTTAATGAATGTGCCCCCAATTGTACAAAAGTGACTTTTTTGGGAAATGCATTGTAGGCCCCCAAAGGGATTGTTAAATACACAATACACGAGAAGATTATATTGTTATCCAACCAAAAGTTTCTAACCTGGCCGATTGACTAAGCGACCGATCGACAGGTTACAGAGATCTAAAGGAGGAAGGTGTGTTCTGGCTATTACATTTGACAAGGGTTGACAAATTTCAGGGGCCATAACGCCGGGTGGGATGTGGCTTCACTGGGAGGGGGATGTAATGACACAAGGACAGGGTTAGGACATGGCGATCGGCGATTGTGCAATTGCCTCGTCAATTTTGGAATGTCCTGCCTGGTTTTCCAAATTGGGAAAACCGGGCCGGCAACCCTACCTTTAATATCTATTCACCCCAGCCTTTGTAGATTATATTTTTGGCTAACTATATTGAAAACATTTTTATTTGGCACCACCTATCTTTTTACCCAGTTTTATTTTTACACTGAACAGTTCCTTTAAGGCTAACTTTAAGTCCCAATAACAAAGCTGTCAACCTAGAGACAAGCATAGCAAAAGGCAAAATTTTTTCCTCGTACCTGGAAGTGATGTCATGCGCATTTGTAAATGCCCAGTTGTAGCCAAAAACCACTGCCTGTACATGTGCAAATTCTTTGGATGCTGTCAATGATTACACTGATTGTTATGAATGTGCGTGCAAAATTTTACCCAAACTTCGGGGAATAGCCCAAAAATAATGAGAATAGTATTGGGTGATGGGAGACTTGGAGAGAGAAGGCAAAATTGGGTAATCCCCAAAAAATGGGGGGTTGACAGCTCTGCAGTAATGCCCAAATGGCTAAGTATCACCTTCATGACATGGGACTGGCTGACATGTTTGTTTTAGGCCTTTGCAGCTGCAGATATTCACATTAATTTGGGTGCAAGTTACTGGATGTAGAAAACCAGACTGTCACTACAGAGGACCAGATTAGGGCAGGTGGGGTGGTCCAAAACAAGAAAGACTACAAAAAATGTCTAAAAGCCTAAAGTCTTTACAAGTGTAAAAAATCGACACCACTCAGGATTTAAACACAATAATTTTATTATGGTCCTCCTGAACACTACAGATATGCCAACTAAGTCCATATCGTTAGGGTGATAATGATAAAGTGCTTTCTTTCTTCGCTAAATGGTAACATACATAAACGTCTCTAAACTCAAACATAATCAATATGTCCTTAAATACATTGGTTTATTAAACACCACTGACTCTAATTTAAACGGACTGTGCATTGTTTCAAATTGTCAGATACTTTTCTGTTTGTCATTTAAATAAAGTTTGTTGAGATCCCTCCCCTTCCGATTGGGCGCCTTGTGTTATCGCGCAGCTTGCGCTACGTCAGCACGCTTTACGTTGTAGTGACGTACGCTATCACGCGGGCTGCTGGAAAGAGGCCTTCTTGTGAGTGGCTTTTCCGCGTCGCGCTGCTCTTGCACATTCGCTAAGGGAAAATGGCGGCCGCAGCAGTAACAGCAGTTGCCGGAGTGACCAGCGGGTCAAGCCGTAAGCGGCTTTTACGGGAGGAAGATATGACTAAGGTGGAGTTCGAGACCAGTGAGGAGGTGGATGTAACGCCAACTTTTGATACGATGGGGCTGAGGGAAGACCTTCTGAGAGGCATCTATGCTTACGGTGAGGAGATTGGGGAGCGGGAAAGGCGTCCGTGTGTTTGTGACCAATGCTTTGCGCTCATTCACTAACTGTACAAAATAGTTCTCTGGCAGTGACTCACGGCAACCATTCCCAGTGGGACTTCCCTGCCTTACGGCAACCATTCCCAGTGTGACTTCCCTGCCTTACGGCAACCATTCCCAGTGGGACTTCCCTGCCTTACGGCAACCATTCCCAGTGGGACTTCCCTGCCTTACGTGCATCTGCTAGAACAGCGCTTGTACGACAGTACGTGTAGGTTACTTTGGGCAGAGGGTTCTATATTGGTACTAATTACATGTTGGTGGCTATGGACTGTAGAGCGCTGCTGTAGTCTATTTACTGAACTGTAAAGGGGCAGTATTCCGCGTTTAATGAATGGAGCTGGTACTAAACATACTTGTTTGCCTTTTGTTTTAATTAGGAAATATCTGATTTGTCAGACTAAACAGGGCAATATCTGAAATTAAAAGTCACATTCTGATTCCTATTAGCATATTCAAAACCAGTCAGCAACCTGCTGAGAAGCCTCTGTATGATGAGCTGGGGGGGGGGGGGAGAGGAGTTTGTTTATACAGTGGCACCTCTGGTTACTTTGCCCTTGTTAGTGCAACAAATAGATGCAGCCATAGATTTGTCATGATTAAACCAGGCAGAACGTGCCTTCAGCACAAGCCCTGCTCATTGAACTAAAGGTTGCGTATTTCCCCTTCAAGGGAATTCACAAAATCTGACTTTGGATGGAAGTTCACCTTAGCTATGGCTGACTTAGGAATTGTTTGTTTCAGTTGTAGAGCTGAAAAGTTGCAGGACAAGTTCATTTGAAGTGGAAGGAATACTCCATGGAATGGAGCTTAAGCCAAGCAATTTAGTTGTACGTACCAGCATGTTCCAAGAGCAGCAGAGAACATCTGTACCTCTGTGTCTTATTGAGGGAGAAGTTTAGCTTGTAAGCATTGTGAGAGCTGTAAATAGTGCATAGTTAATATTGATAGCTAAGGGAAGGCTGATGGCAGCTGATTTTGCCCCTATATTAGTAGCTCATCCCTGGGCTGTTTGGAACTTATACGGAATGCACTGTAGAGCCCTGTATTATCTCTAATTATTGGTTTTACTGTTTATTTGTAGGATTTGAGAAACCATCAGCAATCCAACAGCGAGCAATCAAGCAGATTATCAAGGGAAGGGATGTGATCGCACAGTAAGTACTGTAATGATACTTTTATTGGCATAGAGGGCATCTTTAGGCAAACATGTCTGTTGCATTTTGTGGGGCTCATTTATCAACACTAGGCTTGTTTGCACCTGGCCAGCAACCTATGACAGCTGTTTTGTAGCTTTACTCTGCAGCTGGCTGAATAAAAAATGGATTACTAGTTGAGATGTTATTGTAATAGCGTGCCCAGTTTTGATAAATAAGCCCTGAATCGATCCATAGTGGTATTTAGTAGAACTAGATCTCTCCAATGTAAATTCCATATTTTTTTTTTTTAATCTGGACATTTGTGATTTAAATAACTTGCCTTTATAGGATAATTATTTCATCTTGTCATGGGTAATGAGAATTCCTTATTGTGGAAGCCTTACTTATGTGTTTACATTTTCTTTTTTTATTTAGAAGGGGGGGAATCATTGTCATTGCTTCCTAGCAGTGTTTCTGCTATTTTAATTTTTTTTTTGTTTTCCTTTAGATCACAGTCTGGTACAGGCAAAACAGCAACCTTTTGTGTTTCTGTGCTTCAGTGTTTGGATATTCAGGTAAGTGGGTTACCCAATAGCTTGCTTAACATCAGGTTACAATTAGTCCCCTACCAATTTTGAGTTCTGCTAGTTTTTCTGAAATTAGGGCTTATTTACACTAGGCTTCTCTTCCCTATATATCTATCTTTCCTGTTTGCCTTAAATACTAACATTGAATTGCATTGATTGGATTGAATTGAATTGCATTCTTGTTTTATTTTTCATTAGGTCCGTGAAACCCAAGCCTTGATTTTAGCACCAACCAGAGAGTTAGCTGGGCAGATTCAGAAGGTGAGCTCTTTTGTTTTTATTTTGTGGATCAGTGTAGATCTTCCAGCAGAGCAGTTCTTTGCTTGTTTTATTAGGGATGATGATGGATTATTTGTGTTTCTAGTTGGCAGATAGTATATATGTTTCTAATTACTAGTTGCATGTTTGTCTAGGTGCTACTTGCTTTGGGTGACTACATGAATGTGCAGTGTCATGCATGTATCGGAGGCACAAATGTTGGAGAAGATATCCGGAAATTGGATTATGGGCAGCATGTTGTTGCTGGCACACCAGGACGTGTTTTTGGTGAGTTACAAATTTCATTATGCTTCAGTGAGGCCAAATGTATCTTTTTCTTTCCCAGTAGCATGGTTTATTTTATTTATGAATTAAAAAAGTGAAATAAAAAAAAAAGCAATAGATGCCATGAACTTAGGGAAGGGAAAAGGTAAGTTAGGTACTAAATAGGTCTCTTCCACTCAGTGCTGCACACTTAGCTAAACTTTCCTTTGCACCCTCAGTTTGTAGGCAGACTGTTGAAATGCCCTCAGCCTTTCAGTGTTTAAAATTCTCTTATTGGGTATTTGGGGTATTACACATTACTTGAAATATTTAGTATAAGGGAGCACTATTTTTGGTTTAAGGTTTCTGTTAGTCTATTGTAGAAGTGGGATACCTTTTGTGCATTAGGTGGTCTTTGGCTCAGCTCGGGAAAATAGATAATTGTCCTTTCCACTTTCCCATGAAGATTTGGGGTACACAACTTTTCTCTGTTGAATTAAAGATGGGTGGGTGTTATACGCAGTAGATGATTGCATTAGTGAAGAATAAGCTTGAGGGGAGAGAATTACCACCACAGGGTCTCCTAAATCTCAACTGTTTTTAAACTTTTTTTTTTCTTAATGTAGATATGATTCGACGCAGAAGTTTAAGAACTCGGGCCATTAAAATGTTAGTGCTGGATGAAGCTGATGAAATGTTGAATAAGGGTATGTCATCCTAATTACTTAATATTGTTTTTTTTTTAATTATTTTAATGGTTTTATATCGTCAAGCTGATTTGGGCCAAACACTACTTTTTTGTTTGTATGTTTGAAGGTCAGAACAGAAAATCTAAAATCTCTGACCTAACCATAGAAAGCAAGTGGTCTTCCCAAACCTACAAGAAGACCAGAGACTTAGTTTTTTAAAAAATATTATTTTGCATGTTTTAAATATGTTATGGCGTGCTTTTTTTATGATTCTAGTTTAAGAGGTTAAACTCTCGCAGTTCGAATTATGGTTGAAAACAAACTTGTGTGTCTGGTATTTATTAAGCACAAACTTGAATGTAAGACTTTGCCATCGACAAGCTTAGAAGTTTATATAGAAGTCAATGGGAGTTGTCGGAGGCAAAGTCAACCCATATTTTCAATTAGAGATTTGAGTTTTTTGAGTTTGAAAACTCACAAATTCAAGATATTGAAGTTTTTTTTTATTTGAATGAGTTTTCCTTAGAATACGCTCGCATTTCAAATGCTTGATTATTTATAATTAGACCATTTTAAATTGATAAACAAATCATGTGAAAACCATTTCATGTTCTTGGAAACAACTGCTAGTGTTAGTGCTGGTTTTTTTTTCTGGGTTGAACTTTTTTTTTTTTTTGTTTGCCATTAATGCACTTTTTCTTGGAGTAGCAAGGTAGACCTTTCCAGTACCAACAAATAGCTTAGTTTTTTTTTCTTGCAATACATGGTCTTGTGTCTGACGTATTATAAAATATCCGAAAATATATTTCATTTCAGGTTTTAAGGAGCAGATTTATGATGTCTATAGATACCTGCCACCTGCAACTCAAGTTTGTTTAATCAGTGCCACGCTGCCACATGAAATCCTGGAAATGACCAACAAGTTTATGACTGATCCCATCCGTATCCTTGTGAAACGGTAAGTAATGGATGATCTTAAGCATTTTTGGTTTTCATAGCAATTACTCAGCTTCTATTCTTTTACTACTGGGGTTTGAAACCTTTTAGCATGACCTTTTCATTGCACAGTGCCCTGAAACATGTCGCGCTATAAGAACTCATGTGGGGACAGTTAACATTTTGTTTTGCAACTTTATTACATTTTGTACCAGGATGTTAAAAATTACTTGTTCGGTAACCTTACTGTAAAACGTTTGGGAACTTTGTCAAATGCCTCTTTTCCCTCTAGTGATGAGTTGACGCTGGAAGGCATCAAGCAGTTTTTCGTGGCAGTGGAGCGAGAAGAGTGGAAGTTTGATACTTTGTGTGATTTATATGACACATTGACTATTACGCAAGCTGTGATCTTCTGCAACACGAAGAGAAAGGTATGATGTTTGCATAACTTACTGTGTCTATAACACCTTAGCGGTTTAATGAGAATTTGGTACATTTAATTTAATCTGAATGATGTATTTTCTCCCCGGGCCAATGGGAACATAGGCTTCATCCCATCAGGAGGAAGGGTACTGCAAGGCTGTTGAGGTTGGGGCAGTTGCAGCTCAGCATTAACTAAGGATGGCAGGTTGACACTGCCAGCTATAATTAGACAAGATAATTTTAGGACATTAAACTGCTTCCTGTTTCTGAATTGGCTGAAGTGTTTTTTTTTTTTTTTTGTTTTTTTTTAAAGCAAACAATTGAAAGGTGCTAGCCAAAATACACCATGTTTGTCTGTAAGTTATCTGTTTGGTTAGCTAACAGGAGAGCAGTTAATGAATTAGCAGGTTAACGGCTGCTTACTTACAAGAAGACTGGAACATACTGTAAAATACCAAATAATGCTAATAGGCAAGCATCTCAACAAAATGGGTTTTTCAGTACAAACCGTCCCAGAGCAAGACACTGAGAATACTGTCTTGTTTTATTTGGCAACAGGAAACTGAAGCATGGATGTTATTTATTTACAGGTAGATTGGTTAACAGAGAAGATGAGAGAAGCAAACTTCACAGTTTCATCAATGCATGGAGACATGCCCCAAAAGGAGAGAGAGTCAATCATGAAAGAATTCAGATCTGGTGCAAGGTAAGGTTTTTATTGGTCAAGCTGAGGAATTTAGGTCAGTTTTCTGACAGCCAGGAAAGCATTACATTTGACACGTATTAATTAAAGCAGATGAGTGTGTTCAACTGCTTGGAGCATTATAGAACACCATTCTACAGCACTAAGCTTTAACGCCCCTACATATTGTCTATCCACAATTCAAACTGTGGGGATTAACAATTCAAACAATCTTTCCTAAAATTATTTGTTCTGGTGCAGAAGAGAATAAATATGCTTAAATCCTGAAATTGTCAACTGTAAATAGGGTCTTCTAGATTTATACTAACTTGTAGTGTTATGGAAAATGCTGGACTTCTTGTAACTGAAAGTTCTATTAACTGTTATGGTCACACATTTTTTTTAGCTTGCAAAAATAGTCTGACTTCTTCTGTTTTATAGCCGAGTCCTCATTTCAACTGATGTCTGGGCCAGAGGATTGGATGTTCCACAGGTCTCCTTGATTATCAACTACGATCTCCCCAATAACAGAGAATTGTACATCCACAGGTGTGTGCTAAGTCTGTCTGCAAATCAGGATCCCTCTCACATGCCCTGGTGTTAGATTCTTTTTGCTTTAGGCGTGTTCTGTTCACTTGAATTTTGTCGAGGATTTGCCCAAATACAAATGTTGGCCCTTGTTTCCTTTTTGGCTTCATAGGAATTCTGTTGTTGTTAAGCTGAACGTTTGCTGATTAGAATTACTGTGCTTTAATGTCTGTTGTGAAAATTAAGTCAGTTTGGAATCCCATCAGATCTTATAATGAAGTATTTAGTAATGAATACATGGTTTGAGTTTGTTTTTTTTTCTTAAATAGAATTGGCCGATCGGGACGATATGGAAGAAAGGGTGTTGCCATTAACTTTGTCAAGAATGATGACATCCGTATCCTGAGAGATATTGAGCAGTACTACTCGACCCAAATTGATGAAATGCCCATGAATGGTAATGCATACAGCTAGCTTTCTTAGAAATCCCATGTGGGGTGATGGTCCTGCTAGTATTTCTTTTATAGTATGGGTTTCTCTTTTTGTTTTTTGCATTGAGCTGGGATAGTTGGTTGTAGGACATGGTCCAATCACTGTACATGGATAGTGCCAGACATTTCCCAACAGTGTTGTGGATAGAAATACTAATAGGTGCCTGATGCTTCACGTATACTTTAGGTAATACATGGATGCCTAAACAATCTCTTTTCTTTCCTGTTTTAGTTGCTGATCTCATTTGAAAACCTGAAAGATATCAAACTTTTTGGAAAAGGAGTTATGGGGAGGAGCACATTTTTCAACATTACAAATTCTTTTCATTATTGCTGAAAGTTTTATTTTGTGGACTTTTAACTGTCTTTATTTAACTGTTTATGAAACGCTGCACCCAATCCATTGTAAACCCTGTAAATAGTGCAATTGGTGTCTTTTCAATAAAAAAAATCCATTCACTTTTGTTTGTTTGCTCAAATCTGAAATCAGACCTTACCCATAGCAACGAGGTGTAGAACACAAGGTAAGTAGCAGTAATGAACCCCCTGAGTTCTCAGTTTCTCAAGACTTCCTGTGTTTGGCAATGTTCAGCATATCTCTTTTGCTATAATTTAAGGGTACTGTAATGTATATTATGGGGTTTTAATAGAGTTCATGATTTCTGGGAAAAATTGTACTGATTTAAAGATTTGCTGAACTTGCAACAGTTTTGACATAGGGTGTTCAGTGGCTGGATTACCTGGCAAATACATGTAGAGCTTAGCCTTTAGTATGAATTTATTCTTCCCTACAAAATAATAACCAAACACCATGTCAATTTAGAAGTAAATGGGATTTTTTTATTCCAGGGCTAGAGGGCGAGGAAGGGAACCCACAGTTTCCTATAATCTTAGGAGCCATTTCTCACAAACACTTTATGCTCCATCAGGCTTATATCACCCCTAGCATTATGTACATCTTAAAAATATGACTGAATGACAGTTGTCCCAAATATTACTTGTTAGGAGCTGATCTCTTGCACCTTATTGAATTGGATTGGATTGAAATTGGTCAGCTACTCGGTCACTACACACCAAAACATGTAAACTGAGGAACATAATGCATATTATTAAATCCAGTTGCCTCCAAATATCTATTATACCCATGTACGTGTGTGTGTGTATATAATACATATGGTTTTTGGTTTGTCCCCGAGCAAAAGCATTGTGCTCGAAATGTTGGATTTCTTTCAATAAAGCTTGTGTACCGTATATACTCGAGTATGTGCTGAAAAAGTAACCCTCTGCTTATACTCGAGTATATGGATTTGAAGACGTAATGAGCTTGTTGCGTGCACCAAACCCCCCCCGTGGACGGACGTGCATGCGCGTACAAAACTATGGGGGGGGGATAGTTCTTGTTTAGGACTCGGCTGCATGTGGCAGGATCCAACCCCAAAAGACTTTCACATTGCAGGGGATCCAGTGGTAAACCTAAGCACCAATAATCTTTATACAAGAACCATGCAGTATAGAGACAAGTGATATGATATACTGAGTGTATAAATGCTTGATATGCCATGATACAATGGGAACTGCAAACAGCCATCCCAAACTTGCTTTTGTCTGCTGCTGTACCATTTTTCTTTCCCTGTGCTGTAACTCTTCAAGACAGGAGGGTCAAAGGGTCCTCCATCCACCTTTCCCTAATCTGCAGCTGCCAGCATGATATATTTATGAAGAGTTCACAGGGGGTCACGCTGAGTGTCCTTTTATTATTTATTTGATTATTGAAACTTAGCAGTAGCGGCTGCATTTCCCACCCTAGGCTTATACTCGAGTCAATATGTTTTTCAATTTTCTTAGGTAAAATTAGGTACCTCGGCTTATACTCGAGTATATACGGTAGTTCTTTTTTCTCTCTGAACATGTTTTTTTTTTTTTACCTGCACCCGGGCAGCTTGATTACAGTTTGATGGGGTGTGTTCCTGTCTGCCTTCCCTAATTAGTGTTTAAATGAGAGCAGTATATGTCTAAATACACCTGCTTGAATGATCTCAACAAATAGGACTGCATATTTTCATAAAAGTCCATATTATCCTATTTTTGTCATAAATCACTGATGCAAAACTGATTTGTCTCCCTTTGCAGGGGGGGGGGGGGGGGAAGGGAGGCAGGGTAATTTGAACAAAGAGCGATAATGAGCTCTGTATAAATAAACCCCTCCCTTTCCCCAAGCCCATGTAAGGAGGAACAAGTCATTACCCAGAGGGCTATTTGTAGAATGGTAATTTGTTTTCTATATGATGGACTTCTACCTCAGGGCAGATCCCTCCATGCTGCAGATTATCCCAGACAAGCAGCCATACTATGTCAAGGTATATGCCATAGTGGTTCTAACTATTTACCTTCATAGGCTGGCACCTCCCTGCATGGTTGCATTGCTTGCATATTACCCTGCTATTTGTCCCACAGGCTGATCCTGCCCTGTTGAACTTGTGAGCAATGAGTCAGACAAACACCAACTTTAAAATGGCAGCACAAATATCTTTTTTTTTTTGGTTGCCTTATGTCTTGAAAAACGGGTGTTGGCACAGAATGTGCTTTAGATAGATATTTGTGAAGCTAATTCAGGGCTTCACTTTACCATACTTGATTACCAACCCATATACATTGCCCTTCACATTCAGCCAGTAGCTTATTGGTCTGTGCCTGTAATGCCAAAGGGGATAAGGACATAGAAGTTGAAGGGATCAGGGGCAAGAACTTTGGTTGCATCAGAGTCCTGTACACTACAACATAGAAGAACTGTGAGGATATCACACTATTACCTGCATAATAATTCCCACAAACACTAAAGGGCATATTTATTAACATCACCAGTGATGTTGCCTATGACAATCAATCAGTAATTAGAAAGGGAGATTTATGTACTTACGGTTAAATCCTTTTCTCTCCAGTCGTAAGGGGGACACAGGAACAGTGGGGTAAAGGGCCCCTCCCACTAGGAGGCAGGACACTATAGTGATGTAAGAATTGCAGCCACTCCTTCTCCCTTTATCCCCCCTTGCTCAGCGAGCAGCATTCAGTTAATAACAAACTCGAACAGGAACATAACTTAGTGAACTATGCTACAGATACGGCTGAAGTTTGAACGTAAGAGTTCCGGGTGGGAAGTCCTGTGTCCCCCTTACGACTGGAGAGAAAAGGATTTAACCGTAAGTACATAAATCTCCCTTTCTCTCACGTCTAAGGGGGACACAGGAACAGTGGGGACATACCAAAGATGCCCCAGGCAAGGGAGGGAGGAACTCCTTAGGAAATTACCGCTTGGAGGATTTTTCGGCCTAGGGCCGCCTCTGCGGAAAGGTAGGTATTGAATTGATAAAATCTTGTAAAAGTATGTAAGGAGGACCAGGTAGCCGCTTTGCAAATCTGGTCAGCTGATGCGAAATTTCTATGAGCCCAAGAAGCTCCCAATGCTCTGGTCGAGTGAGCTCGCAGTCTTAAGGGTGGCGTCCTCTTTTGAGCCAGATAGGACCGCCTAACTGTCTCTTTGATCCAGCGAGCTAGTGTGGTTTTGGTAGCAGAAAACCCTTTTCTAGGGCCTGAAGGTAAAACGAATAGAGACTCAGTTTTCCTGAATGGTTTGGTGCGGGAGGTATAGATTTTTAGAGCTCTCACCACGTCCAAACGGTGTAGTTTCAACTCTTTTTCGTTCTGAGGGTTATTGCAGAAAGACGGAAGTATGATTTCTGCATTAATGTGGAATGATGAAGTCACCTTGGGGAGAAAACTGGGAACTGTGCGTAGTACTGCTCTATCTTCCTGAAAAATTAGGAATGGTGGGGAGCAAGATAATGCGCCTAGTTCTGAAACCCGTCTAATGGAGGCTATCGCCACCAAGAATATGGTCTTCCACGTGAGAATGTGAAGCTCAACCGACTCTAGTGGTTCAAATGGAGGCTCCAGGAGTGCCTTGAGGACCAGGTTGAGATCCCATGGGGGAATAGGATGTCGGAATGGAGGGACCACCCGAGAAACCCCCTGGAGAAAGGTGCGAATGTCTTCCTGAAGGGCCAGACGTTCCTGGAACA
Source organism: Xenopus tropicalis (assembly GCF_000004195.4). NCBI lineage: Eukaryota > Metazoa > Chordata > Amphibia > Anura > Pipidae > Xenopus > Xenopus tropicalis. Next base: position 38,836,489 of record NC_030681.2, on the reverse strand, counting down.
GTATGGAAAGGGCCGATACCTGTGCCTTCAGGGATCCCAAGCGGAGTCCCTTGGCCAGTCCCGCTTGTAGAAAGTCTAGGACCGTCGGAATGTTACAATCCCTAAATTCTAGATTCTGCTGGTCACACCAGGAGCGGTAACAGTCCCATGTTCTGTGGTAGGCCTTAGATGTTGATGGTTTTCGTGCCTTCAGCATGGTCAGAATTACCTCTTCTGATAAGCCTTTCTCCCTTAGAATTGTGGCCTCAAGAGCCATCCCGTTAAGGCGAATAGATGAGGATTCCGATGTCGAATGGGACCTTGAAAGAGAAGATCGTCCTGTTGTGGAAGCGGTACCGGAGGTTCCAGGGAGAGGCTCAACAGGTCTGAGTACCAGGATCTCCTTGGCCAGCATGGGGCGACCACGATGACTGTGGCTTTTTCTCTGCGAATCTTTTTGAGAACTCGAGGAAGCATCGGAAGAGGTGGGAAGACGTAAGCCAGGTGGAAGCACCAAGGTATTGTCATGGCATCTATCCCGTCTGCCAGCGGATCTCGATACCTTGCGAAGAATTTGGCCACCTTGCGATTGTGTCTGGTGGCCATCAGATCCACCTGAGGTTCCCCCCACTTGCGAACAAGCAGCTGAAAGGCGTCTTGGTGCAGTTCCCATTCCCCGGGATCCACTCGGTGCCTGCTGAGATAATCCGCTTCCCAGTTGGCTATCCCGGGAATGTGGATGGCGGAGAGTTGTGGAACGTTGTCTTCCGCCCAGTGCAGAATGGGTGTTACTTCTTTGTTTGCCGCCCTGCTCCGCGTGCCGCCCTGGCGGTTGATGTAGGCCACGGCGGTGGCGTTGTCTGTCTGGATGCGCACTGGTTGGTGTCGTAGCAGGGACTGCCAGGATTGTAGGGCTAGGCGGATTGCTCTTATCTCGAGGAGGTTGATTGGAAGAAGAGCTTCTTCTGGGGACCACTGGCCCTGGGCTGACCTCCCTTGAAAGGTCGCCCCCCAGCCCAGGAGGCTGGCATCCGTCGTGACTATCTGCCATGATGGTTCTGTGAATATCCGACCCTGAGACAGGCGAATGGGGTTCAGCCACCAGTCCAATGATCTTTTGACTCCCGTTGAGAGGGATATTCTCTGGTGTAAAGAGGTTCTGCGCCGAAGAGGTCGGAGGTGAAACTGCGCAAATGGGACTGCCTCTATGGCTGAAACCATCAGGCCTAGGACTCTCATGCATGTCTGGACCGTTGGTTTCTGAGATGCTTTGAGGCGCCTTATGGAGGATTGTAGTTTCAACTGTTTCTCTTCCGGGAGAAGCACTCTCTGCTGATGAGTGTCGAATCTCAGTCCCAGAAAGGTAATTTCCTGACTGGGACGAAGGGAGGATTTCTGGGCGTTGATCGTCCAGCCGAATTCCTGTAGGCTTTGTATTGCTAATTGCCGGTGTTGTTCTGCTAGACACTTGGAACGAGCCTTGATGAGAAGGTCGTCCAAGTAAGGAGTTATAGACACACCACGGACACGGAGAAATGCTGCCATGACAGCCATAATCTTTGTGAATACCCGTGGTGCAGACGTAAGGAAAAAGGGCAGAGCGACGAACTGGAAGTGTAGGTTCTGATATGCGAATCTCAGGAACCGGTGATGCTGAGGGAACACCGGAACGTGGAGGTAGGCATCCTTGATATCCAAGGATGCCAGGTATTCCCCCGGTTCCATGGCTCGAATCACCGAACGAAGGGATTCCATTTTGAAGCGATGGTAGGATATCCACTTGTTCAGCCTCTTGAGGTCCAAGACAGGGCGGTAAGTACCGTCCTTCTTGGGTACGATAAAGAGGTTCGAATAGAAACCGTGAAAACGTTGAGAAGAGGGAACTGGGACAATAACCCCTGTGTCCGTTAAGGAGCGGACGATTGCTAAGAAGGCCTCCTTCTTGGCTGGTTGCGAGGGGAGTTTTGACATGAAGAAATGTCGTGGAGGAGGAGTATGCCGAAACTCGAGACGATAACCGTCGGATATTGTGTCTAAGATCCAGGGGTCCGCGGTGTGTAGTGCCCAGGTTTCTGCAAAGAAACGAAGTCGGCCCCCGAGAGTCTGCCCCTCCAAGGTTCCCCCTTTGTAGTCAGGAAGAGGTGTTCTTATCTCCGGAGGGCTTGTGTTGGGGCTTCTTAGCCTGCCATGTGGATTTGCCCTTGTTGTGAAAGCGTTGCTTGAATGAGGTAGATGCACGAGAGGGGGAACTACTCTTGAAATTGCGAAAGGTTTGGCCCCGAAAGGAGGTGCTTCTCTTAGAGCCAAAGCTGGGTTTTGGTTTGTTCTGGGGGAGAAGAGTACTTTTCCCTCCAGTTGCCTGTGAAATGATTTTCTCTAGCTCCTCCCCGAAAAGTTTGGATCCTTTGAAGGGAATGGAAATTAGAGATTTTTTAGAGCTAAGGTCGGCCGACCAGAGCTTGAGCCAAAGCGATCTACGGGATGCCACAGAGAGAGCTGAGGAGCGAGCCACCAATTTGGCTGCATCCAAGACAGCTTCGCCTACAAAGGAATTGGCCTCAAGTATGTAAGATACTAACTGAGAAATTTGGGCTGGCATATCTTCTCCCTGTGTTAGTTGAAGGAGAGTGTTGGCCCAGGCCTCAATGGCTCTGCTAACCCAGGCAGAAGCCAGGATTGGGAGTAGTGCTGACCCCGAAGCAGAAAAAGAAGCCTTGAGAAAACCTTCAAGCTTATCTGTGGGGTCCTTAAAAGCCGATGCATCGGGAACCGGAAGGGTTGTTGCTTTTGATAACCTGGACACAGGAGCATCAACCACCGGAGGGGTGCTCCATTTGTCCACAAACTCCTTTGGGAAAGGATATTGTTTAGTAAAGTGCTTGGTAGCCTGAAATCTTTTCTCAGGGGTCTGCCATTCATCCTGAATGACCGCTTGAAGTTGCTCGTGGGCTGGAAAAACCGCCGAGACCTTACTATGTCTCTTAAATAGGGCTTTAGATTTCCCTGTGGCAGAATCAGGTTCCTCAATCTGCAATACCTCAAGAACTGCTCTTATGAGGTGGTCTACATTAGAGGTAGGGTCTATGGAAGAATCCCCTCCTTCGGAGTCAGAATGTTCTGACGAAAACACCTCCCCTTCACTGGCCTCACCCTCAGAAGGTGAGGGACTAGAGGAAAGTAATTTTAGGGGGGCTTCCTTTCTACCAAAATCACGCTTGCGCTTATTTGAGGTAGAAGGTGCTTCAGATAATCTGCCAAGCATTTTATCAATAGAGGAAGCAAGCTGTGGTATGGATTGTAGTGATTGAGAAAGGCAGATGGCCCAAGCTGGCACATCAGAGGAGGCCTGTGGGGCTGATACTCCAGACTGCAAAGAGTCTGTCTGTGATTGATCAGAGGTACCCGCTGAGTTAGATTCAGGGGGCTCTGAGGTTGTGGCAATCTTAGTGCTGCAAGAAGAGCAAATGGGATTAGCCTGGGCCTCCTTGAATTTCTTAAGGCACTTGGTGCAGGCAAAAAAGGTAACTACCGTTGGGAGTTGCCTGCTTCCCCTGGTAAATAAGTCCCCCCTACCTTCAGCCATAGTGTAGAGCAGATGTCAGTAAGCTAATGCGTTCCGATTACTTGCTGGAGCAAGGAGAGCACAGGAGAGGGAGAGCTGCAGACTTGCGTTCTCTGGGAGCAGAGTGATTTTTGGCGCGAAGGGAGGAGTGTGTTTTCCCGGGACGCGCCAAGAACTGGTTGCGTGCACTCGGCGCGAAACGATGACGTCACCCGGATGCGCGCGTCTTCGCATGCGTGCGCGCCTGCGTATGAACGCGCCTTCGCGTGCGTGCGTGCCTGCGTATGAACGCGCCTACACGTTTGCGCGCCTATACTGGTGAGTGAATTGGCTGCGTTCCATTAGGTATATATATATACATATATATGGCTGAGGTAGCGGGTCTCAGGGGATGCACACTGGCTGCGGTAGCTTACCCGGTACAAGAGCTGGTGCAATACACGTGTCTTGTATGCTCCCCACATGGGAAGCCTTCCTGCTCCATGACGCCAAGTGAGGGTGCAATGGAGAGGGAAATCCATCGTAGGGGGCTGACACTTCGAGCACAGGCAGGAGACTGGCTCAGGTCTCACCCCAGGTGTCGGTGTTAATCACCAACCGATGTTGTCCTTTTTTGTAGGGCCCTCTAAGGGCCAGTCCTAACCTCCTGTGACGAGGACACAGAAAAAACTGAATGCTGCTCGCTGAGCAAGGGGGGATAAAGGGAGGAGTGGCTGCAATTCTTACATCACTATAGTGTCCTGCCTCCTAGTGGGAGGGGCCCTTTACCCCACTGTTCCTGTGTCCCCCTTAGACGTGAGAGAAAACAAATGCAAATACCTGATTGGTTGCTATGGGCATGTTGGCTTACACACTATAATAAATATGCCCCTTAGTGTTCAGAATATTTTGTTATACTGTATAAATAAGTGCTAGGGTTGGTTTTGTTGGATAAAAGAAAAAACTTCTGATTGGTTGCCATCTTTTTATTCCTTGTATGTTTCATTGTCTTAAACTATTCTGGTCTCTTATTGGCCTACTGTCCTGTTTTTTGTTTTTTTTTTTAAAAAAAAAAAACTTTTCCCCCCTACATTTTTACAAGGCTTGTGTCTGCCAACAACTTCCAGCTGAAGGTCTGGGATATATACCCATATATTCTGGGGTGAGAAAACTACTTTGGATATAGGCAAAATTGGGGCATAGTAAGGTTGCAGGCAGAAGGAAGAGTTTGGCCTAAACCCACCCGTGATTACTAAGAATGTGGTGAAAATCGGCCCAAACCAGCAGGTCCCAGGCTTGAATATGCAGTCAATAATGTATCATGTTGATAATCAGATATAAGGCTCTTCCTGGGGGTTGGCTAGGTAACTTCTGCCTGGACTTGAGAATGCCCACTGGCCAATGTGCAGGAAAGGGCAAAGTGTTGTGTGAATTATGAATGACAATATCCAATGTTTCCCTTATACTATTCCCACCACCCCCTATTATCCTCCACATTTCACCCTCCATTCCCAATAAAAACAATACACTATGCTCTATGTGCCATATATACAACAGATTTTAATTATACTGAAAATAAATTACAGGAAAACAGCTTTAAATTTGAAACCGGACAAATTTTCACAACAAAAAAAAAAAAAACGCTCAGTGATTTCTTCGTCACCCCCCACCGGAGTGAGACAGCAGTGTTCAGGGCAGGGGAATATCACAAATATATCAAAATGGCAGATTTAGGCATTCACACTTTACACGAGCCACAAATGTTCCCGGCGCGGGGGGACTTTACTTACTACAGAATTTGGCATGGACTACAAAAACTTGATACAAAATTGGTATTTATAGTATTTATATGTCATATACATGCCCTATCTGATCTTGTGTAGAAAATAACTAACGCTGTACAGATGATCTGAACTTCTAGAGCTTTAGGCAATTATTCTGGATGGACTGGCTCCCCTATTCCCCCACCACCCACCCCAATAAAATTAATGGTACTTTATATATACATAAAGGCTAAACAGGAGAAACAAGCAAAAACCCCAAAACATGACAGCACCTCCCCATGATATGCACCTATGTTATGGCAGGTTTGTGGGTAAAAAAAGGCAATGTATTCAGTAATGCCTCCAGCCTTCATACACATCCTGGGGAAGGAAAGGCTTTTTGCAGTTAAAAGGCAGTGAATTGTAACCAGTAGATCACCCTCCCCACTGAACAGCTGCCCCCTCAATAAATAACTATGGATTAGAACAACTAAAATCAAACTGGACATTCAGATAAAAGGACTTCCTTTTATGAAGGGTTTTATGGGGGGGGGAGTAGGAAAAGAACATGGCACCGTTTAAGGGTGTGCTAAGGGGGGCTCTCACCCATGATAGTCCTAATAGTTAGCTTTGTAGGGTTCATTTGCGGGAGCCATGTTTAAAACCGGTTGGCAGCATTCTGATAGGCCGAGTTATTCTGGGTCTACAGTCATCGTTGTAAACTTTGGTTTATTTGTATTTAATAAAGTTCTCATGGTACAAACAAGCAGAGGGGATGGGGAAAATGCCGCTGAAGATATGGATTGTCAGTTTGTCTTTAGCCGGGCAGTCACTTGATCTGTAAGACCTGCCTTGATGGAGTTTCTCACAGTTTGCCTTATGTTATCCTCCATCAAGTTATCACTTAGTGGCTTCAGTAGCTGCAGCATGGAAAAATGCAAAAAAAAAAGGATAAAAAGAAAGTCAGAAGGAGACAAACACATGCAGAGAATTAAATGTACTGGCATGGAAAACTAAAGACATTGGCGTATGGCATGGAAACCTATGAGAGTGAGCCTTTCTCTGGCTTATTTACAGATGCAGAAGCTCTATCAGCGAGTCTAGGCAATAGGCTGGCCAGCGCATGGATCAGCTCGAATAAACACAAGTTTAAAAGAAAGAAAAGAGCAAAGTACTGTTTAGTATTTCTTCCTGTTATTGTTAGTTGGTATCCTGTGTCTCAGTGCTGATGTGAGAGCCACGCGAGGCACCCGCCGTTTGCACACTTCAAAGAGTTTGGAAAACACCTAGAACATGGAGCGGGTGGTTAGGAACAAAGAGTCAGACACACGGCTCAGCTAAAGAACAGAGAAAGGGGGACTACTGGCTGGGAAAGCTCACCTTCTTCGGACTCCTCTGCAGCCAAGGAAAGAAAAGACAAAAGATGAAAAACAGAAACAAAGGAGAGAGTGGAGATGATGTACACAGTGGGGCTTATTCATAAACACTGGGCAAATTTGCACCTGGGCAGTGACCAACAACAACCAATCAGAACATAGTTTGAGCCAGCTTAAAGCAGAACAATGGAAGTAAATTGGTTGCCAAGGGTTCCTGCCCGTGTGCCCAGTGTTTATAAATGATCCCCAGTGTTCCTGACACAACCAATAAGACAATGCTGATCATTTACTGATAACTGTCTCTACGTGTGTTTTAGCAGAGGCAATTCTCAGTATTGTCTATAGCAGGCTAATAAGTAGTTCCGTTCCCACTGGGGTATGCCAAAATGTTAGGCACCACCCAGTGAATGTAATCACTTACCTTCTTTCCCTGGGCTGGTGCCCTTGTTGGCAGAAAACCGCTCCCACCCAGCGTAGCAGCATAAGAGCATGTGCAGCGAAAAGAGGATCGCTCATGCGCAGCTACCCCGGGCTGGGGCGTATTTCTCCTGACAGGAGCACCAGGCCGGGTTATAAGTAAGCAAATACAATCACTGGGTCATGCCTAACATTTTGGTACCTCATAGTGATTTTACCTTTCCTTCTGCTTTAAGATTAAATGTTAGTATGATGTAGATAGTTATATCCTGAGACCATTTGTAATTGGTCTTTCTTTATTATGTGTGGTATTAAATCTTCAACTCTCCATTTTAAAATTTCAGCCCCTATCTGGTTTCTTGGGTCTAAGTGACCATAGCAACCAGGCAGTGGTTTGAAAAAGAGACTGGAATATGAACAGAAAGAAGTAATAAAAAGTAGCAACAACAATAGTTTTTGGCTGCCACTGATCATTATTTGAAAGCTGTCAGAAGACAGCAAATAATTCAAAAACTATTAAAAAAAAATAAAAAATTGCTTAATTGAAAAGTTGCTTAAAGTTTACTTAAAGGTGCACCATCCTTTTAAGGTTTAGGAGGCAGACAATACAGAAAAGATGGAGCTACAGATAAGAGAGAGCTGCCAAACAGCTGGTGCCCTGAGTAGCTGGCATGACATTACAGAAGCTGATGTACAATTCCATGGAGCGGTGCCTGGTAGGGCCCTGGGCAATGTTCTGTTCATGTGATTATAAGCGTGTGTGTATTTATGCTCCCACGTGTACACGCTCCTGGCTACACAATATATACACACGCGCGCTGTTGCAATACTTGGATGCGCCAATGTCCATGCCATTCTCTGTTTCTTACCCAATAATAACTTTTTGTCCAGCAGCACAGAATTGATGGCACTGCCTTCTGCTCAGTTTAGTCATAGAACTTACAATTCATGAAAATGACAGTAATCCAAATGGCTTTCCCTTTTGCGTTTTGCAACTACTTGTGTCTTGCTGGTGCAGCCGTGGGTTGGCTGATTATTGCTTGGAAACGCTTAGTGCCACATATGTTCAGTTGCTCAAATGTCTCCTCTATCTTATCATACAAGATCATTATTTCACTAAAATAATTAGCCTACAATATGAGGGAAATCTGCACTAACATACATCCCACCTTGAATTTTTTTTCCTCTAGCTAACCACTGGATTATCTGATTGGAAGTACCATCTTATCTGATCAACCCAGGCTGTGTCTCCTATTGTAGGTCCTAGGGATATCAATCTATTATAGGGGAACTTCCTACAGGCCTTTTTTAATTTTACAGTTTTTCTTTTCTTTCTGGTCTGGTATTTCTGGGGGTAAAAAAAAAGAAAGAGTATTTTTACTTTAATGTGAACTTGTCCTTAACTGTACCTGCAAAACTGGAGCCCCATGATGGAATGCCCTGTGCTGAAATGAGCCATATATAAATGTTATTCCTTTTAACTGGGTAATATAATGGATTGTGCAGTCATTTTTTGGCACCATGCAAAGTTTACACTATGGACGCTAGAGCTCCATTGACAAAGGGGTTTGAGCCAAAACGTTGGGGCATTCTCTCATCATTGGGGTATTCTTGGAGAGAAAACATTGGAGTATCTGCCTTCATATCTTTTTTTCAGTTTTTTCACTGGGTGGTATGTATTGATTTGTTTATTGATGGATATTATGTTGTTTTAAAAAAAAAAAAAAAAAAAAGCAATACTGTTGCTGCATAATGACGTGATAAATAAAAATGTCTTTTTAACTAGTACCTCCCTGAAAAAGTTTTTTTCTGGTGTGCAGGGTTTATTTGAGGGTTTATTAATATAATGGATCTGCTGGTAATAATCACAGAAAGGTTGGTACTGTTCAAAATAAACATACTGTAGTCACCTTCCAACGCCTGCTGTACTTACCTGTGATAGGAGCAGGGCATGTCAGAAACCAGTAACTGACTAAAGAGAGATCCCACAGAAGGAAAATGATAGTAAAGCAAATACATTAACTGGATAGGAAAAGCAACAGCCAATACCAACCTGTTCCCATATAATCTCCGCAATTTGATCTATTAGTGTTCCCAGTTCTCTGAACTCTCCCGAGTACTTGACATAGGCCCAGGTGCAGAAGGACAACAGTGCTAATCCCATGATTAAATTGCAGATGGTGGCTATAGAGTTCATGCCAATGAAACCAGTCAGTCCTGAGATAATGTACATTGCAAACATGACAGCAAAAAGCGTGGCAGGAGTACGAGCAGCATAGAAGATGTTTTTGCCATCATTGTGCTTTATGAAGTTTGCATAGGACTCCTCTATCTCTGCCTCTAATTGATCCTGATACCGGCGGCAGAATTCCTCGCCTCCCATCTTTTTCACTGAGCGGAACTGTTTTATGCAGGATTCTTTCAGGTCCAAGTGCTTCCTTTCAAGGTCTGAAGGTGCTATGTATGGTTTATCTCCTCCGCAAACCTGTCGGACACAGGATATATTACATTTTATATTCTAGTGAGTGCTTCTTTCAAACTATGTGTCTTTCTTTTACAGATTAATTCCAACTTTACACATAGGGTGCACCCTAGTGGTGTGGTGCCTTGTCTATAGCCAAGGGGCATGGCCTGAGGCACAGAGTGAGAATGATGCAGAGGGCTGGTTTAGGTTAAGGTGGCTAAACAGGAAGATTTGCTGGCTTGGCAAGGTCGCCAAGCGAGAGGATCTTCTCCCAATATGCCCACCTAAAGGTGGGCGATAATGGGCTAATTTGATCGTTTGGCCCTAGGGCATACAACAACGGGCATAGGCACTATTCAACAAAAAAAATAAACCTGCCCGATTGAGGTCTAGCCAATTTTAGGCCAGATCTCAGTCAGGTAGGACCGTCGGGGGGAATCGGTCTAAAGGACCTGAGTCTGCAGCTAATATCTGCCCCTGTACGGTCATCTTTAGGAAGCCTTTGCTGCTATGCCAGTTACTGGTTACTTTAAAAGCATGCTCCATCTAGTGGCAGAATTAAGAATGAATAGGAAGAAATGATCAGTAAAATGCTCCACAGTTAGTTGGGTGAAAAATTCCAGCCATTTAAGGTCAATTCATTGCCCTAAGCATCACTGCCTTCCTTTACTTTCCTGGGCACACATTACTCTCGGGGCAAGTGGTGGAAATAAGATACACCAGACTTAGGAAATTTTCAGCACAACTGCATTTGTGTTAAAATATGAGCACAACTGCATTCATTTTGATGCATTGGAGGCAGTTTCGCAACTACTCCTGGCAATAGCATGGACACTGGATTTCTGCAAAAAAAATCCTGTGCATTTGAGGTAAAATTCAGATTGGAAGTGCACTTTGAACACTGCATCTGTAGTAAGTAAATTACCCCAACAGTGTTCCTTTTAATGCAACTAACAGCTACTCAGATGGGTTGGCACAACATTCTTATTAAGGAAACAGCACACACCTGCTCCATGGATCTACTGTACGTGTCTTTTGCTCCAGCAACAGCAGCCATGTTGTTTGCTTCTGCAGTTGCCTAGACAAGAAACATATATACTAAGTGTTTATAGTTGAATAAAGTAATTGGAAATGTAGGAAATGTTTATAAATACCTGCAGCATGGACTTGGGATGAGGCAGCTCTTCTCCTTGATAGATTTTGATGTAAGCCTTTGGAGGTAAAAGTTACCAGAATTATACTCCACTCTATACCTTCAGTACTTTCCAGATAGGCAGAATAGCCACTGACAGTAGCTGATTTAAAGTGACACCCTTAGCTTTTGGCTAACTTAAAAGATGCTTAATTGCAAGCTTTTAGGTCCATTATTTTATCAAGATGGCAACTTACCAAAACTGAAGTGACCCAATAACTAAATGTACTTATATATTAACATGAGAAATATCCAAATGCCACAGATCTTCCCATACCTTACACCAGAGATACCCAGGTATGAAAAAAAACGGGAGAATCTATAATTTATAGGGAAACAACAGCCTAGCCATCTAGTGGCAAAAACTGACTTTACACTGCTCTGTTGCATAGAATAATAAATACGCATTGCCCATTCATGGACTGATCTGAAAGTTTAACCTTAAATGTTGTTCTGCCTCTCAGACAAATAATGAATTCTCTGGTTCTACACAACAATCTTAAGGCAAATAAGAGACCTATTAAACAAGCCTATTATAAATAAACAACCCCTGACCCCACAGTTGTACCTTAAAGTATTCTAGAAGGTCTCGACAAGTCACTTTAGAGCCACTTATTTCTTTTTCCACCAAGTTCTCCGGAGCGAGCAGCAAGGGCACCAGCTCACGCAGTTCCTTTTTGAACTCGTCATCAATTTCTAATATTTGGCAAAAGGAAAAATGAAAATTGGTCATGTGACATTGTAACCACTGCCACTGATGTCAGCCCCTCCAGCTGGAATGAGAATTAATCACAGGGAATATGATTCTTTCATGATTCCTTCATTAGGATAGACATTCAATTCACCGCCAGAGCTAAACACTGAAAAAGGAACAAATTCCACATCAAATATTTTCAGTTAAAGGAACAGTAACACCAAAAAGTTCAAGTGTATAAAAGAAATTCCAATATAATGTGCTGTTGCCCTGCATTGGTACAACTGGTGTGTTTGCCTCAGAAACACTACTATGGTTTATATAAAGAATGCAGCTGTGTAGCCATTCAAAGGAGAAAAGGCACAGGCACGTAGCAGATAACAGATAAAACACTATTGTATTCTACAGAGCTTATTCGCTATGTAACCTGTGCCTTTTTTCCAGCTTGAATGGCTGCCCCCATGGCTACACAGCAGCTTATTATATATAAACTATAGTAGTGTTACTGCAGCAAACACACAACTTTTACTAGTGCAGGGCAACAGTACATTATATTTCATTTACTTTAAAACTCTTTAATTTTTTGGTGTTACTGTTCCTTTAATGTGGTACTTACCTTAAAGGGGTGGTTCACCTTCAGGTTAATGTTTACTATTTTATAGAATTAACCAGGTTGGACCCTAGCAACCAGATAGCTGCTGAAATTCCAAACTGGAGAGCTGCTGAACAAAAAGCTAAATAATTCAAAAACCACAAATAGAAAATTACTAATTTAAAAAAAAACAAAAAAACACCAATTGCAAACTGTTTTAGAAAAGCATTCTCTACATTATACTAAAAGTTAATGTAAAGGTGAACAACCCCTTTAAACAATCACAGTAATTTTTCGGTGTATTTTATATTTCTCACTCTGCCATCAAATAAACCCAGAAGTGTAGGGCTCAGTTCTGCCAAACAGAAACACTTCTCAAAAACATCTGTCAGCAAGCAGTTGTGGGGAATGTAGGGACAACTGACAAAGGAACAAACTATATCATAAATGATCACAATTGCGTATTACCTGCTAATCTGCCATCAAAATATGGATTAGTTGCAACTTTTAGTCCAGGGTGTGGCAAGAGAAAGCAGCCGATGTTGGTAAAGCATGAGTGTATATGCTTCCTGACATTCTGTAACTCTTCGTGCTGGTTCTGCTTCACCTACAAGGTTAATAGGAATAGCTAATTAAAGAAGCCCAATAGCAAACAGAACTCAGCTGCAATGGACAGTATATTCAATCCAATACAAAAGCCATCCTGTTAAGGCCCCTAGGTAATGGTGCTGGACTGGACTGCAATAGAACCCTTTAATTACCTGTTTTATATTTTCTAGTGACAGATATTTTCTGGTGACTAATATACAGGTTATAAGGGCTATGGGTTAGACCCACCCATCTATATTGTTTGAACAAAGCTCTAACCAGGCGAAGCAGAAATGTCTGTAATATGTAAGCAATACCTGGAATGAGTGATCAGGAAAAACTCAACCCACACCTAATCCTAAACTGCAAAACCTTAACCTGGACCTTAACCCACAAAAATGTTGCCATTGTGGAATCCGCAACCTACCTAAACCCACAATGGTTGCCAAAATTTTAACCGAAAACCATGGGTTTCAGGTCATCCTACACAGAACCAATTGGAATGCATTATCTTTTATTTTTGGCTTGAAAAGGGTAGCTCTTAAAATAATTTCTGCGTACTGCACTTGTTATGTTCTGACAGCTCAGAAGACAAGTGCCTGACAAGTGTAAAGACTGGAACAATCCCCATCCTGATCGTTATCTCTTGAGGCTTTCTTCAGTTATCTGTCTGCCATTCTGAAAGATCCTGTAGGCCAGAGACTGATCTGTTCTTAGGGCTCTGGCACAAGGGGAGATTAGTCGCCCGCGACAAATCTCCCTTGTCACGGGCGACTAATCTCCCCGAACTACCATCCCACCGGCGAACATGTAAGTCGCCGGTGGGATGGTACACGCTGCGCAAGCGATTTCGGCAAATCGGCGAAGTTTGACAAAATCGCGCCGCCGCGTGTGCTATCCCACCGGCGACTTACAATATCGCCGGTGGGATGGCAACTGATGGCAACTCGGGGAGATTAGTCACCCGCGAACAGGGAGATTTGCGACTAATCTCCCCATGTGCCAGAGCCCTTATAGATCAGTTAATAAAAAAAGCCTCTTGTAAAGGAAACATTGCAAATCAGTACATTTTTTTTTTTTTTTTTACCTGCAACCTCTTTTCCAAAAATGAGTTTCCTCCTTTCAAGCCATATGTATGTTCATAAGGGTAACTCCAGTCTCGAATTAAAAACATAAGTGTCTAAGAAAAGAAAAAGAGAAGAAAGTATATTATGCTAGTAGCTCTAGATAACTTTTGAGCTGCAGTTGTTCTAGGTTCTAGACTCTCCCTTATTGAAGCGCAGCTACCTGCCGAGTCACAAGTTTTGTCTCCCATCTTATTGCAAGAATAACAGACTTATCAGTGGTAACCCACATCACCAAACAGAAGGGTTTCAAATAAATCTGGTTTTATACAATTTTAATAATCACAGAAATGGAAGGTTAACTGATGATCCCTTGGAATAGTAAAAAAAAAAAAAAAAACATAGAGCTGGCCAATCACAGTTTCATGGTATCCTTTTCCCTTTGTTACATATACAAGTGTTACCTGAAAGGGCTTCTTGTAAATTTCTTCCATTGCAAGACGGCCATACTCTGTAAAAAGCTACAAAACAAATTATTAGAAAAGCAGCAAACGGTTCATATAAAATCCAATGGGCCCAATGCCCCAACTGCTGCCCCTCATTGCCTTATATAGATACAGATACTAGAATGTGCCTACATACAGGTTGGCATGATTATGACAACATTGTGTGAGATTATACACAGATTCTCTATCTGTATATATTACTATATTATCACTACTTATTCTCACATACTGACTGCTTTTAAAGATTTTTGGAGGTTTATGAAATAAAAACAAAAAAAGAAAATACTGATAAAGTGAAGAGCCCTAACACTTTACTAGATATAACTGAACATTGCTCAACAGCAATGAAAACCACGTGTGCATACTCATTTACCTGTAAATGCTGCAGATCATCTTCTTGGATGTTCTGGGATAAATTATATACCTGTGGTACACACAATGTAGCAAAGAATTATATAAAGACCACAAAATGCAAAATGCTATGTGCTTTAAAGCATATAACTAATAACTAGGGATGCACCGATTCCAGGAATCGCTTCAGGATTTGGCCGAATCCACGCTCCAGGCTCCTGGATCTTAATCCTACAAATCATGTTCAGCGAGCACGATGTTTAACCCTTACGTAGGCTAAATAGCATATGCTAATTAGGATTTGGCACACTAGTAACACCGTATTGAAAAATAGTAAAAAAAAAACCAAAAAAAAAAAACCAGTTAGTCACCGCGACTTTTAAAAAAGTCAGTCATGGCAACTAATCGTGGTGACTTTGCTGCCATAGGGTACTGTATTAGTCGCTGTGACTAATCTCGCTCGGTTTGCCCTAAAGCTGGCAATACAATGAAAGATCCGCTCATTTAGCAAGGTCAGCAAACAAGCAGATCTTTCCTCAATATCTGACTGATTGTTTGGCCCTCAGGCCTAATGATTGGATCACATTGAGGAGATACAGACAGTCAGGACCCCATCAGTGAGCCAATGTGCTCCTAGTACCAAAGGGCTTTTTAAACATGCCCAATTGGCATCTGTCTGACTTTTGGCCAGATATAGGTTGCATAGGCTGTCTGAGGCCCCATACATGGCCCAATAAGCTGTAAATTCAGATGGTCAGCAGCTTTTATCAGCCTGTGTAGGTCCATCTCAACTGCTAACTGGTCCAGGGGAAGAAGAGGGTCCATATAGTGTATTTTCCTGACTCTGGAAGGGCAATCAGAATAGTCCCCGGATTAACTTTGTACCAAGAGTTAATTTCAGTAACCTTCTATTGTAGCTTTGGCGCTATGATATATTTTCTGTTCCTTAAGTTAACATTACAGTCAGTTGCTGCTTTGTGGTGCCATGTAGTTGAAAAAATAAAGCAGCAGGACCTTGAAAAGGTGCAAAAAAGATTATCTGTGCCCTGGCAGTGAAGTCTGCACTTGACACTACAAAAAAGCGATTTTGGTGTTCAGTTGGGCTTTTTATTTATTTATTTTTTCCGTTTTTGAGCTATATGAACACATGTAGTTAATAGCAAATGACCAGGAGCAGTGAAGCTATATGCAAAACTGTGAGTATGTATTGTTTAATTATACAATGTTAATTATTTGGAGCTCCTGCTATAAGCACAAATCAGCAGCCCAGTCATGTGATGTTGGGTATGGGCTACTTTGACCATTACATTACCAATACATTATCAGACAAATTATATTATAGGAATTGTTATGGCCCCTTTACAACACTAAGAAAATGCATGGTGAACTAAGAGCCTTCAAACCCTGGCTGCTTAACAACATATCTGTTTAATTACACAGATTTCACTTCTCCGCCCATAAAGTAAGAGACAGATTATCTGCCACCCCTGCCTGACACTCACCTCCTAAAAAGGAAAAACTCTCTCTGCACTTTTTTTTGTTTTTATAAATACAGTTATTCCGCTGGAGACACATCCTGAAAGAGGCTTAATATTTCCACGAAATGCACTTTTACACAGCATACATATTTAAACTGGAAACTAAAATTACATTACTGCACTGGAGAAATCAATAGTTAAACTGCAGTTTAAACCCTATTTTTAGCAGAACAATATTCATAAGGTTGCTTAGTAAATAAACAGGATTTGGGGAAAAAGATGGTAGTATAGGTATAGGACCTATTATCCAGTATGCTCTGGACCAAGGGTATTCCGGATAAGGGGTCTTTCCGTATTTTGGATATCCATACCTTAAGTCTACTAAAAAATCAGTAAAATATTAATAAACCCAATAGGATTATTTTGCGTCCAATCAGGATTAATTATATCTTATTTGGGATCAAGTACAAGATCCTGGCTAAGATAGAATAAATTCTTATTGGAGGCAAAATTGGGCATATTTGCCCAGGGCAACCAATTAGCAAAACCAAAGCAAAGCATCTGATTGGCTGCTATGAGCAACATCACCAGTAATGTTTTACTCCACTTTTAACACAGCATGATAAATATACCCCCTAAGGTATGGAGACCCAAATTACAGAAAGATCCCTTATTCGGAAAACCCCAGGCCCTTTCTGGATAAAAGGCCCCATACCTGTAATACTTTAAACAGAGTTTACATGGGAGAGCAAAGAAAAAAAAAAAACATACGAAAAGCCTTATTTGAACATGTAAGTCGGCGGCGGGATTGGCACACGCGGCGGGGGGATTTCAGGAAATCGGCGAAAAAGACTCGCAAGTCTTTTTCGGCGATTTGAGTGAAATCGCGCCGCCGCGTCTGCCATCCCGCCGGCGACTTACATGTTCGCCGGCGGGATGGCAGGGGTAGGCAACTCGGGGAGATTAGTCGCCCGCGAACAGGGAGTTTTGTCGCGGGCGACTAATCTCCCCCGTGTGCCAGAGCCCTTAAGGTTAATGCCACAGAGGAAGATAATTGGCTAGAAACAGGTTTGTTTATGGGTATTCAGTTTTTTTATACTCCCCCCGTGTGGCAGAAGGCATGTTTAATACCAGAAGTTCCCTATATTTGTCAATAAGAAGAATGTAAGAAGAAACGATTGTGATAGCCAGCAAGGTGCTCCACACTTCTCACCTGAACAGAACTGGTCATTGTGCTTAAAGCAAAAACGGTTGCACAATCTTTAATAGTTGATTGACTGTCAAAGGCCCCCTGAGTGTCCATAAGCATAACTGCAACCTAATAAAACATATAAGCTGCATGTTAGAATGACAAAAGCTAATATATTTAATATAAAGTGCCTTTATTTATATAATGCCCCCTCCTCAATGTGCCCTGCCTACAGATTTCCAAATAATATATAAACCAGGGAGTATACAAAATAAAATCAGAATCAGCAAAGGAAAACTCTTGCACCACTAACTCAGTCCTTAGTGGAAGCAACTGATTACAGTACCCAACCCAAACATATATTTACAAGCAGCAAGAGGAGTATCTTTGTCTTGTCTCCCATAAGCTTTGAGCCATTACAGTGCCATTTCCTCCATCCAGCAATTATTCAACCAATGAAATGCTCTGTCAACAAGGAACTAAAAGAATACTGTACTGTTCTATACCCCTCCCTTCCAAATGCCCTCATACTAAACAGGAACATTTATTTTAGCATTTGGGTTGAGGAAGAAAGATCTTTATCATTACTATTTGTACAAAGTGTGTCAAAGCAGGGAAGTGGCCTACAAACACAGAGCATTCAGAGGCAATATGGAAGAAAGCAATTTGTATCTTTTTTATCTCCTAATAGGGGAATAGTTGTAGAATTAATTGTTGCGGCATCCCCCAACAAGAAACTGATTATTAAGGGGCTGCTGTAAGGTGTCACACACAGTCACTATTTATTGGGCTGGAGGGGGTCGTTTGGGCCTCTGTGTAATTGAAATGCCAGGGCTTATTTTGAATCCCTGTCCTGACGGTGTCAGCGTACCACTAGAGGTCTTTACTACCAAATAACCTTGTGTTGTTCAAAGGCAAAATACTATGAGAACTTTCCACAGTCAGTAGCAAAGCAGGGATGGAGGAGCTACAAAGAAGGGAGAGGGAGAGAAAAGCCTAGTGCAAGCCTCAAAGCTCAGGTGTTACTCAGTAAGAGAAGCCAGGAATATTTTGCATCAGTTTGATGACAGGATTCACATAGACATGGGCAGCAATAACAGAGGAGGGGAGGATTCAACTATTCTGATGCAGAGCTGGTAGAGCAGGAGGAGTGTGACAATGTGCTTTGAGGGAGTAAAGACAAATTAAAATCAGTATTTTAAAAAATTGTATTTTTAATAGATTATAACTAGAAAATAATTGGATACCATAACAGGAATTGTAATACTGAAAAGAAATTCTTATTACGTTTTCTTTAAGTATTTATAATGTGCTAACGTACTGTGCAGCACTGCGCTGTAGAATGGTGCATACACCAGACATACAGATTACATACAAATAGTGACTGACACTAGAGATAAATGGGGCCTTTGCTTGTTATGCAGTAACTGGAATGCAGAAAGTTGCCTATCCCCGACACAGGCATCTGGTTCTTTACAACTGCTCTGACAGCTGGGTGTTTTAAATCTGTCTTCACATACTGTTTAAAAAGAGCAGCACTGTCATTTTGAAATATTTTAAAAAATGTTTATTTTGCCCATTCTACACTAGCACACAGATGGTGATGGTAAAATTAAATTTTAAAATTACAATTATACAGAAAAATATAATAAGGGGAAGACTGCATACTTTTTCACAGACTTAATTCATCAGATTGAGAGAAAACCATTTTGGTCTGCATTTTGACTTGCAGGGACCATTACCCCACCTCCTTTAGCCAGCAGTCATTCAGTTTTAGTCGGGTGGAGTGGGGGGGTGACTGGGGTGGCAGCTTGTTGATGTCACTGAGTGACTTTAGGCCAAGTAGGTCTGACACATGGACCAGATAACACAGAATTTGCGTTGATGGTTTTACACGGCTGGGCCCATTTGTGAGAGGCTGCTGTCTGGCCACAATTCTAGATGCCCAACCATACCCGGTGCCTACCACCCACAGCCCATATTTAAGTGGCATTAGTATCCTATCTGCTTACATGCCAACTCTTTGACTTACAGTGTTTCAACCACGTGGTAATGTAGACACATAGTCTGGCAGTCAATTAGAGTTGCGGCATTAGCAGTGTATATAAGGATTGATCAATGCTGATTTCCCAGTAGGATGGCTAGATGGTCCTGTCCTAACCAACTGCAGTTTTAATATAAATTTTAATTGTTCACTTCAGCACAATACCAATTTTATTATGTTGTTATCAATAAAGGTTAAGTCTTAACGGAGCAACAGACTCATCCACAATATGTTATTTAAGAGGGAGAGGTGCTGATGTATAGGTCATACTTTTCTTTCCCTTTCCAATATTTTATGAATATGCTCTTCATATACATCACACAAATTCAAAGTGTTACTCTTACCTTGGAACCATCTGGTTTTTCTACAACAAATACTTCACTCCATATCTGTATGCCTGTAGTCTCCCGTTCACATCCCCCTCTCCATGTAAAACCAGTTAAGGGTTCATAATCCCCACCTATCCAAGAGGAGGAGCTCTAAAACCGACAAAAAAAAAACAATAAAAACAGTTATTTGATTAATTCCGTTTTAACTTAAGCTAGATATGGTAACATCATAGATATGCTAATAACTTAACTTAAAAATACAAAACAAAAAGCAATGTACATGTGTATTGATGAGAGAAAAAAAAAAGAAAGATTTTATGTATGGATGAAAAAGAATGTACAGAAAAATGTCAAAAATGATGGCTTGATTTATGATTTGCATCTAAATACAGAGCGGGGGCCCTAGGGCTATGGTACATGGTTCATATTCTTTGCCTGTGCATTTTAGCCAGTGAAGCACACAACACCACTTCTTCCTCCCTTTCACTTGAATGTGTCAGTGTTAGTAAATGTGTCAGTGGTGTACATCTTAATCACTGGATTTGCTATAGAACCTTTGGCAGACAGATAAAATGAGGGGATCCCCAGTTCTAAAGGTTGGGTGGGAAAGTTACTTGAAACTATATCGGCTGCAGTACTGGCAACCAGTAACATTTGTTCCTCATAGCACTGTAATACAGCAGTGCCAAAAATGATCTCGGCTGCAAATAACACTAATTTATTATTGTTATTATTTATATAGTGCCATCAGTTTGCGTAGCCTTTACAGAACAGTTTACATGTACATATAGACAATTCACAAAAAATGGTTTACAGTTACAATTGGATAAGGATTAGAGACAATAGACAGAGGGCCCTGCTCACAAGAGCTTACATTCTAAAATCACAAACATCTCTACATCTTTTTTTATGAAACTGGTTATACAGCCCCTTTAAACTATAAAGATAATTATGCGATGACTGTATTGTTACAAAAGGTCTGTACATATCTTTATCAGTTGTGGGTTATACAACATAGATTACTTGACTCTTTGTATTTTGCTTCTATGCAAAGTTGTTTTTTTTTTTTTTTTAATAAAGCAGGATTTGGCTCAGGTATTGTCCCCTTGCCAAGAGAATATTTTCACAAAAAAAGTATTATTTGTATAGTAAGGAAAGGAGATTGTTGTTCTGACACCATTAGCATTCCAACCACCCTACTGCAATAGATTTTAGACTTTTTAGTTAAAGCCCCCCCCCATAAGGTCAAACATTTGGTCAGCTCCGTCTTTAGATTATAACAAGGTTACTGATGAACACATCGTTGTATCAGCCATAGCTAGGGTAGCCAATAAGATCAGTTTATTTCAGCATACCATCTACGCGTTTCGATCACCACAGGATCGTTATCAGGATGATGACGGTCCTGTGGTGATCGAAACGCGTAGATGGTATGCTGAAATAAATCACTGACCTGATTGATGCTGTAGCTGTGAGTGCTTTCTACTGTTGAGTTATATATATATATATATATAATACAGAAAATTGTTCACATACTTTCAAGCACCATCAAATTATAGTGTGTGTGTTATAGTAGATGTACATGTTGTGGACACAAGATTATAAGGCAGTCAAGAATGCTAACAAGAGAAGCATATACCTGGCTATACATGAAGCGGAGCATGAAGTCAAGCAGGAAGGATTTGCCTTTTCTGAATGCCCCTGCCACAGACAGTACAACCACATTGAGATCCCGGATATGCTCCTGCATCAGTATGCTCTCCAATGCCGTCTCGTCCAACTCAAAGTTATGGTCATCCTCATGAGCCAGCACTATCTGGATTGGACATGGTTTCTCCATAACTTCAGTGTCGGAATTAAGCTGGATCTCTTCCACATAATTGTCATCTGAAAATAGAAAATAACATTGTTTAAAGGAGAAGGAAAGGCTAGTAAAGAGTTAATCTCAAGCTGCAGGAATACCTTCCTGTAGTCTCAATAGTACCCTTAAGTTAATCAAGGTGAAAGATATGAGGGAAATGGAATATATGACCGCTAACATTAGAGGGTCCCAAGAAAACTGGAAAAAGGTTTGGTCCAGATGGGACTATTATATTACTAACCCACTTGGACGAGGAGATGCTATCCCAAACCAATATACTGAGTCAACCTGAGATACAGTGGAGGAAATAATTATTTGACCCCTCACTGATTTTGTAAGTTTGTCCAATGACAAAGAAATGAAAAGTCTCAGAACAGTATCATTTCAATGGTAGGTTTATTTTAACAGTGGCAGATAGCACATCAAAAGGAAAATCGAAAAAATAACTTTAAATAAAAGATAGCAACTGATTTGCATTTCATTGAGTGAAATAAGTTTTTGAACCCCTACCAACCATTAAGAGTTCTGGCTCCCACAGAGTGGTTAGACACTTCTACTCAATTAGTCAACCTCATTAAGGACACCTGTCTTAACTAGTCACCTGTATAAAAGACACCTGTCCACAGAATCAATCAATCAAGCAGACTCCAAACTCTCCAACATGGGAAAGACCAAAGAGCTGTCCAAGGATGTCAGAGACAAAATTGTAGACCTGCACAAGGCTGGAATGGGCTACAAAACCATTAGCAAGAAGCTGGGAGAGAAGGTGACAACTGTTGGTGCGATTGTTCGAAAATGGAAGGAGCACAAAATGACCATCAATCGACCTCGCTCTGGGGCTCCACGCAAGATCTCACCTCGTGGGGTGTCAATGATTCTGAGAAAGGTGAAAAAGCATCCTAGAACTACACTGGAGGAGTTAGTTAATGACCTCAAATTAGCAGGGACCACAGTCACCAAGAAAACCATTGGAAACACATTACACCGCAATGGATTAAAATCCTGCAGGGCTCGCAAGGTCCCCCTGCTCAAGAAGGCACATGTGCAGGCCCGTCTGAAGTTTGCCAATGAACACCTGAATGATTCTGTGAGTGACTGGGAGAAGGTGCTGTGGTCTGATGAG
The DNA here is from genome assembly GCF_000004195.4 of Xenopus tropicalis. NCBI lineage: Eukaryota > Metazoa > Chordata > Amphibia > Anura > Pipidae > Xenopus > Xenopus tropicalis. The sequence goes on along the minus strand of NC_030681.2, from coordinate 38,813,938 downwards.
ACCAAAATAGAGCTCTTTGGCATTAACTCAACTCGCTGTGTTTGGAGGAAGAAAAATGCTGCCTATGACCCCCAAAACACCGTCCCCACCGTCAAGCATGGGGGTGGAAACATTTTGCTTTGGGGGTGTTTTTCTGCTAAGGGCACAGGACAACTTATTCGCATTAACGGGAAAATGGACGGAGCCATGTATCGTGAAATCCTGAACGACAACCTCCTTCCCTCTGCCAGGAAACTGAAAATGGGTCGTGGATGGGTGTTCCAGCACGACAATGACCCAAAACATACAGCAAAGGCAACAAAGGAGTGGCTCAAGAAGAAGCACATTAAGGTCATGGAGTGGCCTAGTCAGTCTCCGGACCTTAATCCAATAGAAAACCTATGGAGGGAGCTCAAGCTCAGAGTTGCACAGAGACAGCCTCGAAACCTTAGGGATTTAGAGATGATCTGCAAAGAGGAGTGGGACCAACATTCCTCCTAAAATGTGCGCAAACTTGGTCATCAATTACAAGAAACGTTTGACCTCTGTGCTTGCAAACAAGGGTTTTTCCACTAAATATTAAGTCTTTTTTTGTGAGAGGGTTCGAAAACTTATTTCACTCAATGAAATGCAAATCAGTTGCTATCTTTTATTTAAAGTTATTTTTTCGATTTTCCTTTTGATGTGCTATCTGCCACTGTTAAAATAAACCTACCATTGAAATGATACTGTTCTGAGACTTTTCATTTCTTTGTCATTGGACAAACTTACAAAATCAGTGAGGGGTCAAATAATTATTTCCTCCACTGTACAACTGATACCACATTCTTTTTTTCCCCCCCCAAGGTACTGGGTCTCCTTTAGTTCCCTACTTAAGGTTTTGATACATAATTGTAATTTTCAAGATACATGTATGTACATTTTTCTTTTTTTTCTTCTTAAGTTAGACCAATGATGTATATCTATGCACAGGCTTCATTTGCTAATTTTAGCTTAATCCCAAGCATCAATATGGCGACAAGCTACTACTGCAATAACTCCTGCTTCTAAAAGCTCACAGTCATAAGCAATTGTTTTGCAAATGTTATATCTTGTTATTTCTGTATGCCTGAAATAATCAATAAAAAATTTTAAGTTACAAAAAAAATAGTACCCTTAAGTCTCCCCATATTTCACCTGTTCAGAAGATCTGAAGCCAAACAGGCAGAAAAAAAGCTGACATAGAAGCAGGCGTGCTCCCCTTCACTCAGACACAGGAACAGCCGCGGGACAAGAACAGGCGAGAGAAGTAGCTGTGAGTGAGGCGCCTAAGCTATCCCTGCGCATCTGGGCTACAGCACTCGGTAGGGGGGGCAGTCAGTACTCGTCATTGCTTGTGTCTCACTGTCTCGGCGGCGGCGTGGGGTGTGGTGCTGCGAGGTTGTGTTTCACTGTCTCAGCGGCCAGGGGGTGCGGGCCTGTGTCTCACTGTCTCAGCGGCCAGTGGGGGGTGCTGCGGGGTTGTGTCTCACTGTCTCAGCAGCGCCGGGGGGGGGCGCTGGTGGCTGCTGCTGGAGACCTGGGGGGGTGCGCGGGTGTTTGGTGCGCCGGGGGGGGAGGTTTGCGAGCGCAGGTGTTTGGGAATCCAAGATGGCGGCCGTGATAGACTACACTAACTGTGAAGTTAAAAGACAATTTTGGGGAGAAGTTAGTATTATTTTAAAAAATAAAGTTGGTGATTCACTACAGGAAAGGGGGCCCCACAACATATTAGGTACAATAGTAGAAGCCTTTCCTTGCTCTTTAAACCTTTCCCAATTCTATTTGATTCTATGTAGCCACACAAATGAAGCAAAAGAAGTTCAGAGCAAGAAAATGATTCCTGTGCCAATTTTTTTTAGTTATAGCGAGGGTGAAGCGATTACCCTTTCTGATGAAGTGAGGTGGGGCAGATTATGATCACAATTTCAGCATCTTGTTCCAGCTAACATAACATTCAGTTAGCTGGCTTGCTTTATGATTATGCTGGAGGGTACCTAGAGAATGAAAGTGTAACCCCCGCAGCTGCCACTTTGCCCATGTGATATCAATACCAGAACACTGAGAATCCAGCCATGGGAGTGCTACAGTGTTCCACAGTGCCACAGTGCCACCATGGGAAACATTTACTGGAATTACTCTTTAATAAATCTCTTAAAACCCTTGAGCTTCATATGAAAGGAGCGATTGTACTGAAACAAAGAAACAATACAGAAAACATTATGCAGAAGCCCAGACCTGCTGGTAGAGTCTCTGATGTGCTGGAAAGTACTTAGCCAATTCTCCTTACCTTACATAAACTATCTTGTTATTTAGTGCTCCAGCACTCTGCATTTTCCATCTTTAGAGGAATAACAGTTGAACAGCATGAGTATGCAGCATTTACTGGATATGTGCAACCAAACCACTCTGCCACACACAAGCCTGTGAATTGTACTCTCCCCCATGCAGCAAACATAGCTGACTGTGCTGCAGGGACACTTCGTAGCCTTGCAAGCAAAAATGTACTTTTCTGTGTCTTTATACCTGATGATCATCAGTTATATAGCCATATGACCCATCATCTATTACTGTACGCAGACCAACAGAAATGCCTTAAGGTTGCTGTGCACTATAAGGGCTGTGACAGACGGGGAGAATGGGATGGCATATCGGGGAGATTAGTCGCCCGCATCAAGGGAGATTTGTTGCGCACTAACTAATCTCCCCGTCTGTCACAGCCCTAAGATCCACTAATTTGGTAAGGTTGCCAAATGAGTGGATCTTGTCCCGATGTGCCCATATTGTTCTTATCTGATCATTTGACATTACAATGAAGGGGATAGGAGCAAGGCTGCCTGATCAACATTTGGATGATTTTTGACCAGACATTGGTCAGGGAGGTGCTTTTGGGACCCCTATACACTGGCAGATAAACTGCCAAATCAATTGGATACAAATCAGCAGCTTTAATCTGCCCCATTGCCATAATTTTTGAAATTGGACAAATACACAACCAAAACCTAGATTTAAGCAAACTCCCCCAAAAATGGCATCACCCAGAAATTAAAAAAAAAGAACGCATTCAGATGTCCACTGCTTTAATTGCTTAATAGGCACAGATCAAAAAATGTGGGAAGTAAACTGTCAGACTACCACATACTGTATATCTGTAGGAGTTCCAGGTCTGGGAGTAAAGGGATGGCTTTTAAGCCTGCACCTTCTATTCCTTTTAGAGCAGAGTAGAGGAACAAGTTGGGTACAATTACATAAGGTGCCCAGGATAAGAGCAGACGTGGAAAACATGGGTCAGCTGTTGTCTCTGGGGTTTTCCGGGTAAGGGGTCTTTCTGTAATTTGGATCTCCATACCTTACTGGTGCTAAAAATCATCTAATATAAACCTGATAGGACAGTTGCCACCCATATGGATTCATGCAGCTTAGTTACCATCGAGTACAAGGTCCATAAAATATAAGTAGCGCCAATTACTATATTCTGGCAAATGCCAGAGGGGCTGCTGTAAGATCCTGTAAACAGTCACTATTTACTGGGCCCTATTTTATGTCTCAGTCAGTACAAGCAGGTATGGACCTATCATCTGGAAACCTAAAATCCATACAGTGCTATTATTTCACAGTTCTAAACAATCAAGCATGTTCTTCTATGTAATAATTAGACCATTTTAGATACCTTATGATAACCAAGATGGCATAAATCCATATTTATGGCAAAATTATCCATTTAAAAAACATACACATTTGCGTGTTTTTTTGTAGCTTAAAGGAGACATATCCTATAAAAATTATGAATGTACCGGTGAATTATACTCGTCTAGATATAGAAGAACTGTGCTTAAAAGTTGTTCCATCTGTTCCACTTCCTGCTGGCTGAATTCTCTGGATGTGCAGGGGGACCGGCAGCTCTCAGTACACTGCACTGTAGGATAGGACAGCAGGTAGGCTGACCTGATAGGGAACTGAAGCCTGTCTTTGCTTGTGTGAGTGCAAGGCTGTGATTGGCTTTCCACCTACTACAGAGAACTGATAGGATCTATAGGGAGCTTCAATAAAGCGGCCATTTTTACAGATAGGATTAATTTTTAGCACAAAACAAAACAAGCACCATATATTATTCATAACTACCTACAAAATTAGGGTTTTTCCCATTTATCCAACATACCCAATAGGCATGGGGCTCCAAATTAAACAAAAATATGTATACAGAAAACCCAAGTTACCAAGCATTCTGGATGACAGATCCTAAACCTGTCTATATATTTGGTGTATCAGTTATAATTCCAATAATAAAATATGTTCCTAGTATATTATGAAAAAGATGCAGTTTCTTCATATTTTACAGAAGTGAAATTACAGACAGACAGAATAACATTCAGGCAGATTTAGAAAACTTAATTTGCACTGTTTGTTTGGAAAAAAAAATCTAAATATCCTAAAAAGTCCCTTAGGTGCAAGACGACAAAATCTGAGAACAATGTGGGTGAAAGGGTTAAAGTCACATGACAAAGGGTTCAGATTCAGTTTGGTGAGGTATTTGAGATTCAAAGAAACCTGCAAAATGTGCTGTGATTTGGACAAATCTAAAACCAAATTCTGGATTCCTGCATTCCTATTTTTGTTTGCATTTCTTTACCTTTGCACATTTCTCCAAAGACACAAGTACATTTCCCTTTCTGCCCACACAGAACAACAGGTAGCGTGAAACTGCCACTTTAGCAACTGCAGAGCTTTTTCTAAAATCCATATTTTTACAGCTCAAGTCTGCCCTGGTATATACTTCTATGTAATAAACAATAGCAATGAGTGCCCAAGAAAAATCATCCAAATGATCGATCTGCAGGCCGATTCCCCATATCAGTGACATTTGGTGCTTTACTAATGTGTTTAATAAAACTGGCAGTGAGACTTTCTGTATAAACTGCAAAACTGTATTTGTTAATTGTGTTGCTACTGGAAACTCTATACTAATGCATTTATAGCCTGGAATAGGCAACTTCTGTACCAGGAGCAAGAGTACAATATTGTTATCTAAGCCTTACAGCTAAGAGCTATTGGATCAGTTAGGCAGCCGCACTAAACTCACCTCTGTCTTTCATTAACTGATATAGAATGCTCAGCTGCATACAGGCCACACATGTGTTTCCCATGTCGGCTGAGAATACCTGTGCGCGCCATGTGGAATAAGCATGTTGCACTGCCAGGCGTTTTGCCTTACAAAATCTGCCAGGAGGCGAAAGTTCAGAGGAAATTTATGATGTATATTACAACATAATGAGAATGATATTATTAAAAGCCTGACTAAAGGATGTAATAAAACTAATAAAGTGTTTCAAAATTTGAGATAAATAAACCTAATTAACTAAAAAATGACTTGTGCATTTGGATGTTACACAAACAGGAACTGTCCCAATAGAGGATTTATAGAACTCTTTTTGGATAAAACGCACCCCCCACCTTGAATGCAGGCATCTATGATAGACATAAATGTGTGAACTCTATCTCTCAGCACCCTAATTGTGGTTTAATGCAGTGAACGGCATGTTGAGAGTTGGAGCGCCACAGTAGTCCAACATCATCAGAAGCTGCTAGGGGAAAAGCATGCTGCAACCTTCCCCATCTGGTGTAGATTTCTGATTTGTGTTGCACCAGTATTATGTTAACATTCTTAATTTTTCCATCAGTTTTTTCACACTTTTTTTCTCCAATAACTGACTTGCTATAGTACAATGCATATTTATGCTTTTTAACGGATCCAATCACTCTTTTAAAAGGGGAGCTTTGTGGTGTTGTATTTAAAGAATGGGAATAACATGCCTGCCAAACATTTTAATTAGCAGGATTAATGAGGATAGAAGGATTATAGGAAAAACAGTTTAGTTTAATCCAATAGATACAGAGTACAATTTAAGTGGATTGATAATTATAAGCACACCGACACTTAATTCCATCGCGCACATCTGGAGCCAAGAGTACCAACAGCTCCCAGTGAACCCAGCATGTCCCAAATAATGCCAAGGGCATGTCCCAAATAATGCCAAGGGCATGTCCCAAATAATCTAATTCATAGACCCCATTCCAAGGACACAAGGATGATTAAGAAATCTAGCAGAGGTGGAATAATACATGTTAAGAAGCCAAAACACATATCCACACAATCCAGCAATCACTAAAGAGGAAAAAGTTGTATTTAACCCTTGAATCCAATAGCTTGCACTCCCCTGTCAGTGCAGATACCACTAGGTTGATGTCCCATGGAGAGATTTAGTCACCCACGATAGATCCCTGCTACCAAAATGCCTTTCCACCGGGCAACAATACAAATCACTGGTGGAAAGGCCTACGCATCACTTTGGTTTTCCTAAGTCGCACAAATCATGGCCCACTAAATCTCTCCATGGAAGATCAGCCTTATAAGGGTGCCCATACAAAATGGACAGACAAGGGACCCACCTATATCAACATTTCCCAAGAAGGATTTTTAAGAGGGAGAGGTCTGGGTATGTAATAATATGTATTACTTCGATATCTTCAGTTTAAACACGAATCATAATTTCCCTGGCAAGACCTATACAGCTCAAAGAGATGAGTATTTATGTCAAAGCAGTCTGTGCAAACCACTGTCACTTTACTACGCTCTCCTAATGTAGATGGGCACAAACCACCTGGACAAAGCAAGCAAAAGTGGCAAAGGGATATTCCTAGTATAGAATAGAGGTGGAAACTTGACCTTCAGCAAGCCCACAAGAGATCGATTTATACAAGTTAAATTTACGATTCTCACTCCATATTGGCTTGCAAAGATGTATCCTTCAGCCTTGGACCTTTGCCCCAAAGGGGAACATTAAATTTGAAATGCTTTATATTCTTGACACTTTCATTTTATCTTTCCATGTATTTTGAGATTGCTCACAAGTTCTGGGGGGTGGTGTTTAAATATATGGCTGAAGTGGTAGCCCTCACTAACATCCTCTTCCCAATTCTGTCTCCTTGGTACAATAACAGACCTCACTCTTGCTCCACATACTACATTGTGCTACTTGCAGCTACTGTATTACTACAAGAAAGCAAAACTGCTACATTGGAAATCCATTGCTGTTCCTGCTATAAAACTGACTCCTTAACTAGTCAAAAGTTAATTTACATAGCTAGAGGATGTCCAAAGAAACTGCTGCAGTTTGGGGAACCTGGCTGATAATCCTGCTACTATTGTTCCAGAGCGCACAGTATGGTATGTGTAGGTGCACTGTTGTGTAGCCTTCCCCTTGAGACCTCCTGCTCGCTCTTTCTCTCTCACCCAACTCTCTTACAATAACAAAATAGAAAGAAAACAAGTATTCTGAAAAATGTATTGAAAAAATTCCAAAAACCATTACCCTATGCAGAAAAGCTGCATCATTGTAATAAAAAAGGAGTTTCAAATTATTTTAAAACTATCACACCAGTCAGACTCATTCTCCTAGAACACCAATATTAGCACGTTAAGGGCATTCATTTGCCTCCATTTTAATAAACTATTCAGGATTATATTATGATTTACCCAGACTCATCTACACTACGAATGCAATTAAAAGAATTTATAATTGCTCTAATTATGCAAGAGTCTCTAGAGTCAGATTCTGTGTCACACTATGTTAGCTTTTGGAAAGGATTAGGTTCTTTGCCACTCTCAATGCACATTTATTAACTCTATTAAAGATTGGAAAAACAAAAGTCAAGTAATATTTCTGTTTAGTCAGTCATTAATGATCACGATACTTTCATGGCAAGCGCCACCATGCTACACCTTTCTTATATCATACAGATATGTTGTTAAGTGGGAATGTCAAGCCTTACAATAATTCCTCCTTACATTTCACAATATTATATTCCCAATACACTGCACAGAATAAATAGCAAAAGCCCAGAAAGCTTGCAAATAAATTATGGCTAATTTCAGTGGGAGCAGTCTATTGCAGTAACTAATGCTATGCTAACAATATGTTAATGGAAAGAACACAAAGTCAGGACTTCTAATAACAGCTAGAAGCAAAGAGAAAATGGAAATCAATACATGTCAGCTGTCTTAGAACATTGAAAACACATGTCTGGCTCATGATTATATCCCTGTTCTATTTCCTTCTCACTTATCCTGGGCTAATAAACATGGCACTTGTTATCAACCATATAAACCTTTATATATTTAGACAGACACATTCTGTGAAACCTTCTGTGAAGGTTTTGCATGAGATTTTTTTGTTCAGATTTTTATAATATAATTTCAGATAAACTAGCCACAAACACTCCTATTCTGGTAGCTAATAATTTGCAGTATACAATGGTTACTTAAGTTGTTAGACTCCCAACCAGCCCATCATTGTCAGGATCAGGCCGTTCCAGAGCCCTGTACTACTGCCTATTACTGAGTACACACAGTGACAGACAGGTGACTAGGACATAGTGTAACAGCACTGCAGCTAGAAGTTGGAAGGACATCAAGTAGAAGAAGCTGAAGCAAATTCTTTAAAGGAAATTTTAATTTGAAATAGGGCGATACAGCGATGCAGAAGAAGCAGAATCCACTATGCGACGATCGTTTGATCAATCCTAGCCCGACTCCTTCCTATACAGAAGGAAGGCTAGAAGAAGTCGATCGTTGCATAGTGGATTCTGCTTCTTCTGCATCGCTGTATCGCCCTATTTCAAATGACTGGAAGCCAAGTTAAAGCAGGTATTTTCTAATAAAGCATTCAAAAAAAATGGTGTGCAGGATAGGGCAATTATTGGAGCAGGGTAGAATAGATTTTTTTTTTTTTTAATTTTAGCATTACTTTTCCTTTAATAAATTCTGGAAAGTACTGAATAAAAAAAAATGTGGAAAGTACTGAATGGTTACTGAATTCATAATGGACCTTCCATTTTCAGCAAAGGGGGGATTAATGTATGTATTCTCCACAATCTAGTACTGATTGGAGCATGTTATGGCACACTGCATTTTGCCCCCATTTTCAGAATTTTACATTACAACTAGTCACAGGTAGTTTCCATTAAAGCAAATGACAGGCTGCATAGCAGGGCCTGCGTGCTTCTCAGCTGGCCTTTTGTCATGTGCCTAATGGCATCCTTCACCCAAAAGAGTTTTTTTGCATATTGAAAGAAAATGTAATTCTAACCAAGTTTCTAATATAAACTAATTAGAAATTTTCATTGGTTTAAAATGAAAAGCGGTGCTTATCCCCTTCTGTTCTCTGGGTCTGACTGCCACGATAAATCTTCACTACTACAGGCGACTAATTTCCCTGATATGCCATCCCACCGGCAAGAATGTAAATTGCCGATGGGATGACGGTTTCCTTGCGAGGCAACTTTGGGCGACTAATTTCCCTGATATGCCATCCCACCGGCAAGAATGTAAATTGCAGATGGGATGACTGTTTCCTTGCGAGGCAACTTCGGGCGACTAATTTCCCTGATATGCCATCCCACCAGCAAGAATGTAAATTGCCGATGGGATGACGGTTTCCTTGCGAGGCAACTTCGGGTGACCAAAGCGATGCATATGCCATTCCATCAGTGAAAAAAAAAAAGTTTAATAGGGTGGCCTGCCCACACTACACTTAAAACCTCTGCTCTTTCTGCCAATGCCAAGTGGTTTGCCTTCCCATGTAACATCACTGGCATCCAGCATTGTCCATGACACCTACCCTGTACCGTCTATAGCAGAACAGATTCATCTAGAGAAGAACGCAGCAACTGTTTTTTTTTTTTTGTTTTTTGTTTTTAAAGGTGGGTTTAACCATGTGGGAACATTATGGAAGTGCCTGTCTTTCAGCTCAAGAGGAGAATGCAGTAATTCCCAAATCTTATTTCACAACAGAGAAATCTCACAATGTTCCAAAGTTCTCCCTTTAGCACTAAACTGATAAGGCTGTAGGGAGATTACAAATAACAAAACATCTTTAACCCCTTATTGTACTAGCAAAACTTCACAGTATATATATTTTATATGTCAGTGATCCTGAAATCGCATAAGCAAACACACAAACGGGAAGGGGGGGGGGGGGGAAGTTGAGGGTAATTCCTGCAAACAATATCAGCAGGTGGAATTGGGTTAAACAACATCTGAACAGCAATGTCAGGCAGGCAGAGTGGACATTTGTGTGCACTAACTGCTTGCACTTATTTTTGTATTTAAAAGGTATATCTATAACAACTGGTAATTCATGCTACCGTAATTCATTTTATTCGGTATCTCTGGATGGAGTAGCACATAAGCTGGGCTCAATTTTTCACTTGTCCTTTGCTTCATACAATAATTATGCCAGTGTGTGACCTAGAGGGAAGAAGATGCCCACTATGGTATTCCAAATATCCAATCAGATAATGATGGAAATAATGTTCCCTCTAGTTTCGTCTTGGCTGTGTGCGCAAAACAATTCTTTTGTGCAGCACAAAATTATGTGTTTTCACACAAATTCTTTGTGTGCACAACAGTTTGTGTGCACTGGTCTCAATATATGTGTGCGTGTACAAGTTGGAACAGTGGCTGAGAGGAGTAGGTGCAGGTAAGTGAAGCAGGTCTGTATAGTTAAAGGAACAGTAACACCAAAAAATGAAAGTGTATAAAAATAATATATTATGTACTATTGCCCTGCACTGGTAAAAGTTGTGTGTTTGCTTCTTAAACACTACTACAGTTTATATAAATACCCTGCTGTGTAGCCATGGGAGCAGCCATTTAAATTGAAAAAAGGAGAAAAGGCACAGGTTACTAAGCAGATAACAGATAAGTAGCATAGATTCCCATTGTATTCTACACAGTTATCTGTTATCTTCTTATGTAAACTGTGCCTTTTCTCCTTTTTTCAATTTAAGGGCTCTGGCACACGGGGGAGATTAGTCGCCCGCGATTAACTCCCTGTTCGCGGGCGACTAATCTCCCCGAGTTGCCTACCCCTGCCATCCCACCGGCGAACATGTAAGTCGCCGGTGGGATGGCAGGGGTAGGCAACTCGGGGAGATTAGTCGCCCGCGAACAGGGAGTTAATCGCGGGCGACTAATCTCCCCCGTGTGCCAGAGCCCTAAATGGCTGCCCCCATGGCTACACAACAGCTATTTCTATTAACTACAGTAGTCTTTCTGAAGCAAACACACAACTTTTACCAGTGCAGGGCAACAGTACATTATATTTTAATTATTTTAAAACATTTTTATTTTTTAGTGTTACTGTTCCTTTAACTTAATAGCTGTGGGATGAACTGAAAAGCAAGCCTGGTCTGATGGGTGTCCAAACTCACTCATGCTCTCTCTTGCCAATAATTGCTTCTTCTACTGATCTAAGCCTTCCCAGAAGGACATACGCTGTCATGGAAGCAAAGGGAGGACCAACTTCATACATGGGCTGGAGAAATTATTTTTATGATACTTTTGGTTATATAGAGTTGTTCTATGAGGCTTCTGGAAATTACGGGGTATGGATGAAAAAAGTGCAAACTTTATTTGCATTCTAATCATGTATACTTTGGGGAGGACTTTTGGACCTTAAGCCACGATTATGTCTACTTATCACCCAGCATACTGACACAGCAAAATCAGGGAAAAGAATATCTTTTTTTATGTTTCAGAAATTGAATAACTCTAATGTGTAACAGTGCCTTAGCTTCTAAAGAACCATTAAGACTTTTAAATATACTGAATAATATAACACAACATTGGAGTAATGGGGGGTGGTAGCAGTGACAAAAAACATATATTTTTTGCTCTTACTAATAAAGATGCCTTGTTTAAGTTTAAGCTTTAATAATCTAACTGTAAGTTGGTTCTTTACTGCTCCTTAAAAAGAAAAAAAAAAAGATTGAACCTTCTAGAGATAGTTTCAACACAATAAACGTGACCCCTAAAGTGAATCTGATCGATTTTAAGATAAACCCAGGCCCAGTAATAAATTAGGCTAATGCCAAACAGGGTGGATTCTCAGCCTGTGAATAAACGCTGGTCAAGAATCTGCCCTTAGACTTTGAAAATCTTCTTATTGTTGTGCCTGTACCCGGAGCCATTGAGTCTGCACACAAAGTTCTTGCAAATTCATTGCTGTGGTGATGGCATTTTCTGCCCTGACTGTGCTTCTAAATGATGGTAGAATCAGGTATTTGGCAAGAGGCACACCAGGCAGCTGGCACGATGAGAATGGATGACTAAAAAGTAGTAGAGAAGGGATACTGAGAGTAAGGAGCATACAGCCTTACTAAGGCCAAATGTAAAGCATAAAAATGTAAGGATCCCTTTTGTAACTTCAATTAATACACAGTACCTAGATAGGTCATATCTTTAAAAAACATTGGGATGTTTCAAAGTCTAACTTTGGGCAACATGCTCTTTCCAGGGATCCACTGGTTATATCTTATAAAAAGGTGCAAACTATTGGTTCATTTTTAGTGAAAGCGGACAAGTTTGTTTGTTCCCCCCGTGTCTGCGTGGGCTTCTTCCGGGTACTCCGGTTTGCTCCCACATACAGGCAGGTTAATTGGCTTCTGAATAAACTGACCATGTGCATGAATGCGATAGGCACCTTAGATTGTAAACTACTTTGGGGTAGGGATTGATGAATAATCTCTGTAAATCGCTGCGGAAATGTGTCGGCACTATATAAAAAAACGAATAATAAATAAATTCATTAGAAATGTGCAAGTAGATCTGCTTATGGAAAAACCTTGACAAAAGCAGCAAGGAGAAACCCCACATGGAAACTCTCAGCAGAAACGTGACAGCTGGAAACCTTGCAAGGATGCATTATACAAATAGTTAGCAAAGCAAACAATGTGAATGACCATAAAAGTTTTGTATACTGTATCTTAAAATATCTCAGCTCCAAATAAAAAAAATTGTTAAAAAAAAACAAAACAACTCAGCTCAGCTCCCAAGAAAACTAAGCCAGCAATGAACAAATGGCTACCAATGTCAAAATGGCCCACATGATTTCAAGATATGATTTCATGATTTTTATAATATGGTTTGGAACAGTTACCATAGCCTGGCCCCCTGTTCTCCTGCTGATCCGGCTACTTAGCCTACATCCTCCATATCCCACAATTCCCTGCACATGTGATATTAATAAGGAAAGGAACATCACAGTGCAATGCATTGTGGGTTATGCAGTTTGTGCATGCTGTCTGTAACATTAGTTAGTCCCACCACCCCTGACATAGCATGGACATGGGCTAGTTCAATAAATGGGCAGCTACATTGTGCATTAGCAGATGAGAAAGTGAAGCTCTGCTTTATAAATGCCTATTTATTACTAAACACTCTGATAACTCAGGGGTGACCGTTGCAATCATTTTATATTATGTAACCTTATTGTGAGCTAATGGCAGCCTGAACATATTTAGTACTGTCAAAAATGAGAAAACCTATTCCGAAGTCATGGAGTGTTATATTTGTAAAAAGGCTGCACATGGGAAATTTATAAGGCAAAAGACAAAAAAAATAAGAAATGTAAAAAAATCTGACATTTTCTTGGAAGATTTACAGTGTAACTGTTTATAACGTGTATTTTGTATCATTTCAATTATTACAAGGCATTCATATCTACCATAGTGAGAGCAGTCTTTTGTTTGTTACCATAGGGATGCAGGGATCTGACACAATATAAAGTTAACAATTCCTTGGACAAGGTCTCCTGTACTAAAAGCTTTTAAAGTCAAAGTGTAGATTGCAGATGACGTAGCAGATGACGTATTTTTGTAGTTTCTTATGCAAGTAACTGGAATGAAAAACAGATTAAACCAATAGAGAGCTAAAAAATATTTATTTACCAACACACAGCAAAAACCTAGCACTAACACAGTGGGCTAGGTGAGGCAGGGGGTCTCAGGCTGAAAGGCAGTTGGTTGAGAATTTGGGAGAATGACATTTGCTCTTCTAGATAAACCTGAAAGCTCAGCATGAATAGTAGACTGGATTTGGGTTCATATTAATTTGTGGTACAAATTATTATTGAAATTATGACAGATACACCAACACTTTTATCTGTACTCATTTTATGAGTTAAGGGGGGCCTGGGCAAAGGCTGGACCTTCATTCTACATACATTTGTCACATATATATAACCATTTGTGCTGCTTATTTTTGTGTGCAGCTGTGATCTATATTTGGTGTGCTTGCCTCTGCTTGTTTGCTACACTAGGGGGCCGATTCATTAAAGTCCAAATTAAGAGTACAATTTCGTATTAAATACGAAAATTTCTGATGTATGTTAATTTTGCGAAAAGTCACGTTGTGCTTTTACAAAAATATTGTGGTACGATCCGAAAGTTACAAAATTTTCATATCCGAACGATTGTAAACAGCGCAAAAACCTTTCTGACTTTGAACCTTCAGTGCATGATTTTGGAAGCCTCCCATAGGACTCAATGGCATGATACCGAAGCTTGAATGAATTCCAAAACTTTCATACTAATTGCGACAAATACGATTTTGTCGCACAAATTGTTGCAAAGTACAAAAAAGTTGCGCAAATTAATGAAAAAGTCGTGGAAAATGCGCACAGTTCTAAAAGTACTAATCGTACATTGATAAATGGACCCCTAGTAGACAGTACAGGTATAGGATCCCTTAACCGGAAACCCAATATCCAGAAAGTTCTGAATTACGGAATGGCCATCACCCATAGGCTCCATTATAAGAAAATAATTCTAATTTTTAAAAATGATGTCTTTTTTCTCTGTAATAATAAAACAGTAACTTGTACTTGATCTTAACTAAGATATAATTAATCTTCATTGAAGGCTAAATGATCTGTAAATTATTTTTGGTAGACTTAAGGTATGGAGATCTAAATTATGGAAGGATCCCTTATCTGGAATGCCCTGGGTCCCGCACATTCTGGATAACAGGTCCCATACCTGTAATACATATGCACCCCTAGAGGTTGGTAAATAAAGGTGCATTGCAAGGGTAAATCAATGTACATATTCATACAAATACATTTCCAGTTTACATACTGCACTAGGAAGGTCGTGCAAATGAAGGTATGCAGAAATTGTTAAAAGAACCAGTACCGTCTAAAAGAGAAAACTCTGTTTTTACATTTAAAGCTTGTGTCTGTTCACCAAGCACCTACAAAAAACAATTTCTTGGTAACAAGTCCTATTTTATATGCGAAAGGTTTTTATTTAGAGTTAGTCATTACTAATATTTATCAATGTATCTTTCTGTGTAAGCACTTAACCCATTCTGTTCTATGCAGGCTGTTGTCTGCAATATAAAAATTAACCTTTTTGCTTTGCTAACTTCAATAACTGCCCCAATGCAGCTTATGTATAAACATTATAGTAGTGTTTCTGAAAATACATTTTTTTTCCACTCGTACAGGGCATCAGTGTACCATATTTTAAAGCATGTAAAGAACTTTCATCTTTTGGTGTTACTGTTCCTTTAAATGCACAGCAAAAGCTCACATGAATGGCTGCCTGTGTTAATTATATGCTATGATTTATTTTGGTGCACTGTGTTCACACTGGGTGACAAACATGCTGAACAGGGGGAAAAAAAGGGAAAATACAAGCCTTAAGAAGAACTCATCAGCCAAACAAAGCAGCAGCTCCCAACTCATTTGTATAAATGTAAATCTGCAGATAGAATGTTCCGTGTTACAGTAAGTTATACCTGCATAGCTATTCAGTAGAGACAGAGAGAGGTCTGTGGATGGCAGGAGTTAAGGTGGCCATACACCATAAGATTGGCGAGGTCACCAAACTAATCTTTCCCCCGGTATGCCCACCTTGGGTGGATGATATCGTGCTAAAGTGCTCATTCAGACCCAGGGCCAAATGGTCACATTACAATGAAGGGGATACAAAAAGTCAGAGCGAGGACCGCATCAATGAGCTGATGTGGTCCTCAATCTGACAGAAAAATAAAGCCTGTATGATCGACATCTGCCCGTGTACGGCCAACTCCACACACCAAGTACTCAAAACAAAAACCCCACATTCCTACCTCTACCAAACACTAAACCGCTTAAAACCAAAAATATTTCATTTATACATATGAATACATGATACACATGAACAATGTAAATAGTGTACATCACTGGCCAGTCCGGCAATGTAACAGGTGGCCACATTTACCAATATAGGTCCAGATCTTTGAGAGTTGCCTAAACTAACAGCACAGTTATAGGATGAAATCTCCTGCCCTGATCTAAGAGGCTCTCAAAGCTGCAAATCAAAGACATATCAAAGCAAAAAAAACAAGCTCTTAACTGTAAATTAACAATATCACCTTGAAAATCCACGGCCTTTATTAAATCAAACAAAAAACACACTGCACCTACAACCTCATGCCTTTTTATGGTCATAGAGTGCCTAAATATTTTCCTACTGGAAGTACAGCGGCTTGCAAAAGTATTCGGCCCCCTTGAACTTTTCCACATTTTGTCACATTACAGCCACAAACATGAATCAATTTTATTGGAATTCCACGTGAAAGACCAATACAAGTGGAACGAAAATCATACATGATTCCAAACATTTTTTAAAAATAAATAACTGCAAAGTGGGGTGTGCGTAATTATTCAGCCCCCTTTGGTCTGAGTGCAGCCAGTTGCCCATAGACATTGCCTGATGAGTGCTAATGACTAAATAGAGTGCACCTGTGTGCAATCTAATGTCAGTACAAATACAGCTGCTCTGTGACGGCCTCAGAGGTTGTCTAAGAGAATATTGGGAGCAACAACACCATGAAGTCCAAAGAACACACCAGACAGGTCAGGGATAAAGTTACTGACAAATTTAAAGCAGGCTTAGGCTACAAAAAAGATTTCCAAAGCCTTGAACATCCCACGGAGCACTGTTCAAGCGATCATTCAGAAATGGAAGGGTTATGGCACAACTGTAAACCTACCAAGACAAGGCCGTCCACCTAAACTCACAGGCCGAACAAGGAGAGCGCTGATCAGAAATGCAGCCACGAGGCCCATGGTGACTCTGGACGAGCTGCAGAGATCTACAGCTCAGGTGGGGAAATCTGTCCATAGGATAACTATTAGTCGTGCACTGCACAAAGTTGGCCTTTATGGAAGAGTGGCAAGAAGAAAGCCATTGTTAACAGAAAACCATAAGAAGTCCCGTTAGCAGTTTGCCACAAGCCATGTGGGGGACACAGCAAACATGTGGAAGAAGGTGCTCTGGTCAGATGAGACCAAAATGGAATTTTTTGGCCAAAATGCAAAACACTATATGTGGCGGAAAACGAACACTGCACATCACTCTGAACACACCATCCCCACGGTCAAATATGGTGGTGGCAACATCATGCTCTGGGGGTGCTTCTCTTCAGCAGGGACAGGGAAGCTGGTCAGAGTTGATGGGAAGATGGATGGAGCCAAATACAGGGCAATCTTGGAAGAAAACCTCTTGGAGTCTGCAAAAGACTTGAGACTGGGGCGGAGGTTCACCTTCCAGCAGGACAACAACCCTAAACATAAAGCCAGGGCAACAATAAAACAAAACATATCCATGTGTTAGAATGGCCCAGTCAAAGTCCAAAATCCAATGGAGAATCTGTGGCAAGATCTGAAAACTGCTGTTCACAAACGCTGTCCATCTAATCTGACTGAGCTGGAGCTGTTTTGCAAAGAATGGGCAAGGATTTCAGTCTGTAGATGGGCAAAGCTGGTAGAGACATACCCTAAAAGACTGGCAGCTGT
Source organism: Xenopus tropicalis (assembly GCF_000004195.4). Classification (NCBI taxonomy): domain Eukaryota; kingdom Metazoa; phylum Chordata; class Amphibia; order Anura; family Pipidae; genus Xenopus; species Xenopus tropicalis. The sequence goes on along the minus strand of NC_030681.2, from coordinate 38,796,257 downwards.
AATTGCAGCAAAAGGTGGTTCTACAAAGTACTGACTCAGGGGACTGAATAATCACGCACACCCCACTTTGCAGTTATTTATTTGTAAAAAATGTTTGGCATCATGTATGATTTTCGTTCCACTTCTCATGTGTACACCACTTGGTATTGGTCTTTCACGTGGAATTCCAATAAAATTGATTCATGTTTGTGGCTGTAATGTGACAAAATGTGGAAAAGTTCAAGGGGGCCGAATACTTTTGCAAGCCACTGTACATCTATTGCAAAAGTGCACCTGTAAAAAACAAACAGGCAATAACAATGGCACCTTTCATTACATTTAGCATACCCCCGGTCTACAGAATACAAGGGTGTTCTTCAGTGTATATACTGTGTGGCTGATTTCTCTGCATTCCTCAAGTATTAAATGATTCCTGTATGCCAGAGGGCATTAATATCCGCTCCTGTGCATGCAGACCAATTCATACTCATGTTGTCATGGAGTGGAATATATAAAAACTCTTCACAAGACAAATGCATATAAAATGCCCATGTGTACGGAGCCTAAGCAGCAGCACCTAGCACAGAACGTGCAAATTGGCTACTAGCAATTGACAAGCAGATAGCAAAGGAGCTGTGGTAACTCCGGTTGGTAAATGTAGATTATTTTTAACTGAAAGATCCCCTGGGACAGTGCAATGAAAAGTAGGTCAGAGAGAAGATATCAACTCGCAGAGATATGAGAGAAAGGAGCTTACATTACATCAGAATACCTTTGCCATGCATTTTATTTAATTTTATTTAATTTTATTTCATTTTATCATCCAGACATTTATTATGAGGCATCCAGTCATTTCCAAATACTAGGTATATACCGTTCCTCTGTTCTACAGAATCTTAATTGTTTACTCCAAAGAATCTCTCCAAGTGGCTCAATGTTCTTTGAGAAAAGCAAATCGACATATAGTAAGCATAATCAATAATTCTGGGATATTGTCCCAGCAATGAAATCACACCAAAGTCGCCTTTCTGTTCTCAAACCTGTAACACAAGCTAAACTCCTTGCATGAAGAAGGGGGACATTTAGGTACCAGATAATTCACTCCCTTATGTAAGTATTTAAGAGTGACTTGCTCAGAAGGGTAACAAAAAAACCTCATACTTGTTTGGAAACACGCACACAAGAAGCACTGCCAAACTCCCCACCAAATAAAGGGTTACACAAGAGACTGGCTGCAAGCTTACTTGAGCTCCTTAATGAAAGAGGATATGCAGCATTCATGAAATAGCATGAATATCTTGTGTTGCTTTGTCTATAACACAGAGCAATAGTGAGAATGGAGGTTGTGAGTGACTAAGCAACCATAGAGATGGGAGATAGAAGGCTGAAAGTATCATATTTTAGGTCAGGGCTCCAGGTCATACCCAATATGCTGAGTGGGGAAGCTGCCATAGAGCCTACAGTGGATAGAAAGGGTGCAAACCTTGCTGTCATAGCTTAGTATAAATAGTTCTAAAAGGTTTATGGGTCTACCCAATAAACCAAATGTTCTTGTGGTAATGATTCATATTTCATTTTTATTGCCTGGTCATAGTATTTCTTTCATTTTGTTTATTTTCATTGCACAATAATTAATACTGCTAACTATTCTTATGCAACCCCCACCAAGTACACTAGCAAATTAACTATTATATGAGAAAGATATAATATATATATATATATATATATTTATTATATATATATATATATATATATATATATATATATATATATATATATATATATATATATATATATATATATATATATATATATATATATATATATATATATATATATGGCTTTAATTATATATTCTGGTAAGAGCCATGAATGACATTTGACTCCTGATTATCTTGCGGAATTAAAACTAAAACCACTGTATTCTTAACATCTTATCTATTATCTGCAATACAAGTGTGCCTTTTTTCATTATTATAGGTTATTTATATAGCGCCACATTTATGCAGCACTTTACAGAGATTATTGTTCACAACATAAAGTCCCTACTAGTTATGAACAGGCTTCCCCGAAACCCACAGGTTTGGGTTGAAATTTGGGCAACCACTGCAGGTTCAGGTTGTAAATTCCCACATTGTTTACACCTCAGACAGACTGTAGCAGTGCCAGTATTGTGTCAATGTATGTACTGCCAGGCCTATGCTGCCTCTGTGTGCCATACTCTGCCTGCTCTATGCTGCCTGTGGGAGGTGAACGTGACAGGGGTTTGTTTCTGGGAGTTTGTTGGCATTTGGAAATTGTCATTATATGGTCCCTAAGGTCTGTGATAATATGCCGTGGGTTGCTGTGCTATCCACAGGGGAGGCATGTGGATTTAAGGGTATGTCTTAATAAGACATAATAAACTCCTTTCAAATATGAAGTGTGACATCCCTACAGTGAACACCGGCCATTTGGGTTTTTGCTGCGCAACCACCATTAATGTGGGTATGGTCTTAAAAGTTCTTGTGATAACATGGGTGTGGTTTGAAGCAGGTGTGGTTTAAAAAAGGGGAGTCGTCAAAACTGGCTTCCATTATCAGCCCTCCAGCATGTAGGCCAGAATAATTTCGTCTCTCAGCACCACAGAAGTTGGACAGCACTGGCCTAAATGAATGGAACAGGAAGAGAAGAGTTCACTTCAGACAACCTTTGCAACTTTGCTGCCAGGTTCTACAAGGATAACAGGATAATAGGTCTGATTCCCTTCTGACTGGCCATACATTTTTAAATTTTTGATACATTGTAATTTTGACCACACTGCCCTAGCAAATCTTGGCATGGATAGTCAGCTTAACTCTTGCTTGACAATTCCCCCATCCACTTTTTATTGTGTTTGTGCAAGAATAACATACGTTCCCAAGGGGTAGAAAACAAAAAGGATTGCCTAACAATCTGACTGCCTTAATGAAACTTATTAACAAAACCACACATGAACACACACACTATGGTCACTTATATGACTTCATATCAGGTTCCAGGTATGTACGTACTTATTCACGCAGCACGTCCGCATCCCCAGCTTCATCGCAGCCCACCAGAAATCCACGGGGGATCAACTGGTGGACCACGATCAACATATTGGCCAACCCTGTGTTAAACCAATGAAGGCTTCCTATAAATTTAGAGCTAAATATGAAATATGTTCTTGCACTTCTAAAGGAAACTGGAGCACCAAGAGAATAGCCCCACGTATGCAGGAGAACACAAAAACAGTGAACACACACATCCATTTTTCTACATCTATGTAAAATCAGTTCAGTCACATTAACTTCTAGCTAACAGTACAAAGTGTTTGGCACCAAATAAAAAAATGCTACTCCAGTAAAAGTGTTATCAAATAACTTTTTATAAACAAACTTCATTTTATATACAAGCCTAAATATTTTGTCAAAAAATGCTCTAAATATTGCGTATTTAAATATATAAAACATTCAGTGGTTTTGTTACCTCCGTTTTAGCTACCATCTCTTATCTGACCCCTCAATTTATTAAAATTCATGTCTGTGCAATTTTTGTGTTTGTTTTCATACCATGACTAAAATTACCTTAAATAAAAAGCAAATTTGAAAATTCATTTTTCTGAAAAATTTGAGTTTTAGTGCCAAAAACATGAATCATGAAAACAAATAATAACGTTAGTAAATGCCCCCACCCCCATATATACATCTATCTATACATATCTGCTAATCTATATACATATACTAAATCTATTTTGGTAGTAGTATAGGTCAGCCTGTGTATTGCCACCATAAATTATAACCACAAAATTACACTGTGTAGCTCAGGACTGTGCATGTTATCTTTGGATGACATCATTTATATGGCCCATGAGAATGTAATATTCTTAAGGACCATATAAATAATAAAATAATGATGTAATCCAAAGAGGACCACGGGGTCTATTCAGCAATCTGAAAGCCATAAAAATCTCTAGAATGGCCAAATCTGACCCACAGGCCTCAGCTGGACAGATACGCTGTAAATTGTTTCAAGCTATCATTGGCCAACTGTGCCTGCAATAACCAACATCTACCAATTTTTGTCCCTGTTTTATCTTCAGTTATTTCACACCATCTACACTTAAATCAGTGGTTCTCAGCCCAAGCCAGTGGAGAGGTCCAACCTTTTATCAGGGCCTCCCTTAGTTTATAACAATGTAAATGTTATATATGCATTGCTGTATCAGCCATTTAGCCAAAGTCCCAAGAATATCAAGTGCTCACTCCAAAATCTCTCCATAACAGGGGCAGCTGTAAGATGCCATAGACAGCCACTACTTTGTTGATTGGTCTCTTTTGAATCTTAGTCCAGTCCTGACCTTTAAGTTGACCTTGAGAGCAATAAAGTGTCCCCCACTTCTAAGATACCAAAGCAAACAAACTCAATCTCTTTTTGCATCAAGATTATTTCACAGATATCTCACGGACACAGATTCACTCTTCATGTGTCCATTTTGATGCAACATACCAACAGAATATCACACTGGTCACTGTGATGTATCAGTCATTCAGCAGAACAGGTACACTTTATTCTCAGATGCCTGAAAGCATATTGGTAAATGAAAGGGCAGGTGGACATTGCTTTAACGACTTGTGTTGCTATGTGCAACACATATGCCCAGAGTCAGACTGGGACCTCAGGGGCCCACCAGAAAACCTAGACCATGGGCCCACTATTCAACCCATTTTTCATACACTTCTTACACAGTCTTTATATTTTCTTAGTTTTTTATCTTTATATACTATAATCTATTATTTTGTATATTTAGTTGTTTTGTTCCCATAGAGCAGTGCTGTCCAACTGGCGGCCCGCGACCCCCCTCTGTGTGGCCCCCCACCTGTCTGGCTGCTTTGATGGCTTACTCTTGTGGAAGCTTTAAATGGTATCAGTACTGAGATTAACTGCCCCCCTGCATGGTTCTCACCTCAGATTCAGGCTGTAATCAGGCTGTATTGTTTAAATATGTAATTCCTTGTGTTGTTCACACCTTTTAATCTCTGCATTGTTCACCCCCTGCAGTGTTCCCCATACACACAGGCAGCATAGGGCAAGCAGAGTATGGCACACACAGGCAGGGTAGGGAAGGCAGAGTATGGCACACACAGGCAGGGTAGGGAAGGCAGAGTATGGCACACACAGGCCGAGTATGGCACACACAGGCCAAGTATGGCACAAACCAGCCAAGAATGGCACAAACCAGCCAAGAATGGCAAACACAGTGACAGTATGGCACACGCAGAGAGGGTAGGGAAGGCAGAGTATGGCACACACAGGCAGGGTAAGGAAGGCAGAGTATGGCGCACACAGGCCAAGTATGGCACAAACCAGCCAAGTATGGCACACAGGCAGGGTAGGGAAGGCAGAGTATGGCACACACAGGCAGGGTAGGGAAGGCAGAGTATGGCACACACAGGCAGGGTAGGGAAGGCAGAGTATGGCACACACAGGCAGGGTAGGGAAGGCAGAGTATGGCACACAGGCAGGGTAGGGAAGGCAGAGTATGGCACACACAGGCAGGGTAGGGCAGGCAGAGTATGGCAGGTTTTTGCTGTACAACAACCATTAATATGGGTATGGTCATGTGATAACATGGGTGTGGTTTCAAGTGGGTGCGGTTTCAAAAAGGGGAGTGGTCAAAACTGGCTTCCATTATCGGCCCTCCACCAAGTAGGTCGGAAAAATTCCGGCCCTCGGTACAACAGAAGTTGGACAGCACTGCCATAGAGAAATAGGGAATGACTATAAATTAGACCAAATGGCTAGAAGCAGGAGGGCCCACTGACACCTGGGCCCACCGGGTGTTTTCCTGGTATCCTAGTGGGCCAGTCCGGCACTGCATATGCCCCTCTTAATGAAAGCACATATCAAAAGATAGACACACAGCCATAGACTCTTCTGATACTCTAATGACAGCACACGTATAGACAGACACACAGCCATTGGACCCTCCTGCTACTCTAATGACAGCACACAATAGACAGACACACAGCCATTGGACCCTCCTGTTACTCTAATGATAGCACACAATAGACAGACACACAGCCATGGGACCCTCCTGTTACTCTAATGATAGCACACAATATACAGACACACAACCATGGGACCCTCCTGCTACTCTAATGATAGCACACAATATACAGACACACAGCCATGGGACCCTCCTGCTACTCTAATGATAGCACACAATATACAGACACACAGCCATGGGACCCTCCTGCTACTCTAATGACAGCACAAGTATAGACAGACACACAACCATGGGACCCTCCTGCTACTCTAATGACAGCACACATATAGACAGACACACAGGCATTGGACCCTTCTGCTACTCTAATGATAGCACACAATATACAGACACACAGCCATGGGACCCTCCTGCTACTCTAATGACAGCACACATATAGACAGACACACAGCCATGGGACCCTCCTGCTACTCTAATGACAGCACATTAATAGACAGACACACAGCCATGGGACCCTACTCTAATGACAGCACATTAATAGACAGACACACAGCCATGGGACCCTACTCTAATGACAGCACACAAATATACAGACACACAGCCATGGGACCCTCCTGCTACTCTAATGATAGCACACAATATACAGACACACAGCCATGGGACCCTCCTGCTACTCTAATGACAGCACAAGTATAGACAGACACACAACCATGGGACCCTCCTGCTACTCTAATGACAGCACACATATAGACAGACACACAGCCATGGGACCCTACTCTAATGACAGCACATTAATAGACAGACACACAGCCATGGGACCCTCCTGCTACTCTAATGACAGCACACAAATATACAGACACACAGCCATGGGACCCTCCTGCTACTCTAATGACAGCACACAAATATACAGACACACAGGCATGGGACCCTCCTGCTACTCTAATGACAGCACACAGTCATAATACCTTCCTGCTAGTGTTAAATGAAAGCGCCCAAGAGGTAGCTGGGTATAGCAGAACAAAAGCTGACTGGACACCCTTGCTAGAAATACCAGCTGTGAGAATGAGCGTACAGATAACCTACAGAGTGTAACCCTATACAGTGATAATACGCAGTCACAAAAGATATTTCATTAGACTGCAGCAATGGACACTTCTGAGGTCAGCGCAACTTGCAAGGTCTCAAGCTCGGACTCTACATCCAGCTGTCATTATACTATGGGTCCCAGCAGCGGGAAGCCGCGATTGGAATAGCCCCGCTGTGCACTAACAGCTGGCACTTCGCTGCTCTGGCATCCGGCGCCCAGGTAGCTTATATCAGCTAGAGGCGCGCAGGGGGTCACATGGGGGGGGGGGAGCCGGTTACGGGTCCCGGCAGGTGGGGGTCCCTCACACGGCAGCGTGCGCATGTGTCACGTGAATACCCGTAGCAGCTAATAGAGCGCTATATAGGGCAGTGCAATGGGCAGTGTATAGGCCAGTGCAATGGGCAGTGTATAGGGCTTAGCGGGCTGCGCGCCTTTCATTAACCCCTCGCTGTCAGCAGGTATAAGATGTCATTCGACGTCACACTGTATAGACCGGTCCAAGAGCGCTCGCATTCCCCTCAGCTCAGTCCCATAGCGACTCGCTCTCATTGCTGTTATTATGAGCCGCTCCGGCTGACATCACGTCTCACCCACCCGCCCCTTGGCGGGACGCAGCATACCTGGATAGTCAACGTGATTCATCGTCTCGTTACTCCTCGAACCAAACCGCGTCCTATTCCTCAGCGAACCACCCTCCGCCATCTTGGCCCTTGGTTTTGAAACTAGCTCCGCCCCTTCCCAAACGTCACGACAACTCCTGCATTCGAAGAGGGATGCCTGGGGGCCGAACGTTCCCTCCCGCTCCGGGTCCTTGGGCCTGTCAGTTACTGCGCATGCGCAAAGAGTGACAGATCGGCGCATCTGCTTTGCCTTATGCAGCAGCGCATGTGTTGCTGGCGCAGGACTGCTGTGTTATCCGCATGGAAACCGATTCACCTTCTGGCGTAAAAAGTTGCTTTTTTTCTCCGGATATTTGTTGGGGGTTTTGTTTGCGAGATATATTAGTGGCATCCCTTCACTAATTTTGATGCTGCTCATTTTATGACAGAATTGCACTTTTTGTTAAAGGGAATAGTAATCATAATATAAACTCTGGGAAATGTATACATTAGAGCAGTGCTGGCCCCCCACCTGTCTGGCTGCTTTGATGGCTTACCTTTGTATAAGCTTTAAATGGTATCAGTACTGAGATTAACTGGCCCCCCTGCATGGTTCTCACCTCAGATTCAGGCTGTAATCAGGCTGTATTGTTTAAATATGTAATTCCCTGTACTGTTCACACCTTTTAATCCCTGAATTGTTCACCCCCTGCAGTGTTCACACCTCAGGCTCAGGCTGTAATCATCCACATTGTTCAACTGTTCACACAGACTGTAGGAGCAGTAGAAACCCACAAATAAACCCTGCACACTATAAAAAGAACATATACTGAGGTGGTACTGCAATTAAAAAGTTTTTCAATATATAGTTATTGTGCAGACTGTAGGAGCAGTGCCAGCATTGTGTCACTGTAGGCTGCCTGTGCCATACACACAGGCAGCATAGGGCAGGCAGAGTATGGCACACACAGGCAGCATAGGGAAGGCAGAGTATGGTACACACAGGCAGGGTAGGGCAGGCAGAGTATGGCAGGTTTTTGCTGTACTACCACCATTAATATGGGTATGGTCATGCAATAACATGGGTGTGGTTTCAAGTGGATGTGGTTTTAAAAAGGGGAGTGGTCAAAACTAGCTTCCATTATTGGCCCTCCACCACGGAGGCCGGAAAAATTCCGGCCCTCGGTACCACAGAAGTTGGACAGCACTGCATTAGAGCATTTAAATGCATTTTACTTGGAGTTTAAAGGGGCAGGAAATTTATGTTTGTATTTATTTGTAGATTGCAAGCTCTTTTGGGCAGGGCCCTCTTCACCTCTTGTATCGGTTATTGATTGCTTTATATGTTACTCTGTATGTCCAATGTATGTAACCCACTTATTGTACACCGCTGCGGAATATGTTGGCGCTTTATAAATAAATGTTAATAATAATAATATTTCACAGGTATCACAAGTGTCGCTTTTAAGTTAAGGTGGCCATACATGGGCAGATTTAAGCTGCCGATTCAAGTCCCTTAGACAGATTTGGCAGCTTATCTGTCTGTGTATGGGGCCCCCGATCTGGCCTCCCAGATGGAGAGGTGGGCAAAAATCTGACAGGTGTTGATCAGGCAGGTTTGATTTTTCCATCAGGATTGATGCAATCCCCCCGACAGCTCCTTTACCTGACTTTGTAATTCAATATTGCCCACCTTAGGTGGGAAATCAAACCTGCCTGATCAACGCCCATCTGATTGTAGGCCAGATATCAATCATAATGGGGCACATTCATTAAAGTACAACAGGTCTGAATACAAAAAATTTGTATTTTTTCTAAAGTTTACAACTTTTGCGTATTTTCTGACATATGTATATATGTATGTATATCTTCATTTATAAAGCGCTACTTATGTACGCAGCGCTGTACAGTCGAATACATTAATACAAACAGGGGGTTATTAAGATAATAGATAAATACAAAGTATTACAATAAATATAAGTATTACAATTAAATATATTCTCGTTAATTTGCGTGACTCGTATTTTGCGACAATTTGTGCGACAAAATCGCATTTCTCGCAATGACTATGAAAGTTTCTGATTCATTCAAGTTTCAGTATCGTGATTTTCCTTGGGCCAGGTTGGAGCTGCAGAGTGCCATTGAGCCCTATGGGAGACTTTCCTTGGGCCAGGTTGGAGCTGCAGAGTGCCATTGAGCCCTATGGGAGACTTTCCTTGGGCCGGGTTGGAGCTGCAGAGTGCCATTGAGCCCTATGGGAGGCTTTCCTTGGGCCAGGTTGGAGCTGCAGAGTGCCATTGAGCCCTATGGGAGACTTTCCTTGGGCCAGGTTGGAGCTGCAGAGTGCCATTGAGCCCTATGGGAGACTTTCCTTGGGCCAGGTTGGAGCTGCAGAGTGCCATTGAGCCCTATGGGAGACTTTCCTTGGGCCAGGTTGGAGCTGCAGAGTGCCATTGAGCCCTATGGGAGACTTTCCTTGGGCCAGGTTGGAGCTGCAGAGTGCCATTGAGCCCTATGGGAGACTTTCCTTGGGCCAGGTTGGAGCTGCAGAGTGCCATTGAGCCCTATGGGAGACTTTCCTTGGGCCGGGTTGGAGCTGCAGAGTGCCATTGAGCCCTATGGGAGACTTTCCTTGGGCCGGGTTGGAGCTGCAGAGTGCCATTGAGCCCTATGGGAGACTTTCCTTGGGCCGGGTTGGAGCTGCAGAGTGCCATTGAGCCCTATGGGAGACTTTCCTTGGGCCAGGTTGGAGCTGCAGAGTGCCATTGAGCCCTATGGGAGACTTTCCTTGGGCCAGGTTGGAGTGCAGAGTGCCATTGAGCCCTATGGGGGAGACTTTCCTTGGGCCAGGTTGGAGCTGCAGAGTGCCATTGAGCCCTTTGGGAGGCTTCCAAAATCATGCACAGAAGGTTCAAAAATTTTGTGACTATCGGATCACCATTCGCAAATGATCGTTTCAATACGAAAATTTTGGGTCTTAAAGGAGAAGGAAAGTCAAAATCTATTAAGCACACTATTAAATAGTACTACTATTGCTGTGTAAAAACGCTATATTCCTGGCTTGCCTAATGAAAGATTTACAGAGATACACATACTAGAACTTACATGCTTGTTTCAGTGAACGGCGCCGCCATCTTGTCCAGCGTGTCAACCAGATGCTTCTGCCCTCTGCGCATGCCCAGCCTGCAGTAACAAGTCCCGAAGTCCTGGGGGGAGCAATGCATTATGGGAATCTTCTCTACCCAGCTCAGCGTTTTTTTTCTCTGTTTGGCTTCTGATCTTCTGAACGGGTGAAGTATGGGGAGACTTAAGGGCACTATTGAGAGGACTGAAGGTATGCCTGCAGCTTGGGATTAACTCTTTATTAGACTTCCCTTCTCCTTTAAGTATGAAATCTTCGTATTCAAACGAACAATTTTCAGGATTTTTGCAAACATCAGAAACATCGGATTTCGTGATTCGGATTCGTACTTGGGTGTGGATAACACATCAGGCCTTTCTGCTTCCCAACATGGAGGCTCTCTGGTAGTGATAAGTGGGTCAGAAAGTTTTCAACCCAAAGCCTACCCTAATCCGCACTCAAGCTAGCCCAAAGTGTTCTTCTGTGACCATTTTCGACCTGACTCTGTTAACATATATATGGGGGAGGTATACCATTGTGGGGGGAGGGGTCAGCACTATTACATCATCAAAGGGGAGGCCCCTTTTAGTTTGACCTGCCACCTGTTGGAACCTGCACATGAGGTTCACCTTACATATATAACATACTGATTGTGTTACTGTAACAGTACTTGGTGGTCCAGTGGGGCAGCGGGGACGCCTGCCTCTTTGTGCGCGCCGGTGTGCGTGTCCTGTTCTGGCGCACACGCATCCTTTTAAACAGGCGTGCCGTATGATGTCATCTTGTCTATTTTTGATTGCTGATTTGTGTTTTGACTCTCACCTGACCTTGACTTCACTGTTTGCTGCCTGTACTGAACCTTTGCCTGTTTATTGATTACGCCTTTTGGATCTCGACTCTGTACCTCGCTGCCTGCACGGTTTTGACCTCGGCCTGTTCCACATTGTCTCCTCTCCCTTACGTTGTGTTAACGCTAGGTTCCCTAGCCTGCATAGAACATTTGCCCTGGTTCTCTCACAATAAGTCCTGGCGGCACCCGAGTAGCTGGGGCTCCTCCCGAAAGTGAAAGGTAGCTATTATAGGCAGAAGAGTGAGCTCTGACCGGGAGGCCTTTGTTCTGGGTTTGGGATACGTGTGTGACAGTTACAGACCCCACTATAAATTTTTGTTTAACTTACACTGATATCATCAGTCATCCTGCTAAATGACATTGCTCCACCCACAACATCATCCTCCCCTCCTCATTGTCCAGACCCTCTGAGGAAAAAAGGTAGCAACCCTAATGTAGACTACTACCACTACAGAGCCATAATGGGCCCTCATGCCTATATCATGGTCATTCCTCATTTCTATATGAGAACAAAGAAATGAAAGGAAGGATAGGTATTAATATGAACAGAGAAGTGATTAAGAGAATAAAGAAGGTGAGTTAAGAGTGAGGGAAAATTTGAAGAGTGGGCCCACAGTCTAAGGTTTTCTGGTGGGCCCCTGCCACCCCAGTCCGACACTGCACATGACTCTGTCCACTATGGTAATGTCCCACAAACCTTTATATGGATGAAGTCTCCTGATCTTGCATATCAGCTGGAGCCCTTAGACTCAAACACATTGAGAGGGTTACCTTTAGCGAATGATCCCCAACCAGTGGCTTGTGAGCAACATGTTGCTCACCAGTTCCTTGGATGTTGCTCCTAGTGGCCTCAAAGCAGATGTCTTTTTTTTTTTAATTCCTGGCTTTTGGGCAAGTTTTGGTTGCATAAAAACCAGGTGTACTACCAAACATAGCCTCATGTAGGCTGCTAGTCCACATAGGGGCTGCCAAATCGCCAATCAGAGCCCCTATTTTTAACCCCAG